>NW_006436810.1:17884492-17885225 GCF_000325575.1 Pteropus alecto | reverse complement strand
GGGGCGCGGTTTCATCGCTCTCCCCCCGCTGGCGCTTTCCCTTCCTCCTCCCTCAGTAACGACCATGTCAGTAACGCTGGGTTATGGCCAAAGAATAAGCACCTCCTCCTTGGCGCCCCGCCGAACTCCATAGGATGGAGAAAGCGAGGCTGGCGGAAAGTAAGTTAAGTCACTTTATTTCGGGGGACTGCCTCTAAGTATTGAACACCACCGCCCTCATAGAATTTCAGAATCGGAATTTCTTTTATAAGCCGTGTTTTAATCCGTCTCCTTGCTTCTCAGTGGTGTTTGTCATCATCTCTCTTCCAAATGCAGTCTCAGCCGTGTGGGGACACGCGGGGTTCCCGGGCTACACGGGGACAGCCCTGTCCCTGCTCTTTCTATTACTGACCTTCTCCCTTTGCAGGGAAAACCCTCTGCCACCGCCCTGCTCACGTCTGTCCCTCAGTGCGCTGGGGTGCCCACGGGCCGTCGCAGCACTAAACACAGCGTACTTGGGGGTCCTGTGTACTGTGTGTCTCTCCTGTGGGGGGGACTGTGGCCTCCTCAGAGTTTTCCCATCACCTAAAACTGTGCTCAGCACTTAGTAGACTCTGGGATGTGGGCGACCCGATGACGGAGGGGTGGGCGGATGACGGAGAGTTTAGTGTAGTGGGCGAGGTTCGCGTGGGGAGATGAAGAGATGGAGGGGGGCAGCTGAAAGAGGGGAGAAGGGGTGGTGGAGAGATGAAGG
>NW_006436810.1:17881046-17884454 GCF_000325575.1 Pteropus alecto | reverse complement strand
GGAGGAGGGCTGGGTGGGTGCGTGGAGCCGTGGGTGCATGAGCAGAGCTGTATTCCATGTAGAGAACTCTGTCCAAGTCAGATATCGCATCCTGAACCTTGGTTGTATTGACCCCCTAGATTAAGTCACTTATTGAATGACACTCAATTGTTTTAGAAGAATCAAGTTTATGGCTTTGCCACTGTAGAAATTCCTTGATTTTGAAAACTCGTTCTGCTTATTTTAAGAGAAATGTATTTTTAAATCGATCACACTCTTCCATCTGCCGCACCAGTTCTGACGTCGGCTCCTGTGACTTGTGGCTGGGTCACAGGCGGCCACGGCTGCCGACCCCATGGAGCAGGGAAACAGTGCAGTGTCATCTTCATCAGGCTTGGGGCGGGGGGGATTGGGAAAGCCACGTATTTTCCATTACAGTAGAAATCGGAGTGGTTTTACGAATCATAGAGAAAAAGAGTACATACTTAGGTCATGCCTGCTTCTTAAAAAGGCGCAGAGTGCAACCGTTTCGTCCTCAAAACAGAATTTTGGGCAGCTACTCTCTGCGTGAGTCCGAGGGGATGAATCCCAACGCGGGTGCGGCTCCTTCAACAGCGCAGTTCCTTCTGTAGAAATCGTGTGAACAGCTCTCTCTCCAGGACCCGCCACCGGTCCAGGTGGCTCAGGACGGCCAGTCGATGACTCGCCTTCATGGAGACCACTTTTAAATAAACGCTTCCCTCTGGAACTGCAGAGGGACAGCAGCGACTTTGGCTGCTCGTTGGGACAAGCGGGGAGCGGCGCTGACGTCGCTCGTGGTGAATGGCACCGCGGAAGTTATTTTCGTGGACAACGCCGCCGTCTGGGTCGCGTGCAGGCACGTCTCCAGTTCCCGGTAAATGTCTGACGCCTCTGAAGACATCCACTGTGCGAGCTCGTGTCCAATGGAGTTTACCGTTTGTGACATACTAAACCTACAGTACCCATAATCTTTCACTGCCTGATAATCACACGCTATGATCGATGTCCTAAAATGTTCAAATCATTCTGATAAACCTATAATAACAAGCATAGATCTTTAAAACAGCTCCCCGGAGATTAAATTTCTGCCAACAACAGTCTCCAGACTCTCCGGGGAAGTCTGTTTCTAGTTCACCGGAATCTCTGACCACAAGAGAAGAGCACAGTGTATTAAAGTCAGACATGCGATTCCCCGGAAAATAGGCATTTTGGATTCTAGGGTACCTGAGACGTGAGAATACTTGAAATCTGGGTAACCGAAGACAAATGTAAAGAGTTTTTGATGATTTTGAAAATAGAAGATACCCACCAATTGCTTAAAGGCCAATTGATATGTCTGTGTAAAATGACTGTCTGTTTTCAAAGAGACCCCAGGTAAGAAGAGACACAGCTCTGCCCTCCCAGCAGGCCCCGCCCTGGGCCTAAGCGACGCCTCTCCCGTCCTCCCGTGGCAGCCGGTTCTGACGGTTCTGATGGCTGTCGCTGTCCCCTCCCCTCGTTTCAGTGACCCGTCCGCGTGCTCTGCCTCTGCTTGTCAGGCGTTAGGGACAGAGAGGCGCCGTCCAGCCCGCGTCCTCGCCTTCCTTCTGGAGTAACCGCCCCTGGAAGTCCGGTCCACGCTGGCGGCGATCACGCTTCAGCCTGAGAGCCACAGCTCTGACCGGTCCCCAGCCTCTGCTGCTCTGGGACAGGGACCAAGGGGCGCTCCTCCTCCTCTTGGCTCCCCACCCCCCAACGCGCGTACACACACACACACACGCACACGCACGCACGCACGCACGCACGCGCACGCACGCACGCACGCACTCTCAGCCCCGCCCGTCTGCGCAGGTCCGCGTCGCCATCCCCGGTCCCCTGGAGCTACCTCGCCAGCGCGCTGCCCTTCTGCGCGTGCGTGTTCAGTCGGGGACTTTCTCACGCTGTGAACTTAGCGGAACTCGGTGTGGCACGAAGCGCCACTGGCCGTCCCCCTGAGCTCAGCAATCCACAGGTCGCAGTGCTGGCCGAGAGGCGTCTCCATCCCCATCAGCCTCCGAGCCCACCTGTAAGTAGGACCCTAGGGCTGCGGTGCGCGCTTCCCGCGGCGTGGGCCCCGCGCGGTGCGCCCTAAACCGCGCTGCGCCTCCTCCCTCCCTGATGCGCAGAGGGCCTCTCGGGGCCGGTAGGCGGCAGTCGCAGGTGGCAGCCCTGTGCTGGCGGTGTCCCGCTGGACTCGCGCTGTCCACGGGGTACCGTTCGTTTTCTGACGCCCTACGCAGCGCTCTGTGCTGTCACTTTTGTGGTGGGTCCCCACAGCCCACAGCCCGTCGGACACATTCTGTCGAGGGGACAGTCCCTGCATGTGTCAGCGTGTGTGTCCCATGCATCGTCACCTTCTTCCCTTTCCTTCACTGTCTCGTGTTGGACGGGTGACCTCGCCTTCCGTACACGATGTGTAGGAGACTGAGCCAAATCACAGCATTTTCAGGAGGCCTTAAAGCTCCGTGGAAAGGCTCGCCCACCGCGCCCTGTCCACTTCCATAAGGAAGTCGCGTGCCTTCCGGTTACACACGTGATAGCATTTTATTGATCAGGAGCCGTACGGCGGTGGGTGCTGTGTGACTTGGGGCCACACTGTGTGCTGCAGTCGTCACATGAAGCTTTGACTACTGTCTTGCCCCTGCGTTTAAGGAACTCCCCACAGGGAGCACGGGTTAGGAAGGAAGGACCCGCCTGCCACTGGGGGAGGGGGACAGGGAGCCACTTCCCGCAGTCCCAGCAGCTAGGCGCGTGTCCCGTGGTCCTAAGCCACGTCCGCAGCCTCTCTGTGGAGCCAGCGGCCCAGCCACCTCCCCGCAAGCTTCCCGTCTGCGCCCCCAGAGACTCTGCAGTGCCCCCTACTCTGCGTGCTCTGCTCCTCGTCCGTCTCTTTCAAGGTTTTGCAGGCGGGTTGAAGATTTTCTGCCTAAAACAAACGGACTCATCCAGCTTGAGGATGACAAGAGCTGGTGGGGCTAGCGAGGTCCGGCGGCAAATACGCACGAACGAAATCTAAACGCCAAGTAAGTGTAGCGAGTAAAACAATGAGATGAACTGAGAGACGTAAAATGAAAGACGACATTTACATTAAGCGAAAGGTTCGGAAGGCGACTGGCTGATGTGCCGGCAAATGTTTAACGACTGGTTCTCCGAGAATAAAAACAGCAGCCCGATCGGTCCCGCGTGCCAGCTTCCTGCTGCGGCCTGTTTCAAGCTCCCAACTCGATGTCACCTGGCTCAGGAAACCCCTGAAAATGGAACAGGCGGCTCTGCCGCGCCGACAGGAGCCAGCTCCAGCTCGCCGTCCCCGTTCCCGGGCCCGAGCCGCGTGCTTCCCCGAGCTCTGTCCGCTTTCATTTGTCTTCGTGTCCCGGGCACACGCCACGCGGG
>NW_006436810.1:17871175-17880629 GCF_000325575.1 Pteropus alecto | reverse complement strand
TCACGGGGGGCTGCAGAGCCGGGAGGTGACCGCGGCGGACGGCCTGTCGCTGGCCCTGTCCTCGGAACCCTGCACTGGCTGCCCGCTCCTCGGAGGGAGGTGAGCTCTGTGACCCCGTCTTCCTGGTGACGACGCCGTCCCTCCCCCGCACTCGTTTCTTGCCGCGCCCCCTCTCGTCCCTCTGCGGGGTCCCCCTCATCACCGCTCCCTCCGCCATTACCTTCTGCTCCTCCCCCCGCCTTCTGCTCCTCTTCCGCTTTGCCGTTTTATTGCTAGCGCTGCCTTCCTGCTTGATCCCTAGGTAAAAATTCAATCACCATTTATATGCTGATGCCGCTCGAACTCAGAGCGGCAGCCCAGAACTTTCTGTCTCGCCCCAGATGGATTTCCGCAGCTGTTCACGAGCATCCCAGAGACAACCCGGCCCAGTCTGAGCGCAGAGCCTCGGCCGTCATCGCCCCCTCAGCGCGGGGGGCCACGGTCACACGGCGAAGCCGCCCTCCTCGGCCGAGCCGGCCCCTGTCCCCCGCCAAGCCGTGGACCACGAGGCTCAGGGAGATCTTACCTATCATCGCTGCACAAACCCATCTCTCTGTCCCGACTCTGCTGCTGCGGCCTTGGCGTGAGCGGCCGTCTCCCTCTGCTTGGCCTCCCGCCTGCCCTCCAGGTCCCCGGGCCTGGCACCCGGTCCTTCCGTGCCCATCAGGGCCACGTCCCAACCACATACGTATCTACGACACCCCCGAGCCTCAGGTCTCACGGCTTGTCGGTGGAACGCCTACCAGCTCCCTGCGGCTGCTGTGACAACTGCCACCGAAGAGTGGCAGAGAACGGTGTAAACACAGTGCGTAGCAGTTCCGGTGTCGGAGCCCAGGATGGGTCTCGCGAACCAAAATCGAGGTGTCGGGGGGGACTGCGTCCATCCAGGGGGCCCTCGGGAGAGTCTGGGTCCTGCCTTTTCCCTGCTCCCTCTCCATGTAACCCTCACCCCTCAGCCCGAGTCCTGGGCTCAGAAAGCCTCAGTTCCCACCAGTCTGAGACCCCATTTCCTCACAGAGACGCTTGGTGTTCGAGGGGCTCCAGCGAAGGGGTGCGACACCAGCAGCTCAGCCAGGGGCGCCCCTGTATCCACAGGCGGAAGACCCCCTTACGGACCGGGGCGTTCCTGGTGGAGCTTCAGGGGGACCAGACACACACACCACCGAAAACCAGACACACACACCACAGAGGCTCTGAAAATGAACTTATCAGAACCGCAAACGTGGGCCCAGAGCTGCCTGCTAACGTGTGTCTTAAATGAGATGCAGACAAAATGTCCAGGATACAACCAAAAATCACTCGTCATACTAAGATTAAAAAAAAAAAATCACAATATGACATAGAGGCAATCACCTGTCACCAACGCTGAGATGAATCAGACGTTGAAATTATCTAGCAAGAATTGTCGTGGGGCCATCATGAGAATAATTCAACAACCAGCTACAAATTATCTTGAAACAAATGGGAAAACAGAAATATCAGCAAAGAAAGAGATATATTTTTCAAAAAATAATTAAACGAAAATGTATAGAGCTAAGACATGTAATTATTGAAAGTCAAAATCTCACTGGAAGGCTTGACAGTAATGCGGGGGCCACAGAGCACAGGGTCAGGACACTCGAGGCCAGAGATAGGACTGACCCAAGCCGGACAGCACAGAGAAAACAGGACACGAAACCAGAACGCACGAGGCCTCAGGGACCTGTTGGGCGGCGACCGAAGATCCAACAGTCACTTCCCGAGAGTCCCAGAAGGAGGGACCAGAGTAAGGCAGAAAGAGTATGTGAAGAAACAATGACAGAAAAATCCCCAAATCTGGCAAAAGATGTAAAGCTATAGAATGAATAAGCTGAGGGAACCCCCAAGAGGAGAAACTCAAAACTCAGAGTTTAGCCAAACTAAGATGAACATTAAGAAAAATTCTTGAGAGCAACAGGAGAGAAAGAACATGTCACCTGCAGAACGCCAGCCCGAGTGGCAGTGGTTTCCTCCTCCGACGCCACAGAGGCCAGAGCCGGTGGCACGGTCTCCGAAGGCTGACAGAAAGGAACCGTCGGCTGTGAGTTCCGGCTCTGACAAGATCCTTTGGGAATAGAGGGAAAATAAAGACACTTTCCGAATCGGAAAACAAGGAAATTCGTTGCCAGCAGACCTGTCGTAACGAATGGCTCAAAGAAGTCCTAAAAAGAGAAGAGAAGTGACCGAGGAGACAAGCGGGGAGCCCCAGGACGGAGGAACGACGGGAAACGTGAGAGCCTGTCCTCCTCCTCGTGCATCTTCTGAACCGTCGTTGATGACAGCCACCAAATCCTGACACCGTCGGACACGCAACACCGTATTTAATAAGTGGGGACCATGGAGGAACCGAAGTGAGAGCAAGGTTAGCATGACCCACTCGAAGTGACGCAACTCGTAATCCAATGCCCAGAGTGACCTCCAGAGAAGCGTGCAAAGCAATACAGTTAAAAACATGACAAACAGACAAAACTGGAATCCTCAGTAACGTAAACACACAGGAGAGCAGTAAAGAAGAAACGAAGGAACACGAAATGAGCAGGAAGGACAACGGCGGACCGAAGGCTAAGCAGATGAATCATCGCCTTGCGTGTAAACTGCGTAAACAATACCAACTAACATACAGTGATGGTCAGAGTGCGTTAAAAATCATAGGACATTATTTTTTAAAAACCCAGCAATATACTCTCAGAAGAAATTCACATCAAATTTGATGATGAAAATAATGTGAGAATAAAATGATAGAACAGATAGACCATGAAGACACACACAAGACATGGTAACATTAATATAACATAAAGCCGACTTTAGAGCAAAGAAAATTTCTAGAAACCAAGGTGAACATTACACAAGGATACAAAAATCAGTTCAACAGGAAGACAGCATGATCTTAGATGTGTATGCCCATCAAACATAACCCCAAGACATCTCCAAAAATCTCCCGGAAGTCATGTGATTTCAGCAAGGTGTCACAGGATCCACACACAAAAATCAAGCACTCTTCTACACACTAACAATGAGTATATGGTAACTAAAATTAAAAGCAATTGCCTTGTATACTTCTCTAAAGAAAATGAAACGCTTAGGTATATAAGATGTACGGGATCTGGGTGCTAAAAAATGATCCAATGCTAATGAAATAAATCGAAGATCTAAATAAATGGAAAGACATACTGAGTTCAAGGGTTGGAAGACTCAAACTGATCTATAGATTCAATGCAATTCCTATCAAAATCCCAGCGGGCATTTAATAGACATAAACGAGCTTATCCTGAGATTACCATGGAAAAGCACAGGTGTCCAGTAACTAAAACGATCTTTAAAATTAAGACTAGAGAGAGACATCCCCCGGCCTGATACCAGCCTGCTGCACGTCACCGGTAATAAACGTAGCATGACATTTGCACAGTGATAGATTCACAGTTGAAACTGAGCGCAGTAGAGAACTGCACAAACACACTCAGCTGAGTCTCGACACAGATGCAAAGTGAAGCACTGAGAAAGCATAGCCTTGCCCACCAACGGGGCCGCGCAGACATTCCCAAGCCAGAAAGGGAAAAAAAAAATCCTCAAAACCATAAAACCACAAACAAACAAAACAAAGCAAAAACGTGCCGCTCACATCTTATATAAACACTAACTGAACGTGGATCATGGGGTTAAAAGCAAAATATAAATAGATTAAAAGTTATAAAAAATGGAGAAAATCGTCAGGAACTGGGATTAGTTCTTAGACTGGACACTCAAGGCTTAATTGCTAAAAGCTTTAGATAAATCGATAAATTGAAACTCATCGAAATCAAACGGTTCGCTCCGTCCAGTCCGTGATAAGCGGGCGGAAACACAAGCGATGTTTGCAAGCGCTTAGCGGACAGAACCCTCCCCACAACGTCTATAGAACTCAACGGCCATCAGTGAAAACGCCAACCATCCAGCCAGAAAACGGCACCAGACGTGAGCAGCCATTTCACCGAGGAGGAGGCGCGGACATCAGTCGGCACACGGAACAACGTCCGACGCCATCATCGATCAGGGAAACGCACATTAAAACCACAGGAGGTATTGATACACGTCTATCGAAATGATTGAGATGGAAATAGGTGTCAAGGTCAAGCTCTGGCAGGGACGGACCGCAAAGCGGCGGTCTGGAAAAGCCCGGCAACCTCTTGAGAGACCGAACGGGCAGCCGCCAGGTCCTAACGCCATCGTCTGCGTCCCAGAGGAAGGACCTGTCCTTACACGCCAACGCGGGGACCCACGTCCTAGAAAGCACAACCGGAAGAGAACCGTACCTGTAATGTTAGTGATTTCCACTTATTTTTATTTTTATGCTCTTCGAATGTTCTATGCTGATCCCAGCTTAGAATGATAACAACGTGGCCTTTTCGAAGCGAGGACAGTTCCGAAGCGACACCACACCACCGATTCCGGGGTCTTCTCTGCAGGGGAGGTGGGGGTGACGGGACAGGGAGCGGGGGGCCTCCAGCCCAGACCTGCAGAAAGCAGACGCCACCTGCCTTGGTCCGCGGAGGCGTGGTCACGCCGATCACCGGTCAGGCACTCATTCGGGCTGGGTTTTCGGACACATCTGTTTATCGAATGCTCTTAATTTCTTCTCGTTCTTCAGGTGCAGCTGGGACATCTGCGCCTGCAAGGAGCCTCACACCTGGCCAGCCACCTCCGGTTCTCTGGGTCTGTTCAGCCAGGGGCCGCGAGGGATGGCCAACACGGGTCCTTGCTGCAGCCTCCCTGCCTCCCCATCCACTCCTGGCGCAGCTCCCAGCACCCAGCACCCAGCACCAACACCCAGCACCCAGCACCCAGCACCCAGCACCCAGCTCCCAGCTCCCAGCACCAACACCCAGCACCCAGCACCCAGCACCCAGCTCCCAGCTCCCAGCACCGTGGCCAGACCCTGTCCTCCCGGCCCTTCCCAACCAGCTCCTCCGCAAACCACCGGAGCTGCCTCCCTCCATCCATCCCGACGCCAGACACGTGTCATCTCCAGACACATGTCACCCCCAGATATATGTCGCCCCCAGACGCACGTCACCTCCTGACGCAGGTCACCTCCAGACGCAGGTCACCACCAGACACACGTCGCCTCCGCCCTGCTGTGCAGTCCTGCTGAGCCCCTTGCTCGGAGCATGTCGCTACCACGCCTGTGAAGCAGGCTCCGTCTGATTTTCCTCCGGCTCCCCGACCCGCCCGTCTGTCCAGAACCTTCCTTAGCTTCCTCGCGGAGCCCTCCCGACTCCAAATCGGTCCCCTTTGTTCGCTCCGTCCTCACCCGCCTGCGTGGAGGGTCAGCCCGCAGACTGGGGAACACGGCCCCTCGTGTCCGAGCTTAGTCCCCAGAATCAGAAGCTCGATGACCACGTGCTGAGACCTGAGGACGTCCGGTGAGGCCTGCTGTCACCCCGTTTTGGAGACCAGGGAGGGATTTGGCCATGTCCCAGGCCCTAGGGCCGGCGGCGGAGGGGACGAGCAGTCCCGTCTGATCTGAGGCCACTTGGACGCTGCCTTCTTAGTTTCTAGGCACGGGAGGCCCCCCGACGCCCTGTGACAGGGAGCCCGTCTCTCCTGCCGCCCCCTCTCCCTCCGGAGATGAAGGGGTGGGCAGGCCTGTCGCCAGGTTCCTGCTGCTCCCAGTCCTGGAGCGGGTGCTCGGCCCCAGCAGTGGGAGCCAGCATGACAGCCTGGCGTTGCGGGGCCTTGCCGCTCGGGCGCCCCATGTGCGGGCAGCAGAGCAGCTGTTGGCGGGACTGAGGAGAGGGAGGCGAGAAGGGCCAGCTCGGTCCTGCTCAGCGCCCGCGCGGGGGCTGAGCAGGGTGGGGTCCCCTTGCCCGGCCTGGCGTGTCGCCTGGAAGACGCTGACCAGTGCTGCGGGCGCCCCGCGGGCAGGCACCGAGGCACCCGGCTTCCTCCTGCAGACCTGAGCTCAGAGTCAGCGGGTGGGTTTGGGGGCGTCCCGGGGGGAGCACAGAACACCCTCACGGCTGAGTCACTGCTGGGAACCGAAGCTCCGATTCCCCCGGGGGAAGTGCCGAGGAAGGGCATCCCGGCCTCAGGGAAGTGAGCCTGCAGTGAGGACAACCCGCTTTCTCGGTCCTGGTCCCAGGTGCTCTCTGCCAAATGTGTCCCTTGCCCTTGGTCGTCCTGAAGTTCCGTCGCCCCCGGAGGTGGGTGCGTGAGCGAGGCACCCTCTCCTGCGGGAGACCAGGAGCATCCCAGACACTCGGGCGCTCGCCACCCTCCCCACGAAGCTTCGCTGTCCTTCCAAGGAGCGCGTCACCGGGAAGTCGAGCTGTGAAAGCTGTGGCCACTTGTTAGCTCCGGCTGGCCTCGTGCCGCCCGCCTCACACCCCTGCGAAGCCGCGAGCTCACAGCTGACGCGCCTGACCCGGCTCCCGGCAGCGCGCGCACCACCTGCGAACAGCCCGCCTCCCACATGCCGCGCCCGCGCGTCAGCCGGCCCGGCCCGGCGTCCCCAGGCAGTGAGCTAACAGCCTCTTCTACAAGCCAATTCACGAGGATCTGGCCGTGTTTACATTAGCCTTCTCCCGATGCAGGGGAAGAGAAGAGGTTGCTTCGGAATAGGAATGAGCGAATATGAATAATTCAGTTTTCCTTGTGGCTATTAACACATTTCCCTTGAATAAAGTGATAATAGGTTATCATCTGTGAAATGGAAATTGCATAACAGAGAGTCTCCAGTTACACCAGAGGAAATTAATTTCACAGCGCATCTGCTGGGACCTAACGCGTGCATGCTAAGTACGAGGAAACACGCGTTCAGCCCGGCTACCTTTCTAATTAGATTAGCGCCGTCCCCCGCCCCGTGCGGGCGTCCGCCCTGCCCCCGTGCTCCGATACCTAATATCGATAACGGCGCGATGACTGCAGCAATTAGAGGAAGTTAAAAATGAATTATGGGGCCACATTACACGAACCAGATGCTGCTTTCAAGGGACTGGTTTGGTGTTATCTGTCTAGTTAAATACAGTACTTAGACCAGCTACCAACACCCACGGCGCGTGGAACCAGCCCGCACCTGCAGCAGCTTAGCTTAAAGCCATCCTAGGGTCGCCATGTCCACCAGGGCAGGGCGTCAGGGGGAGCCCTAGTCTGCCAGCCCCACGTGGAGTCCGGATTCTGGCCCGGAAGCGGGTGACAGCGGCCCGATGGGTGGACAATGTGGCGACGCCCATGGCCCACCGGGTTCACCAACAGATTGAGGCGTGACCGCTGATTGTCCACGGCCATGTCACCTTCGACCTGGTTGGACTGGGCACACCTGGGCGTGAATACGCACCTGGAGAGCCAGGCTTCCGTGCTTGCTGTGTGCTCTCTTCAAACTCGGGGAGGGGGCAGCGTGAGGGGAGGTCCTGGACAGCGCCGTTCACGCCGCCCTCTGCTTCTCCACCCAGCCGTGGTGAGCACAGGTGCCACGAGCTCTGCCCCGTCGGGAACGTTTAAGGCAGCAGCGCAGTGTCCTTAACCGCAGGCAGGAAGCGGGCAGCAGGTCCCGGCCTCGCTCACCTCGGGGACTGGATCCTCCAGGGCGGCCGCTGTGGGCCCCTCGCCGGGGTGGAGCTGCAGCGCTTGTCCATCTGCGGCCGGCACGCTTCACTCCGCACGATGTCCTCTGGGCCTGGATCCTCCAGGGCGGCCGCTGTGGGCCCCTCGCCCGGGGGGAGCTGCAGCGCTTGTCCGTCTGCAGCCGGCACGATGTCCTCTGGGCTCGTCCACGTGGTCACACGTGGCAGGGTTTCCTTCTTTTGAAGGCTGAATTGCATGTAAAGACCACATGTTTTAATTCATTCGGCCGTCTACGGACACGCAGCTTTTCCCGTGCCTTGGCTGTTGTGAATTAGTCTGCAATGAACTGGGGTGCAGATTTTTTGTTAAATACCCAGAAGTGGGGTTGCGGGGTCGGGAGGCGGCTCTTTCTTTAACAGTCCGAGGCACCTCCCTGCGGGGCCGTGGGGCTCCGTCACGACAGCGGGGCCGGCCCGTCCTCCCCCCGCGTCTCAGCCCCCCTCGCTCCGCGTTCCCCTCTCACTGCCTCCCGCCCCGAAAACGAAAGCCAGCTTTTCCGATCATTTCTGTACCAATCAAGCTCCGTGAAATTTCTTCATAACTGGGCTTTAAATTCACTCGTTTTTAATACCATTCAATTTCCTTTTCTCTTTATCCCCCCTAAAAAAAATGTAGTGGGAACTAACACAGAGCACAGCTTGGCTGCCGTGCGTGGGCCTCCTGCAGGTGGAACTCTCCCATGACGGCAGGGAAGCTTCTAGAAAGGAAATCCTTCCGGGATGCCTCCGAGGGATGGTCCCCGGGTGAGTCTGGACGTGGCTTCTCCCTCGCAGGAGTGGACTTCCGCTGGCAGCCCTGAGCGATGCTGCCCAGTACTGTCCAGCACTGAGGTCCCTCTGGGGTTAGATCCGTGTCCCCTGCAGGACAAAATTCCAGGAAACGGGAAATCCGGTCCTCAAGGCACCTATCTTCAGGCGAAACCTAAAAAACTTTGAGTGATTGTGCTGCCGAAGCAACATATGTTTTGATGACCCTAAATTAGCCCGCATTCCACACGCGCCTTGGTGTCTGCCCCGGGCGGGGGCGGGGGGCGCTTATCCAGAGACGAAGGCCAGGCTCCTTCGCCCGCAAGTCGGTGGGGACGTTTAGGGGGCCTCGTCGAAGGCCGCATGTAGACGCAACGTGTAATGGCCGCCGCCCGGTGTGGCCGCGGGCAGCTAGCAGCCGCGTGTGGCAGTGTGGCTGCCCCGATGGCCACGGTCTAGCTCGGTGACGCCGTTCGAGAGACCTCACGTCATGCTGCCCTGTCACCTGTCCCGCTACGGTCTTCATACCATTGACAGCCGTGTCGTTAAAACCCGTAAAGAGGATGCAGCTCGCTGTGTCGCACGGGCCTGCTAATAAATGGTAAGATCTGCAGGCAAAAATCAACACATCGATAATTCATTTCGGCAATTTTAAAACCAGTTAAAACACAGAACAACAATTCGATGTGCATCAAAAGCACCAGGCAGAAGACAAAGTCGCAGAGGACCCGCCACCGGAGGCCTCGGGCTGCCGGTCATGGGTCGTGAGTCTCCCGTCCCCGAGTGCTGTCAGATAAAGGTGCTGGGAACAGTCAGTGCAACGTCCGCGTGCAGCTCCCGTCTGGCTATGCGGGGACGCGCACGTTGACCTTGTCGGGTCAAAGCGCCCGCGTCCTCCCCGGGATCCGCGGCTCACGGAAACGCCCCCAGCGACCGCAGCACGCGCGGACGGGGGCCCACGGGGGCCCAGAGCGAACGCAGACGCAGCTGCTCCCGTGTCAGAGCTGAATTCCCAGCGACAAGGCACAAGCCGGCCAGGGAATCCGTGAGAG
>NW_006436810.1:17860622-17870195 GCF_000325575.1 Pteropus alecto | reverse complement strand
TAATGAAGTGCCCCATCATTTATCAGTAAATAGCATCTAATGTTCACAGTAAATCTTTTGTCAGAATTATTTGTGCCAGCTCCCTGGATCGGGGACCATTAATATCATCAGAATTGGTGATTTGGGAACCGACCGACTTGCCACGCGCCCCACGATGATGTCATTTGACAACTTGATACAATAGTCTCGCTCTCCATTCGTGTTAGCAGCTTCCGGCTTGGAAAGACGTCCGTGTCTTTACGGGGCTCAGACCTTCCCCGAAGAGGGGGGACACGCTGCGGGCCACACCTCCCGGCGGAGTTCCAGGCGGAGTCTCTCCCTGCGCCTTCTGCAAGCCCCCCAAACTTCCATTTTGGGTGACCGCCAGGGACCCCGTCACAAAGGAGCTACACCTTTTCCCGAAACCTGTCACTGCTGTGTGACGAGATGCAGGAAGGCCGACGTCCGAGACCCACGCAGCCCCCCGGGGCCGCTCTGACCCGGGCCGCGAGCCCGCGTGTGGCGGTGCCTTCAGAGCCGTCTCCGCTCTGAGCCGATGGCACGTGTTGCTTCAACGTCCGCTTGGTTCATTCGGTCTCGAGAATAAAACTCAAAATCACCATCTCCAACTCCCCCCCAATGTCTTAGGTGGACCGTGGCGCTCTTTGTGAAGAGTTTTCTTGCCTTGTGTAACCTCAGCGCCCAATGAACCCCGTTTTCATGCAAAAGCATTTGAGATGCGTCTCATGGGGCCGCCGAGGAGGAAGCGCTGGGGTCTCTGGAGATGTCCGGTGCAGGCTTAGCTTCCCCACATCGGGGCACCCAGGCCGCCGTTCAGTGAAATTCAGCCCATTTCCTGGCGTCCAGAGCATGGAGGGGACATAAGCCGCACAAGGTGGTAGCAACGTCTGCCTGGCTGGAGTAAACGGAGGGACACAGCAGGCCGGGTCCCCTGGCAAAGAGGCAGCGAAGGGATGGAGCCCCTGGGCACGGAGGGGAGCCTGAGCCCCAGGGGCTGCACAGTGGGCCTCGCGAACCCCTAAACACTGCACCGGCCTCAGGAGGCGAGCACCCCCTGGCCCACGGCCGACTTCCTCACGCCAGTGTCTAACACTCACCCTCACGTCTCAGACCTCGCGGTGGCCGCGGAAGAACGCGCCAGCCACGGGAAACGCATTTCCACAGCCCCCGCGGCGACACTTTGACTGACACTTACATCTTCTAGTTTTTGTCACACCTATGGTTACACGTGTCCCATCTTTTTGCGAGAAAAGGCTGGTTATGAGTCGTTTTATTTTAACCATTTTTCTCCATCCATCATGCCCACTCCCCCTTGTCCCCCAAAATATGTCCAAAGGGAAACTCTGACTTCCTGTGCGATGACTGCATTTAGACTAATGTCAGATAAAAACCAGTAGGTTCCGTCTCCCGTGTCGATGTGGCATCAGAAGTAGCTGGCACGGGGGACGTGCCCGCCACGCGCCACGGACGTGAGCGGTGAAGCTCCGCTCCCCGCTCTATGGAAGGCCACACGCCCTACCCAGGCCGAAAGGTATTGGGAGGGAGGAGGCTGCGCATCGACTCACCCCTGTAATAAGATATTTCACATACGACCTTTAAACCAAATTTCCATGAACAGAAACAAACTTTGGGGCGGGAGAAAGGCGAGCTGCACGCCCCGAACGCTAGAAATTCTGTCATGTAAGCGTCCCACGTGTTTGCTGGAGCGGGATTCCGCAGCAGCTTTGAGATGCGGCTTCGCCGAAGAGATGGTTCTCAGCAAAAAACAGCCACGAAGTCTACGTCCCCTGTCCCCTCTGAGGCCAGCCGCCAGCCCGCCCGCCTCGGCGTTGCCCGGACCCCGCAGAAGACTGTCAGAACGCCTCAGAGTAGCTGAGTCCCCGTCACTCCTGCCCGCGTCTGACAAGCCACTCGTCGCGCTGCCGAGTGCCAGCACCGAATGATCCTCGCCTTATGACAGCAGCGTTGTGCACCAGGGCCCTGCCCCGGCCCGGCCGCTCGGGCCGCTCAGCCTTCTTCGTCTCAGGGAGGGGTGCTGGTCTCCCCTAAGGAGAGAGGAAGCTTGAAGGACGGAGGACTGTGAGACGAGGGAGCGGGGAGGAGGCGGGACGCAGGGCAAGAGGGAGCAGCAGACGATGGATGGAAATGCTGAGTCCCATCGAATGCGGCGCTGAGGTATCACTGCTCCTCCGAGGCGGGAAACTTTTTACACAATAACTGCTGTTTGCGAGGTCTTGGGTTTTCACGGGAGCTGCACGGAGGATTGAGATGGAAATAGGTTGAAATGGGTATTGATAAAAATACTCGCTGCGGACCAGCTTCCCGCGTCTGCGCGGAGGTTCCTGCGTTTGTTACGTCTCTCGGCTCCTGCCTGACAGCCGAGTGCCGACGGGAGGGCCGTTCGCGCGCGGTGCCTGCGCCACGGCGGAGTCGCGGACGTTTATTTCTCTCCGCAGAGTTTTAATCAAGTTTGCGAGGCTCCAGAGTAATCGCAATTTCAGGGTATTTTCCCCTAGAAACGGCTCGCGGCGTCAGTGCCGGGGAGCGAGGCTGTCAGCGTTCGCTCCAGTCTGTCCCAAGATCCCAGGGCGTAACGTCCTTCTTCAAAGCGGCCGCACGCGACTCAGAGGCTCCTGTAAGTGATGTCGCCCCCCACCCCGCAGGAAAGCAGCCCCGACACCCAGCCCGAAGGGAACGGGCCCAGGACACGATTCACACGCGAAGGGAGGGCTGGCTGGGGGAACCTTCCCTTCCCCACGACGGGCACGCTGACCGCGAGAAAAACGGCACCGGGACCGGGCGGAGGCGGCACCGGGACCAGGCGGTGCACGCAGCGGGACTTGCTCGGTGTCACGACATACATTCTAGAAAGCAAGGCTGTGTCCAGTCACCGGCTTCGAAGGTGATGGGTGAGAAACAGCACGTCTAGGGAGTTCCTTCCATCTGAATACAGGAAAGGTAACGTGGAGAAAAATATTAAAACAACAAAGGAGCGACAGAGATGAAATGACAGACGCCCGAAGGACAAGGGGCTGCGCTTACAATCCAGTCAAAGTTTTGTACAATACAAATTAAATGTACTACAAGCTACGTTTCAATTATGAAAATGAACTTTCCCCCCGTAGATTCAAGCCGCTAATAACAAGAGAAAAGATAATTGCCCTTCCACTTAACTGCCCAGTGTCCCGTCCTTTGAAAGGGGGCTGGCTTCTTTAGATTCTCTCGTGATGACTCTCGAAGCTATTGTGAGTTTATGAAGGCTTTCGGCTTCTAACGCAGCTTCGAATGTCAGTCTTTATGTCACCGAAGGACAATTAGGCAAACCATGTAGCTGTGTTGTCACTTATTAATTTCAAGCTCCAATGTCATAAATTATATGCTTTAATTAATACTGCGTCGATGGCAATCTACAACTTTGAATGCATATGGAGGTTAACAAGAATGCGTAATTAACAGAAAACAGTGAGTAAGGGCACGGCTGAACAGTTTATAAAATTAGGCAAGAAAGTGAGTGCTCTGTCAGCATGTAAGCACCGTGATTTAAAAAAAAAAAAAAAGGGCGGAGGGTTTAATAAACTAGAGCCGAGAAATGGAAACCACGGGACAAGATAAAAAATGAATCCACAGCAAAATGAATGAAAAAATACAAGAAAGTATTTTAAACCAAAATGCTCAAGAAGTTGTTTATGTTCGTTGTTAGGGTCCGACTCACTGTCCTCACCACGATCCACATGCTGAAGCTTCATCCCGGATGCGCTGGTGTTAGCAGGCGGGGCCCTGGGAGGTGACAGGTCTGGAGGGCAGCGCCCTCCCGAATGACACTGGTGACCTGACAAAAGAGACCGACAGGCCGAGCTCCCTCAGCAGAATGAGCTGGGAAGCGCTAGACGGGAACCTGGACGCGGCCCCGCGGCACAAGGTGACAGCGCCTGGGCCTCGACCTTGGACTTCCAGCCTCCGGAGCTGTGCGAAGGAGCTGCAGAAGGGGTTTTGCGCCCTGGGCTTGAGTGTCCCCTCTTGTCCAACACGAAGACCGAGATGACCCACGGGGCAGGCGAAGGGTTCAACGAGCTGAAAAATAAAAGAAAAAGGACATCATGAACTGTCGCGTGGCAAGTGCACGTGAGATCGTGTGAGACGTGCTAACTTTGATTTTTTTTTTTTTTTGGCTGTTAAAATACCCTTTTGAACACTATAATAAGAATCCGTGGGTACTGGGGGGCCCTCGCTGAGGCGGCACAGAAAGCCGCTCTCAACAGATGTCGCGTATGACCCAGCAACCCCATCCCGAGTAGATACCCAAGAAAATGAACGTGAATGCCTGGTGTCTGGACCCCGGGCTCACGGCAGCGTCATTCACAGCAGCAAGACACGGGCAGAGCGTGACTGTCCACCGACGGGTGACTGGATAAAGAAAATTATAGACGCAGTGGAATATTACATACGCTCGTATATAATGGAATAATATTCATCCTTAAGAAAAGGAAAAAGTCCCGCCATTCGTGACACCATGATGGAAGCTGAGGGCATCACGGTGAGCAATAAATGTCAGACGGAGAAAGACCAGTACCGCGTGATCCGGACCGCTGGACCTGCAGAAATGTGGGGGACGGCGGCTGCCGGGCGCCGCAGGTGGGGTTGGGGACACATTGGTCAGAGCAGGCGACACCCATGGTGACAAGGACAGGCGCCGAGGACCCAATGGCAGCTCGGCGGCCACAGGTAAAGACGCCGCGTCATAAACTCGGACGTTGCCAAGAGGGTCGATCTCAAGGGTTCCCTCCGCAGGGACGAGGTGACGGTGGTTACGTGGGCGGCAGTGGCAACAAGCACAGCGCGCGCCTCGTGGTCACCGGGTGCCCCCCAAAGCCACACACATCCCAGCCAGACCGCGGGACAGTGCGCCCCGGCAGCGCCCGCAGAACCAGCCGCCACGTCCACTGCGGGCCGGGGGCGCGAGTGCGGGGCGGGGGCGACGGGAGCGCTGTTCGCAGACGAGTTAAGAGGAGAAGGCCTGTCGGACGTTGCGGGAAGACGCCCCATCCCGGGGAGCGCCTGGGGCCCCGGAGTGACACGGTCCTTTGGTGCCGTGGGGGGGACGGCGGTGGCGCCCAGGGGGACGGCGGGCGGCAGGCTGGCCGGTCAGCAGCGTGCGCTTCCTCGCCTGGCCGTTGTCCCCCGGGCCCGGGATCAGCCCACCGTCACCTCGTTCAGCCTTTGCCGGCTGACGAGGCCAGTCCGACGTCACCCCGCTGTGAGGGCAGCAGAGTGGGGTGCAGCGTCTCATTCAGGACCGCACGGCAAGGAACCTGGGAGCCAGGTCCATCCAAACCCGACTCGCGAGGCCGTGGTCACCGGGCCGCGGGGCGGCAGTGGCCTTTGCTGTGACGCTCGAGTCCGTGAACTTTTCCCTAAAGAAATAATTCAGTAACACGAGAAGTTCTATGAGAAGAATTATCTCCTCGTTTCATTTTTTTTAAAAAATAATCTAAACATTCGAAGGTTGGGAAATAGTTAAATACATTTTATTCAATCAAATATGCAGAGAGGACAAATAATTATGAAGAAACAGGCATTGTTAAGGGAAAAATTAGACCACAAGATTGAATGACTCTGTTTTTGTGAATACAAGTCCGTATGGGCAAAATCTGAAAGGAAAGATAAGAAAATGAAATTGTTTTTCTCCCGTAAAAATTCCAGCTGGAGTTCACCCTTCACGTTCCCTTCCTCCTCCGCACTCACAGTTCATGCCCTTCTGTGCTCAGACGCTGTCCCTTCTCCCCGGAGCGCAGGCTCGTGAGAGACAAATGCCACCAGCGCTCCGGAGCGCCTCGGGAACTGTCATAAAACCCACAGGAAGCTCCGCGAACCTCGGAATGCGAGGCGGGCGTCCTGGGAGATCCTGGACCCGTTAGACCGAACCTGGACAAATGAGTCCACCTGATGGACAGGAGCAGAGGCCAGGGCGGGGGGACGACGTTTCTGACGTGGAAGGGAGTGGAGTGACCGAAGGGTGGGCTCCGCTCATGAGGGTGAGGGCCTTGGTTTGTCCGGAACAGAGCTGTCATTTGTCCATCATCCATCTATTGATCATCGAGCTAACTCTGCCCATCCATCCATCTACCCTCCCTCCCTCTCTCCCCCTCCCTCCCTCTTGCTCACACACACACACACGCTCGCACACACACACACGCACACACGTGCACACACGCACACACACGTACACACACATCTACAAACCCGTGCACACATCTGCTATCGGTTTCTTACAATCAGTTTTGTTAGGCAAGAAGTGTAGCAATTTGCCAACTTATTTTTATTTATTTAGAAAACAAAGTTTCTCATGCGTAATCTGTAGAAGGGATTCATGTAATCTTAGGATTAGAAGGATTCACAAACTCCCGGGAACATGTGGGGACACGTATACAGAGGTGTATATTTCTATCTCTATCTATGTCTATGTATCATCTCTCTCCCTCTCTCTCTCTCTATCTAGAGGTAAATGACATCTATATAAATGTACACATGTCTATGTCTATTCGGAGAGTGGGCTGGAGCTAGACGGTACGTGTGCATGTGACATACACACATCGAACAAGGTCTCAGGGTCCGTTGAGGTTGAAGCTGAGACATGAACAAGAAAGATGACGTCATTTCAAATTGTATTGAGTCCAGAGGTCGAAGCACAGTGGAAGCCAGGCTACTCGGAACAGCGCCCAATTTCAATATCTTCAGTAAATTTAATTTCCTAAAGAGCCTGATTCTATGAAATATCTTTTACAAGTTGACCAAAAACCTCTGAGCTTCAGTTTTCTGAAAATCTATTTCACAGGGAAAAACAATAAACGACATTGAAAACCAACAAAGATCAGTGAGGAACGGGGCGCCTGGCGACATAGCGCGCACTCGCTCCTGCTCCGCCCTCTTGGGGGCTCCCGCCCAGGTCCCCAGTGCCAGCGACGTGCCTTTCACGCGGGGGCTTCTCCGTGGTGGGGGCTCCCGTCTCTCGGAAGGAGAGTGAAGCCCTCATTCCTGCCCCCACGGATTCCGGGCTTTGCCTCCGTGGGTCCCCACCACAGGCTTCCAGACTTCTCAGGGTGGGGAGGCCGAGGAAGCGTTTGCCACCTGGATGTGCCGCCCCCGCCTGCCCCCGCCCGCCCGGCACCTCAGGGTCTCCGGAACCCGCTGTCGCAGGCGCCGGCTCTGCCCGCCTGGGTCACGTCCCCTCTCTGACGACTTCCGCTCAGCCGACCGCGTGGTGGCCACGTCCTCCTTCTGGTTTTCTGTCTCTCGTTCCTTCCCCTGTTGTGTCATAGTGGGCACCCCAACTCAGCGTTTGTCTGGGCGAATTTTGAGGGGCTTGGGTTTCCCCCTCACCACGCGCTGAATGAATTATGTCTGAATTGTCGGAGACCATTAGTAAAAAAAAAAAGAGCTGATCAAATTAAAATTTGAGAATACATGTACTGTGTAAATATTAAGGCCCTATCAATGTTTCCTGTACATTTTTGCCTATAGAAAAAATTCATCCAAAGTCCAAATTCAGAAAACCCATTGAAGTTCCTTCTTGGTATGTCAGAAATACCATTTTATTAGTTAGAGGAAGTTTAGATTTGATGCATCATCTTGAGACACTAAAGACAATTAAAACAACTATAAAACCTTCACTGTTATTTCTATTGTTTTCAATATTTTTAATCCATCAAAATAAGTATGTAAAATTAGACCGAATGCAATGCATGTTAACGTAAGGAACAGCGAGACGTCCGTAAGTGACATCGTTTCGCACACCCTCGCTCCTTCCCAAACCTCTGTCCCCGGCACCTCGGAGTCGCTGCTCCCCGAGTCAGGCGATCGTTCCCGTGGTTATCTTTGCCCTTTTTGGAAGCAGCTTTAGGACCGACGCATGTTTTCCTAAACAACACACTACTTGGTTTTACCTGTTTCCGATGCATTCTCGCTTAATGAACGGCGGTTGTAAAATGTTGTCTTTTGAATTATTTCAGCCGCCTCCCCCCGACGGCACTGACGCAGTTCTCACGATGGGGGCAGCAGACGCGGACAGAGCGCCCTGCCGTGGCATGAGCCGTCACCCCGTGCCGTGGGGGTGAGGTCACCGGAGACAGCTCTTTCTCAAGTTCGTGGCTCCGGAAAGAACTTCAGGTCGGGCCTGAGGACGGCGAAGGCCGTTCCGTCAAAATCACGCAGTTTCTAATTTCAAATAGACTCGGGGTGCGAGGGCGCCTCTCCGGCCCCCTACTCAGAGCTTTCAGAGCCCGCTCTGGGTCATCAGCAGCATATCTGTGGTTCGGTCACAAACTCTGATTGCCATTTGCTTGTCCCTGAGCCAGGAGCAGCCGCTGGCGGGTGCCGTGGCTTCCTGCAGCCACCTGCCTTGTCCCTTCCAGATGGGAGAAACGGGTGAATTAGGTACCTCCAATCCCAACATTTACTGGAAAAGATGAATTATATTTATTCTACAACAAGTAATAATGGATAACCCGTGTACAATAAAAAAAAAAAAAAAGCCATTTGCTTGTCCCTGAGCCAGGAGCAGCCGCTGGCGGGTGCCGTGGCTTCCTGCAGCCACCTGCCTTGTCCCTTCCAGATGGGAGAAACGGGTGAATTAGGTACCTCCAATCCCAACATTTACTGGAAAAGATGAATTATATTTATTCTACAACAAGTAATAATGGATAACCCGTGTACAATAAAAAAAAAAAAAAAAATCCGGGCAGGACGGCGAGCGGTTGAGATTTGCTATCTTTCAATACACCTCTTAAGTGGTAATAGGATCACCCCTTCACACGTCGGGAGCCCATCAAGCTGCCCCTCAGACTTGACCCTGGGGCGAAGCGGAAAGTCAGCTCTGCTCACAGCAATTCAGATTCTGTGCCGGCCAATAATGAAGTGACCTGAAATAATATAAAACCCTTGGCTGCCGTGTGATGATTTTTGTCTGGGATAAGAGTCAAGATCCTGATTCAGAGTCACAGTCCATTTCATTTTTCAGCCCTGATGAGATCTCAGCTGTTATCTGATAAAATTGAACAACTATTACCAGGCCCTGCTGAGTAAAGCCCCCCTCGACCGCTCTTAACAGAAATCCTATACACTCCACTTTGTCAGCGGTTTTGAATTCATCGTCACAGCAAGATGATAGGAATAATCTTCCCGACTGAGATTGACAGTTCATTTCAGAAATCAATATTTACAATTTACTTCTTTCAAAGTTCATTCGCGAGAAGATTCCATATTATCCCTCTCCAAATAAGCTGATCATATCTCAGCCGTCCCTGGAATGAGTTTTCCCAAAATGTGAATTTTTGGTAAAAATCAATGTCAGCATTGTGCACTTTAATCTCGCCTATGATGACAGTAAATCTTTATCTTTTTATGGGTAAACGCCGGTGGCTGCTCACACCATTTCCTGTCAGAACAAAGCTTGGTCCGCGCGGACCGCGCTACATACACGAGCTCTAATGTGGCTGGACATGTTTCACCAGGGTCATTAATCAGACACGCTGACAGCCACCCACCAGCAGCGGGCCGGGCGGCCGGCCCTCCGCGCCT
>NW_006436810.1:17855198-17860225 GCF_000325575.1 Pteropus alecto | reverse complement strand
CGTCCCGCAGACAAGACGCGACGGCGACCCGGCGGAGGGGACCGCGCGCGTGCTGCCTCACGCATCCCGGAGCCAGGGGTGCGGGGCGAAGGCCCGAGCGACTTCAGGGAGAGGAGGACCCGGGCCCTTTAAGTCTGCTGAGCCGGCCGCCCTGCCGCGCCCGAGACAGAGCGCCGGGAACGCGTCTGCATCGGGTTTGGACCGAGTCACGTTTCCCGAAGAGTCTGGGAGACCGAGTCGAAGAGTTAGAGCTCTGGGCGCACAGCTCCGTATAAAACCCGTGCGTTTTTATTACCGGATCCAGAAGAATCGAGGTGATTTTCTTTTAACGTGAAGGTGAAGCAGGAAGCACTAAGCGCGTGGTACATATCCACGTGGGACAAGCACACACGCATTTGGCATGACGAATTAAAATATTAATCGAATTTTCAAACAAAGACCACTAACTTATTCTACCTGCATTAATTGCATTAAGATAATAAGTTAATTGCCTATGAATCCACTGTTGCTTAGGTATGAAAATATTATTTTCTCTCTACTCAATAAGTGATATGATCATTCTAAATAGCTTTCATATAATATCATTTAGTTTGTCAATGCGATATCACCCTTGGCAACATTCATAAGAGAAATAACCACTGCAAAATATCTCTGATTTTCAGTGAAATCAGATATAACATTTTAAACAATCATTTCTTGTGTCTGGACAGGGTTATAGTAAATATTATTAAAACATTACAGGATAGATTTAAATATATTTTATCTCTCCCTAGCGGTGTTTTATAGTAATCACTGGATCCAGACGTCAGTCAAGCACCCACCAGAATACCAAGCATACCTGCAAATTGCGTGTTGTATTTGGAGCGTTTAAGCTTTCCCTGGATGGGCTGCACAGGGAGCCTGGGCTGCCTTCAGAATATTCAGTCTCGTGAAATGGTGCATATCACACTTTTTAAAATATTTTTTTTAAATGCTGCTTCTCCGAGAGCAGGAAAAATATGAGTTTTTCTTTTCCCTAAGAGAAGCATGTTGTCCTGAAGCATTCTACCTATATGCACGCGGCTGCTGAGAGACGAGAGATCCAGCCGGTCTGAAAATTGAAATCCATTCGGTTTTGTCGATCTTCCTAACTTCTTCTCTGGGAAGGTTATATTTCTAATTGAAGCTTACTGTAGAGAAGCATGTATCTAATTTATGGGCCGACGCTGACCGTTTTCTCAACGTATCGATCCTACCGGTTGTTAATAATTGCTGAGAAATAATCAGAGCTTCTTCTTGCTCAGATATGTAATTTAAAGAAAATTTAACCACTAACATTCATTTCTTCTTGAATTCATAAGAGATAATGAAACACAGCCTCTCCCTCCGTCCCTGTCTCTCCCTGTGTCCCTTGCTTGGCATCCTATGGGTGACTCCAAACCCTCCTTTGCCCCACTTTTTAAAGGGGTGGGGACATGAGCTGTCTTGAGCGAGGTGTGGGTGAAGAGATGACAGTGCATCTTCCGCAGCGAGTCGCTGAGATGTCACTCTGCACATCATCTTTCTTCAGAATAGCCCCGGATGAAGCATCACGGTTTGGATCATTTTGCAGGGTATTAAGCCAATGTCGAGGGATGAAGGAGTCATCACGACAAGGGCAGATACGTCTATGTCGTTCAGCGTCTCAGCCTCGTTCCGCGTCTCAGCCCTGTCACATGTGTCCAGGGTGCCCGTGAGGGCCCGTGCTGCTCTCGGCGGCCACTCGCCTTTCCCCAGCCGAGAAACCACACGGGCTTTTGGTCACAAGCAGCCACCATGCTCATTGAGTATGTTTCCGAGAGAACTCTAGTCTAAAAATCCCAGAGGACTCTTGTAGAGAATAAAATGTTTTATCCAAATATAAACGTTCCTTAAGAGCAAAAGAAAACAACTCGATGCTACAGCAAAGTTTCGAGAAAAACTTAGTCCTTCGTCATCGCAGTGTTTTATGTGCTTGCTTAAGCGAGGTGGATACGCTGGAAAGAAAAGCCAAAAATCACGCCCTGTTTAAATCGCTTAATTAACGGACCGTGATGGGAGTGATAAGCCAACATCCAAGGGAAATTATGTGGACCTCAGTTAAATTGAAAAGCACATGCTTTTCCAAATATTGACCAATGTGGTGCAAAACTTAGTTAATACCTTAATTCAAATATGAACAATAATCATTCATTGCTGTATTCATATACACATTACCTATTACTCACCTTTGGAAAGACAGATTTTAATAGCTTAATTTTTTTTTTTTTTAGGCGAGGCAACCCTTAGTAACCTCACAGATCGCAAGGAACTTGTCAGCTTACAATCCCTTATTTTTTATGCCTACAGCACCTGGTCTTCCTAGCTGGTCTCCCATCCAAGTACTAACCAGGCCCAACCCTGCTTAGCTTCGAAGATCAGACGGGATCGGGCACGTTCAGGGTGGCATGGCCGTAGACTAAAATAGTGTAATTATTAGTTAAAAAAAAAAAAAAAATCTCTCTCATGAGAATTAGCAGACAGGGAATGTTAGAATTAGGCAGCAAAATAACTACTCCAAAACCTTAAGCAATATTAACAGAAATTGCTTTTATTGAACCGATCACCTCGTTACGTGCGGGGACCGAAAGAATGACAAAGGTAGTTCATAAAAGATTCCTATGAATTAGAAGCGAATTGGTACTGAGAGTCACCCCGAGCTGCAGTGACTGCTGAAGGCCGAGGCGCCTCCCGGAAACCACCGGAAGGCAGACTCCACGCAGGCGGGAGCCGTGCGGTCTCGTTCCGGACGACACCCTTAACGTTCAGAGACAGTCTCGGTAAGGGCGCTGATTAATAAAATATGTCTTGATCGAAAGAGTAGGTGAATGAGTTTTAGAATTCTACAGGCAAGATTTTGTTTCATTTAGTGTCCTGTAAGCCGTGAATCCAACCAGTATTCGGTTGGTTTCGTAAGTGGCATGACCCAGACCAGTCAGAAATCGTGCATTGCGCTAAATCGGCCGTAGAGAGGTCGACACAGGGCGTCGCGCATGCTTTAGTCCCTGCCTCCCTCCCCCGGCCCGACGTTTGGGCGGGCAGAGGGGCACGCGCCACAGACCCCTCCCGTGCTCCCCAGTTCTCCCGATTCCTCATGCGGGAGAGAAAACCGTTTAAAGATGGGGAAGCAGTCACATTTAAACCGTTTGTTGTTTATAAAAGTAAAGGATCGGGGATACTTACCATTGTCATAATAGCAGACTTCTGGGATTATAACTCTGAAAAGGTCCGGTCTACGGAGACCGCGAGGAGTTACGGATACAAGTGTGATGAGCTGAAATGATCTTAGGAGGAGGAATCTCCCTGTGGAATTTATAAATCACAAAAGCGGTCTCCAGAGCAGAGCCACAAACTACGGAGTTTGATTAGATCTTGCGACCTAGCTGATAATAGTATGTATATCGCTAAATGACCCATTGGCTTAGACTGTAATTATACTATAATGACTGGCATTATGTTATTCATCATGCAGAATTTAAGGATTACTTTATGGAATTCTCCTACGTATAAACGGGTCGATACAGGCATATCACACAACTAAGGACAAGCGACAATTGGCGCTTCTCTGCTGAAAGAGCTGGGGCTCCCCTCCTGCACGGCAGCTGCTGTTCAGGGCGACCGCCCCAGGAGAAGCCCCAGCGCCGCTTACGCCCTGGCCTCTGAGAAAAATCGTGTTTGAAAATTTGCTTTGATGTAGCCACGAAACATGATTCTAGCAATTCGCGTGGACGTGGAAAGCATTTTTTTGCCTAAAGCTTCGTGGAAACGTGTCCTCGGCCGGACAGTTCTTCGTGCTGAGCTCCGTCGCGGCCTCTGGAAGACGTGTCTGTCCTGTGCCAGCATTCCGCGAGGGCTCTGAGGCGTGCCTCGGCACACCTGCGAGCTCGCCTCGGCACACCTGTGAGCTCGCCTCGGCACTCCGCGGAGCGGTCGGAGACCCTCTCGTGCCTCTGGGTCTAAAGGAGAAATACAACTTGAAAACTGAAAGGAGGTAAATCTCGTCCATGTTAACGCGAATGTGCACGTCATTTAAAAGTGAACGGATCTGCCACATGTTCACACAATTGTAGTGTGGCAAGTGGCGCTTTGATGCTTTGCTTTATGATATTGTTTATTTTCCTATTTCCAAACCGAGCCTGGGCTGGCGGTGGGACAAACAGCACACGGACCATCACTCTCTCTGGTCCCAGATCCATTTCTCGGCGGTCGTAGCCGAGCTAAGTCATAGTCCCACTCGAATCTTTGTGTCCTCGTCTGCGAAGCGACCTCGAAGAGCTTCTCTAGGTCCAAGATGCCCCGATGAAGCCGGGAGATGGCGCGGCCATCTCGACTGCCGCTGTCAGGGCCGTGAAGACGGCGCAGATGCTGCTCATGAGTCACTCCCAGCCCCGTAGCCACAGCCTCCCAAACCGACCTTTTCGCTTATGTTCAGTGCTTCCACTAGCTTATTAAGCCGACTTTATTTGGAATTTGTTGACATTTACCATTTACAGAGTCAACAGATTTACACAGGAACCTGCCACACGTGGCCTTGATGACAGGACATTCATACTGTGCTGATTACAGCTCATCCGAAACTGAAAATACATGTCGCTGTGTACCACCCCAAAGCCGCATGCAAAATGATAATGCCCTCAGCTTTTTATTTTCAATAGGAAGGTTTTTACAAGAATCTCTCTATAATCAAGCCCCAAAATGTTCCGTGGGAAAACGACCCTCACAAATTGGTATCCGGAGGACACCTGCTAGAAGCTCGGTGGGGGACAGAGCCCGTGCGCCTGAGTGGGGAAAGCAAGGCAGACCCTGAATCCCCTGTCCTGAAAACAAAAGCATGTTGCAGCAGCATGTAAAACATCCGTGACGGAAAACCAGAGGCCATTGTTAAAAAAAAAAAAAAATAGAAATTTTAAGGTAAAAAAACAAACAGCAAACGCAATGAGAAAAGGAGGCGTCCTACGTAACTCTGAAAAATACAGCTGCGCTCCGTGATT
>NW_006436810.1:17848106-17855157 GCF_000325575.1 Pteropus alecto | reverse complement strand
ATGAGCGAGCGAGCCGCGATCATGGACCCTCTCCCCACCGGGCGTCGGACGCGGGGACGTTCTTCAGAGGTGAGCCCGAATCTGAGGCCGCACGCAGGAAGCCTCTGAACTCGACTGTCTCCATTTCACCGTGGAGAGGTCAGGTTAGGTTGGGAGCACAGAAGGAAGATAGACTTCCGTTGTCAGCAGGGTCCTGGGTACAATGAGATATAAAGCAACCTGGTAAAGGTCAAGCCTGCCATTCACGAAACGTCCGAAAGGGAAATTTTGATTTTTTTTTTTTTAAATAAAAGGTAATTTGATCCACCAGGGCTGAATGTTACATGAGAAGATGCCCCACTCTGCCCTGATATAAACACAATAGTGCTTCAGGGAACAATGACCAAGGAACCCCCTGGTCTGGGTGAACATATCGATTCCCTCTGAGTTAATAAACGTGCAACAATGAGGCCCGCTAATCAGGGGGCGCTGGCGGAAATGCCACCCCGTCCTCCTGAGAAACGTCGATGACCCGATTTTTACTTATGTGCGATTTCTTTATTCATGTTCACAGCCCCCAGCACGGCCTCAACAAAGGCACTTTTCACGATCTTTAGGGATGGCCAGTCGAGATTCTGGTCTGCTTGCAAACAAGAGCAAGGCTGTTGTTTCCGAGGGCAGAAAGTAGAAGACACACAGATATGGAGGTCACGGCGGACTTATTAAAAAAAGAGGTTGCTGGACCAAATGCCAATTCTATCTTTAGAGCTGAATTTTCACCCAGCTCTTCCTGCTCTGCGCCTCCGAATGCTGCACTCAGCAGCCAGGCTGCCTTCTCCCCCCGAAACAACCAGCGACGACCCACCTCCAGCTCCGCGTAGGCCGCCAGATGACCCGGCGCAGAAAATCGACACGTCAGTCACTTTTAGAACTGACGATGGGAGGAACTGCAGCTGTCACTCAGAACTGGGGACGAGAGACTGGGGCCTGGATTCCACCGGCTGGATGCCTGGCCTGGAGGGTGAATTGGGGGAGTCTGGCCGGAGCGCCCTCCCACGCGGTGGGGCTGCGGGGCCTGGCCGTCTGCTGAGGCATCTCAGTTCTTATGGCTCGCTTGCCTTAAAGGAGCTTCACGCACGTTGTAATTCAAAGAATGATTCTGACGGTTCTGCGTGGAAGCAGATAAACGTCCATTTCCTGCAAACTAAATCAGGATTGGACACCAGCTCCGACTTCGCGTCACTATCTGCTGGTTCCTTCCGCACAGGTGGCCACGAGGTCCACTCCCGCCTCGCGCCCTCCGCGGTTTCCCGAAGGACAGGCCCATCCAGATCGAAAACAAGACCTACTGTATTTGGTTACGACACCGGCACGTAAAAGGGACCTGATTCTCTGAGACATGTAAATTTTCTTAAATAGCGTTATTCTTTTTTTTATGCTTTTTAATTGTGTTACCAAATTCCACATGACATCACATGGTTTATAAACATCAAGTGTCGTTACTGTGATCGCCGACGGGCTGCCTCCAGCCCCGGTCTTCGATGACCTGAAGATTTTCTTATTGTTATTATTTGTTTCCCAGAGCTTATCAATCTCAATCCATAAATATTTTCATAAAGTTTTAATTTTCCCCCATATTGACCCTAACTCTTAAAAACATGTTAAGAGCCCAGACATTTTAGATCAGACATTGATTTCTTGTTTAATTCTTTTTCCTTCTGGCACATTTTTAAAGAGCCCTCATTTCCTTTGGTTCGAACCGGCGTGATGGGCGCTGTCTCTTCTGCGGAGGACCCCGCTAGATATTACACCCGGGGGGCGGTTTTCTTCTGCGCGTAGAAAGTGGTTACAGAGGCTCGAACCTCCATATGGAGATGGTCCAGCAGCAAACGAGGAAAGGAAACAGCAAAACCCACAAGCTTAGAGCGGGAATTCGGGCGTTTTTGTAAATTCTTGAAGTTGCTGGGTACAGGTGTCTGTCGTGTGTCACACTCACAGCATGAAGCGCCCCGTGAGGCCTCCCCGCCCTTTCTCATTCCTTTGTTTTGGTGGCGGTGGTTGAGGACAGAATGATCAGATGTGTCTTTATGTATATGAACTGGCCCTGAAATAGCCGGGCCGCAGACGGGGACTGGCTGTCGAGGACACGACGATGTGGGGAAGCTTGACTCGCGGGACTCGGCCACGAATCCGCCACCCGCGGCCGACCCGGCGAGGGGCAGGTGGTCTCCCGCCAGCGCCCGCAACTCTCGCCTCGGCTGCATCGTGACCGAGGTGGGGATGAGCGTGCGTCCCCACGCCGGGCACGGGGCGCGTTCCCACCAGGCTCCTGGAGGATGCCCGGAGCCCGCGCTGGAAGCGTCCCACAGAAGCGCTCGGTGGATTCTCCAGCGCTACCGCTCAGACTGGAGCCACCGTAATGCGCCGTCCCACAAAGCTGGCTCGGGGTGGGGACAACCGGAGCCAGATAAAGAGCGGCTCCAGCACTGCCGGCCGTCCCTGCGAGCGGTCTGAACACGAGGTCCCCCCTCCCCACCGCGCCCTGGGAAGCGGATGGCCGACAGCGAAGCGGGGAGATGGGTGGCGGCTCCTGCTTCTCCTGACCGCACGCCGCCCGCATCCTCACTGAACGCACAGCAGTGCGTGACGTGGCTCGGAGCGGGCGGCCGGAGCGCAGCGCAGCGCAGCGCACAGGCTCCGTCACGCAGAGGCGCCTCTTACGCGTTCGCCGCGTCTCACGCATCGCTTTGTGCGTCGGCGCCACGCGGCTAGAGAGTTCTGAGCTCGGGACACAGGAGAAACGTCCGTTCACGTCTTTGTTCCGCGCAATACAAGTGAAGCAGAAAAGATGTGACAGGTCACGCGTGTGTCGTTCGGGGCGCGGCCGCTGCGGAGAACGAGGGAGAAGGAATAATAATGTCCGAGTGGAAGGGCATGGGAGCCGAAGCCGCGAGCAGTGCGCCCCAGCCCCCCAGGCAGGGCGCTGAGGGACATGTGTGCTGGCTGCAGCCCCGTCACACACACACACACACACACACACACACACACCCTTTACTCCCTTCTCTTTTCAGGATTTCGGGAAGGGATCGCAGCGGGAAATCGCTGAGCTCGTCAGCCGACTCTGCGCTGAAGGGGCCGCGGCGGGCGGGGCTGGGAGCGGAGCGCTGATCCGGGCCAGAGAACCGCAGAGCGAGGCAGCGCCGGCTCTCTCCCCGACCTCCTTCTCGACCTTGACCTCCGGCCCCGCCGCCCTCCCAGGGAGAGGGAGATAAGGCTCAGAAGCGGTTCCTAGGGACCCCGCGCAGCCTGGACCGGCGTAGCCACTGCGCGTGCGCCGCCCCCGCCTGGGCTCTGCTTTGCTTCTCCATTAGGCGAGGCTCCTCTCTCCAGGATCCCGGAAAAACTTGCCTTAAAAACAAACAAACAAACGAACGAACGAACAAACAAACAAACAAATAAATAAATAGAAATGAAAAAGAGGTCAAGGAGCCTGCACCTTCCCACCAGGCACAAACCCCAAGCATAGAGACCGGCGGCCTTTTGCCTCCTGTTGCGGGGAGCGGAGTGGCCAGCTCCCTCGGGTGCGCCGCCAGATGACACTTCCTGGCCTTCAGTCTAGCTCTAGCAAGTGTCCCAGATTCCTAGCGGTAAATTTTCGGGCACGTTCTGCCAGAATCACGTATAGAGAAATGCCTGACACAGCAGCAGGCACGTTGGTATGTGTGGCATGCATGAAAGCGACGCACGGTTAGGTCACTTTATGACAAGGACCAATTGCTTAACGCTCTCACACTCATGCGGAGATATTTTACATCCATATGTGGTATCCGGACAGCTCATGAGTTGGCAATTCCTGGAAATTTAAGAGAAGTCAAACTACTCTCCGAAGGCACCGCCTTCAAGCGTAGACGTGGCGATGCGGGAAGCCCCCGTGGCCGGCGCAGTCACCGTGGCCCGGGTCTCTGCAGCCGGACACCCTTCAGTGGAAGGTCAACTCCTAGCAAAGAATGCCTGGTCCAACCAAATGACCAGGCATCGCACTGAGAGCCACGTGCACACAGTGTGGCACGTGCGGCCCAGATGGCAGCGGGAGACGAGCCGCTGGTGTCCCCGCCTTGCGTGGAGCGCTCGGGCTCCAGGAGGCGCGCGACACAAGCTCCCGGCCGGTCTTGGCATGGGTCCCGGGGGAAACACCTCCGCCAGGTTGGGGTCTGCTGCGCGCCCGCGCCGCGGGGGACACATGCCTCCCGCCGTAAAGGAGCAGGCCACTCAGGTGACCTCAGGGCAAAGGGCCGTTCTTTCACGGACTTCTCGTGGGATGTAGAGCAGTGGGAACCCCGGCCCGGCGGGGACTCGGGCACAGCGATGGGGACCCCGAGGAGCTGAATGGTCTTGCGAGAGCCACGTGGCGGGCAAGAGCTCCCCCCATGGGCACCTGTGTCTCACCTGCCTTCAGGTGAGGCCGCCAGCTCACGCTCCTCACTACTCGCCACGACCTCTGCTTGTTCGTGGCTTTGCGGGCTCAAGGTCCCACGGCCTCGGGTCCCACTACCGGCGTCTCAGCCTTTGTCCGTACCGCACACTCAAACACTGAAGACCCAGACGGCGGGGTGACTAGGCCCGGCGGCCCCTGGCTCGGCAGAGCCCACAGTCCCGGCCTGGCCGGCGGTGCGAGGTAAGCTCCCGCGCCGCGGGGCTGGCTCCGGGCTGCGCTCCCAGCCTGGGGCACGAGCCCGCAGATGGGCGCCGCGTTACTGCGGGCCCCCTGCCCGCGCAGTCTTCCCCCGCAGGAGTTGGAAAAAATCCCAGCCTCCTTGCGAATTCGTCCCCACCTACTAAGGAACCCACTGGAACAATCTTTCTCAAAAAATGAGACAAAAACTCTAAGAAATACATTGCGAAGTCTAGTCTGGCCGTATATTTAAGGGTTATAATGATAAAGATGAGTTTATCCCATAAATGCCAGGTTGGTTTAATAGGAGAAAATAAACCCGGGGCATTTACCGAATCAGTGAACTGCCGTAGAAAAAGCCTGAAATCATCTCTGCCACAACGATATCGGAAAGTCCGGGAAAAGTTTTCCGTGAAACACATCCATTCATGTAAAAAAAAAAAAAAATTAGCAAACTAGAAATGTAAGATTTTAAAATTTATAATCAGTTTAAAAAAGCATTACTAAAAGTAATCCCTCCAGAATCAGAGACAAAATAAAGCCAACTATCAAGACTTTAATTAGAAATGTACAGAATCTTTCCAATGCAACAAGGTAAGAAAATATGTAAAATTACAGTCATCGAAAAAAAATAAATGTATGATTGTTTATGTAGTAAAACCAAAAGGTTTTATAAACACCTATTAAAATCGATGAGACAGCCTAACGATGGTTACAAAATAATAAGATACCTAAGAAAAAATATGATAAAAGACTTATAAAACCCTTACATAGCAACCTGTTGAAATTGAGAAGGATTAAAAAAGACAAAGAGAAAAAAGTCGTCATTATAAATAACTCAGTTTTCCTCAGATTTATTCATAGATGTAATGCAATTCAGTTAAAATTTTCAACTTTTGGGGACTGAAACTTGAAAAGCAAGTTCTAAAATTTATTCGTCTTAATAAAAACAGATATTTTAAATATCCATTTTAAAAAACGTATAACTCATGTCATCAGGGAAAAGACAGTCTAGTAAATATAAAGTGATGAGAAAATGTGTTAAACATATCGAAAAAAAACAAAGTTGAATTCGTGCTTCACACATAAAGCCAATACCAGTTCCACGTGGATTAAGCATTCCGACATGCAAGACAAACTCCACACCTCAGACAAACCCTTGCAGGGCAATGGTTGGGCAGTCCTCGATTCGTGAGAACTCAAATGCCAATAATAAATGGGAAGAATGTCACATTCACCCACAGAAACGAAGGACCCTGATCAGCAAAGGGAGTGAGGAAAGGCGGGGCACGAACTACGGGAGGGTATTTGTTATAAATAGAACAGACGACAAATTTGATTCCAGATTTTACACAAAACTCCTATGTATTGGTAAGAAAACTTGAAAAGTTCAGTTGAAAAATGAACACAAATGCAAATAGGCCACTCATGTGAGAGTAAACATACGTGGCTGCTACACGAATGACAGGAGCTCGATCTCTTTCATAAACCTACAGAACTGCATTTCATAAGTTACGTTATCTAAAAATACCAAGTTCCCACGAGAGCCGATGTGGTCACACGGCCACGCACAGCCGAGTCCCCAAGCTGCACTATCAGCCCGAAACCACCCGGAAGCCTCCTTTGCCCCGTGCCTTGGCATGTCACCAAGGTCGCCGGGCTCTGGCTCCTGCCCCTTTACAGCCCCAGAGCCCACCTCTCTCCTCCCTTTTAACATTCGACCACGCGGCCCTTCGCCGGGTCAAAGAGCCCTAGCGTTTCAGCCTCGCGACCTTCACGCGGCTCTGCCTCTTTGCCTAGCTCATTTTGGCTCATTATTTGGGCCTCAGATTATACATCACTCGTGCGGGAAAGCCTTTTCTTAATCTCCAGTGTAATTTAGATCGGCCCGATAGGAAGTCTTTATAGAATCCTATATGTGTCCCTGGGAACCCCCTCGACAGTTGTAATCACCCATTAGATTGTATTTCCCATTAGGTGGTGACCCTATATCTCACCTGCGCTATTGCAATAATCTCCTGCAAGTAATGCCCGCTCTGTGGCTGTCTCCCTCCAGGCCACTCGACACAGCCGCTGGTTGGTCCCAACACGTGCGACAAGGGAAAGTTCCTTACGTGTGGATGGCTTTCACTTTCCCTTAAGACAAAACCCAGCATTCTCAGCGTTGCTTGCAAAGGCCTGTTTTCCCTGGCTGTCCCGCACCGTCTGCCCACATCCCTGCTTGCTCACCGAGTTCAGGTACACCGAGGCCCCTCCGGTGCTCTCTACACGCATCTCGGGACCTCTGCCGGGACTCCTCGCTTGGGGATGGCCACTCATCATCCGGTACTTGCTCTAAGAGCTCTTTGACCCTGCTTCTGTCACCTTTGACCCTGCTTCTGTCACCCGGCTCCTCGGGAG
>NW_006436810.1:17840548-17848078 GCF_000325575.1 Pteropus alecto | reverse complement strand
GGGCCCGTGCCCCCTCGCTCCCCTCCGCATCCCCAGGCCCTGGCGGACGCTGGGCACGGCGTGCTCACGGGGGCATTTCAGTGAATGGGAGTCAAAGACGTAGAGGTGGGGATGCCCCCACCACGTCGGAGACATTATGTTCGGCTCAACTGACGCTTTTAGGTAGAAAAGTCTTCGGAGGACATTTTAATCGGGCACAGCCAGGTGAACGGAGCGAGCTCACACGTTTTTTTCCCAGCACTTCGAGCTGTAGAAGCAGGATAGTAGATGCATCTGGCAGTTTCACGTGTATAGATGAGAGAAGTCGGGGTACCAGGTTGGGGGCTATTGTAAACGTCACCATGTGAACTGGCCAGCAACCCAGCGGGGCCTCCATCAGGTTAGATATCGAAAAGAAAAAAGGTTGAAAGACAATGCCAAAACGTATTGAATGAATATGGCGAACGACTAGCAGTGGGTGAAGAAATAAGGGGAAAAATAAAATATAACTTTCCCTTTTTAAACGCAGCAGAAAAAGAGAACTGTTTTAATCAATAAATCCAGAGGTGGAGCTGATTTGGGGTGAAATAGTCTGAATTTCTTTAAAGGTACATCTGAGTGATGCGGCCGTGGAATATAGCAAGGGACTGTGACAAGGGACAAGGGAGAGCCCAGCACGCCAGTGGCCTTCGAAAAGATCAACCGTCCCAGAGTCAGAGTGATGGGCTGACTAATTGAGAAAATAGTAAATCAGAAGGTTATTATTTATTTTCTAGAAGAATCAAGACTTACAGGATCAAGAGTTCAAGCAGAAGAATTCAAGGATACGTGGTGTCCTCTTGTTACTCGTGGATACACCAGGACTCGCCGTCTGTGTGAGTGTGAGTTAGTGCCTGCGTGTGAAGGTCCGGAGCGCGTGAGTATGCACAGTCCGTGTCTGGTCATTTTCTGACACTGGGTTCGTGCATGATGAGCTGGCAGCAGACGGCTCAGCACCGAGCGAGCGTCCGGCAAAGTTGAGCCGCGATCGTGGTTGGGCCCATTTCCTCGAGCCTATTAACCCCCTTTTCGGCAAAGCCCACTTATTTCCGGCAGTTTCAGTGGGACGCCGTTGTGTGCAATAAGCATGTGTAAGGCACAGATACATATATTAAAAATTCCCCTTGAGAAAGGCTGCAGAGCGACAATTAAAATTCTCCCCGGCAGCAAATCAATGTTCTCGTTCCGTGGGCTTCGCCAGCCGCCGGCACCCGGGTGGACGTGCATAGTTAAGTTTTAAGTGTAGATTTCTAAAAAGTTCTTTTCCAGAGCCAAAGTATTTTTGAGTATACGGAATCCAATTTATCGATTTTTCCTTTTATGGGTCATGCTTTGGTGTTAAGTCTAAGAATTCTTTGTTTAGCCCTAGGTCCCGAAGATTTTTGCCCTCTGTTTCTTCCTAAAAGTGTTATGTGTTACGCTTACTAGTGATTTTGAGTTAAGTTTTGGAGAAGGTATCGGACTTGGGTGTTGTCTCCTTCTGCCTGGGGACGTCCTCCACCGAACGGCTTTTGCGCCTTCGAGAGAAGCATTTTCAGCTTTTTTTCCTTGGTTCTTTATTCTGTTTTGCTGATATTTGTGTCTATTTTTTTTAACAGATGCTCCACATCTGTGACTACATAAGTTATGTGACTATCTTAAAATTAGTATATGGATGCCCTCACCTTATGCACTTTTTCCTCCAAAAATCATTTTTAGCGATTCTGGCTCTTCTGTTTTCCACGTAAATTTTAGAACAATCTTATCTATATCTACGAAATCCCTTGCTGGAATTTTGGTGATAATTCTGTTAGACCTGCGTGTCGATGGAGAAGTATCGATGTATTTGCTGTGCTGAGTCATCCACTCAGAGCCCACTGCGTTCTGCACTTATGTGTCGTTTAGTTTTGAACATACAGATTATACACACTGAACTGACTCCCAAATTTCTCTCTTCTTTGGTGTAAATTTTATTTGGTTTTTAATTTTGATATCCACATGTTCATTGCCGTATAGAGCCATGCAATGGTTTTCCGTGCATTTATCTAGCATTTTGCGAGCTTGCCTAACTCGTTAGCTCTAAGAGTTTTGTAGAGCCTTGGAATTTTCTAAATAGACAATTATGATATCTGCAAACAAGGCCATTTTCTTGACTCCGTTCTAATCAGTATGACTTTGTTACGTGATAGCAACGGCTCAGACTCCAACTCCTGGTACCACATTGAACAGCCGAGGTGGGGGAGGGGCGTCTGCCTTCTCCCTGGCTGCCGTGCAAAACTGAGTCTTTTACCATAAGTGCAATGTCAGCTAAAGGGTGCTTGCTAGAAATTAATACAATTTTTTCTTTATTCTTATTTTCTGAGTTTTTATCTCGAATGATGAATCTTATCAAATGTTTTTTATGGATTGATTAAGATCATAGGGTGATTTTACTTGTAAATTCAAGTAATGCATACTTAGGTAATAGAAAAATCCAAAAATCTCACAATTTTCTTTTAAGAATACTCATAAATATTATTATATGAACTTTTAAAACATGCAATATATTGAGATCATATTCACAGACTAATCAATAGCTTTCTACAAATGGTTTTTTAATGACTACATATTAATTTACCATAATTATAGAATTAGATATTTAGATGATTCAGATTTTTTATATAATGATTTGATTTTATATATGTATACATATGTATATATACACATATATATACATATATACATATACATATGTATGCATATATAAAATTATGTTATACATATATATAATATATACATCTCTGATGGTGTCCCTAAGTTGAATTTCTAAAAGTGAAATTCTTCTGGAAAGGCATTCATATTTTTTAAGTTGGCAATTATCATTGACATATCTGCATAGCTTTAGTTAGCAAGTCACTGTATCATTAATGAACCAATCAGTGCCTTCTTTTAGGGCATGGAATATCAAATTATTCAATACTCAGTGATCCTGAAAATACAACATTTACCATTTCCTCTTCGTATGTCTATTCATAGAGTTATATAATGCCATATACCTCTTTGTTTACATCTGTATTTTCTCGACTAGAAAATGAAGTTAGTGAATCAGCATTGTGTCACATTAATCTTTGTATTTCCAGTAGCTAATACAGAGCTTGAAACAAATTTTAAGACATTCGTTAAATGCATGTTTTTAAACTACATATTTGAAGAATTATAAAACTAAAAACATATATATTCAAAATATAAAATACAGTTACATAAAAATTAACATTTAAATTACTTGAAACTCCCAACTAATAAATAGAAGATAAAAATTTCATGGTGCATTTCCTTTCACTGTTTTTGATTTCTGTGTCAATGATCAATAAAGATAGAGAAATAAAGAGGAGAGACCCAAACCCCAAGACAGCTCTGGTCAGGGTCCCTTCTTCGCTGAACAATGTGGGAAACGAGCTCACAAACGGTTGTTCGCTGACCTCCTTTCCAGAAGTAGTTATTGCAGAGCAGTTTTATCAACTAACAAATTTTTATTTCAAAATGAATAAGATAAAATTTCCATAACACAGACCCACATGCGCATACGGGCCTGCACTATGGTCATACGCCCCCCAAAAATGTGCCTCCTCGCCTTTCAAAGCTTCGGGGTCACAGAGGCTCCCGCCACTTGTCTGCAGTTTCCTGCTTAGGACACACGAGTCCTTCATATTTATTGTCTGTTTTTCGAAAGGACATATTAATGGAAGAAACATAAAACACCTTGCAAGTCTTTCACGAGAACCAATAGGAGAGAACCTTGTTTAAGAAGCGAAGCGACGTGGGTGACATTATCTAGTTGTCACAGCCAGTGGGTTATCACACGAAACGTCACACAACATGGACTCGAGGCGGAGGTGAGCAGGTCTCCCAGGAGCACGTTCTTGGAGCCTGAGTGAAAAAGAAAAACGTAAAGCTCAGGAAAGAAGGGTCTGCGCGCCAGCGCTTCCGGCGCGGGAGGAAGCAGAGTTGCGGGAAACGCGCTGGCGACGCGAAGCGCGTGCGCGGGGACCGCCGTCTGGCGCCCGCCCACTCCGCTTCTGCAGAACGAGCCACGTTTCTCAACATGGACTCGAGGCGGAGGTGAGCAGGTCTCCCAGGAGCACGTTCTTGGAGCCTGAGTGAAAAAGAAGAAAAACATGAAGCTCCGGATAGAAGGGTCTGCGCGCCAGCGCTTCCGGCGCGGGAGGAAGCAGAGTTGCGGGAAACGCGCTGGCGACAGGAAGCGCGTGCGCGGGGACAGCCGTCTGGCGCCCGCCCACTCCACTTCTGCAGAACGAGCCACGTCTCTGTACGCGTTTCTGAACTTCTGCCGAGATTCCTCGGCTCGGCCTCTCCATCACGAGGCAGCATCGCTGGCCGCTCGTCCTGTGCCCTTCTCCGTGCTTCCTGGGCCAGACCAGCCGCGGGCACAGGCGGCCCGCCGGGCTCCCTGGGAGCTCACAGGTGACCGCCACGCGGTCCGGTCTCCAGCACACAGCCAGTCCCACGAGCCTCCAGCCACGCAGACCCGTTGTCAGCACATCCCCTGGGGAAACAGCTGGTCCTCGTCCTCTGGGGCGCATGTCGAAAGTGCCAGTCCCCAGGGGTCCCCGTGCGAAAAGGAGGAACCAATTCTTTCTGTTCAGGGAGGATTTGCTCTTCGAATGAGCCTTTTGGGCATTTGATGCTTGACGTCGAGTGATGAGAAACAGAGAAAGTCACCAGATGAAACCAACAACCTCGCCCCCCAGAACGCCCCCTCCCCGGGCTGGGAGAGGAGCTGAGAAAGGGAGGTGCTCCCCGGACCTGCCGTGGAGGGGACCGACGGTCACCCCCCGACTCAGCCGCACTGCAGAGACGCCCGCCCGCCTCCGGCCCCGGACGCCCACCCCGTTCACCCACCCACAGTGCCCGGGAGCAGCGAACCCCACTTTCCACGTTTACCGCTCTTGTCCCCTCACCCCCTTGGCCCCCAAAATAAGCACCAGTGAGTGTGCGGTTTGTCCCGTGCGCGCCCCAGGGCTGCGGAATTGTCTTGCGCGTGGCAGGTGCTCAATAATTACGGGATGAATAAGTGACTGAATAAAAAAGCCTGGGCTCGTTGCGACGTTTGCTATTCTTTGTCCGCTTTTCCAGTGAAAACCTTCCAGCCCCTCATGAGGAAGAATCGTTAGCCCCACGGCCGCCCGGGCGTGGGGTGCACAGCGACAGCCCAGGCCGCGGGCCACGCCGAGGGCCAGAAAAACCCACCTCGCACAGGAGCGAACTTCCATTAGCGGCTGGCCCGTCTCCAAGAAAGCTACTCTTCCTCAGCCCGCGGCTCGGGGACACTGTTATTCACATGCGTCTGCAGAGTCAGCCGTACAGCGTGGCAGGCGCCTCCAGCGGGTGTCCCGCACGCGCGCTGGCTGTCATGCTCGGTTGCCACTGCGTTGTCACCGACAGAAACGGGAGCTCAAAACAAGAGCTCAGCCATTATGCCCTCAGTTGGTTTTGTTTCGTTTTTTCCACCCCGAGTGTGTCAGTGTGAGCGTGCGAGTGTGCATCCATTTAATTCCTTCCGAGCGGTGCCAGAGCGCGCATGGATCTGGGCAGCCTGGGAGAAGGCACAGCTCCATGGAAATCATGGACCCAAATTTGCTTTCTTTTTACATTGTTTTTTGTTTAAATAAATGAATAAAAGGTTTTGGGTTTTAATTAAAACCACGGGAAGTGGCAGGAAAACAATACGCTTCCTTCTGGATGAGATTTGAGAGCCTCCTGTCACAAGCCCCCTGCCCACCAGCACCAGCCCGGGGAGAAAACGAGCCTCCTCCTCACGTGTGACCCAACAGAGACCCTCTGACACTTCGGAAAAGACTTTACAGTTTAAATCTCTTAATTAACATATAAATCCCACGCCTGAGATTGTTGGCGATCCATGTATCGGCCCAGCGACAGGGACCCTACAGGTTACACATGAGAAACAAATGCTCCACATGAGCCGAATGTTGGCACTGCCTACGGCAGCTGATGCTTCCGACCTTCAGTGTCCCTGCCGGACGCCCGCGGGGACTGCGGCCAGCTGGCCCGACCTGCTGGGAGCTGGGCTGCAGGCGGGGACTGTCCTTACCTCTGCCCCTGCTCTCACCGGGGGCGGGGTCAGCTCTCACCTGCGCTGATGGCTGATGCGGAGTCCCAGGGCGGGCCTCGGCCTCTGTGGGAAGTGAGGGGCCACTCTGCTTCAGAGTCCTGCGCGGTGACACCTGGAGGGACGGGAGAGCAAGATGAGGGGAGAGTGTCTGTGGTGACAGTGGACGCGGAGGCCTCTGGGCGACCTCACTCTTCACCCCTGCGCTTCTCGGCTTCGGCGCGGAGCTGGGGCGCGGGGAACGGGATTGGTTCTTTACTTTCATAAATCAGAGTGAGTCTGAGTCTGAGCCCCCAGCAGCAACATGGAGGGGAAGCCCGGCCCTGCCCGGGAGCCCAACCCCGGGGCTCCGGCTTCACGGGGAATGGGGGGCGGGCCTCCCGTTGTTCCAGACGGGTCACCAGTGCCGTTTCCCAGGCCTGTCTGTGGTCTGCGGAAGACGGGGTCGCTGCTAAGAGCGCGCGCACCTCTGCGCCCAGTTCGCCCCCGCATCTCTCAGGTCTGGATGCTGGGACCGCGGGCCGGCTGGCGCAGTGATCAGCTGCCCTCCGTTCTCCTCGGTGTCTTATGGGGCTGCTCACCTGCCCCAGGCGACAGCCCTCTGCCCACCTCAGGCTGCACACCTCGCCTCCCTGGAAACCCCAAATGGCCCTACGCAGAGGCAGTGGGACACAATGCCACAGCGGCCGCGCTGGGAGGCGAGAGGTCGTGGCTTTCTCACTGCTTCGTTGTAACCAAGATATTTTCCTGTATCAATTATTTTGAAATTTCAAATCAAATCCTATCGAAAGCCCAGGAGTCGTGAAACCAGGTTAATTTATTAGCGAAGTGCAGACACAGAGTCCCATTTCTCAGCTACAGGTGATGGAGAGGGTGTCGCCCTTTGTCCAGATGCCTCCACCGAGAGATTTCCGGTTAATTTTCTGGGAGGTGGCAGGGACGGCGTCCCTCGGCCTCCCGGGTGGTTCTCCGTGCGGTTCCCGCGGGAAACCAGGGCTCAGGAGGCGGCCAGGGGGTGGGGGAGCACAGGAGGGTGCCGGCCGCACCTGACCCCATAGTCCACCGCTAACCCCACCCGGCGGGAGCTCGCGATCCGATCCCACCGCGCAAGACGGATTTAACAGGGATGGCGGGGAAGTCGTAGAAGGACTTGCTTCGTTGGACACGGTAAAGAGAAGTTTCCAGCTCACCTTCTTGAATAGTAGAGACCTGGGCAGTCAGGGATGGCCCTCCGCAGAGGTGAGCGGGCAACGGGTGGCTCGAAGCCAGGACAGCGCAGTGACAGCCGTGAGGGGCCAAGGCCGCCGAGGGCTGAGCTGGCCAGACATCAGGGACAGGACAGGCGAGGTGCACGTGCAGCTTGGGGCGAGCTGGGGCGTGTGTGGGGGGCGGGGGACGGGTCTGAC
>NW_006436810.1:17839467-17840498 GCF_000325575.1 Pteropus alecto | reverse complement strand
GCCCGGGCGGACGGCCTGCGCGTCTTCCACGATCGTCAGCCGGAGCTGCTTCTCTGCCGAGCGCCTGGGGGGTCTGGTTCCGATTTAAATTTGACCGAGTCTGCTCTTAACGAGGACTTCATCCCCAAAACCGGGCGGGAGGGAGGGCAGGTAGGGAGTGACGTGCGCAACAGGTAAAACATGGCTTAGTTTACACACATGCATCATGCAGTGACCGCCATCTGACCCTCCAGGGACCCACAGCGAGAGGCAGTGAGAGGCCTGCACCCCGGTGGCCTGTCCTGCCGCCCCCACCCTCACCTCCCAGAGTCCCTCACACGTCTGTCTTCTTCACACTGTCAAAGATCACATTTACGTCCTCTCGTGTATCCATAATTAAATCTTCAGAATTTTTCTTTGTGTGTTGAAAACTAAAAATTAAAAAAAAAAAAAAAGACATTTATTTCAACTTTATACCTAGTGTTCATTATGCCACCAAGTTGTGGGTCATCAAGAAACATCATTGAAAGTGAATAAATCAAGAAACATTTGACAATAAAAGTAACTAATAAGATTCCGTCTGCCAAAAGATGGAGAAGCACTTTTTGCTGCTCCCCTACTAATAGCAGCTGAACCCACAAACACACACGAGAGGTCGGAAGGACCGAGGCGGGCAAGCTCCAGGTCCGCGAGAACCCGAGAAACACTGCAGCCGGGGGCTGTCTGTATTTAGGGTGTTTCCGGCTCGGATATCCCAGATGGTGGGCAGAGACGTCACCCCCTGGAAAAACCAAAATGACGCATAAATCAATAACGGCCCCAACTACTCTCTGACCAACGGACCAGGAAAGAGGCCAGCTAGGAGGACGGAAGCTGCGCGGACAGTAACCCGTCGTGTTGTGGCCCCACCGAGGAGCACTAAGCCTGAGCCCAGCCCAGCAGGACCGGCCGGGGAGCGGGGGGCGCGGGGGTCCACCTCTGGACGCCCCGGAGGCCCCCCAGCCCCCTGCAGCTGTCAGACCGGCCGTGAGCACAGCGATGCCTTACCCCCC
>NW_006436810.1:17839055-17839394 GCF_000325575.1 Pteropus alecto | reverse complement strand
TTGACGATTTGGCTGATGGTAACCAAGACGGGAAACGGACAAGGCCGCACGGGACCGCCGCCTTCCATCTTTCCGATGCCCCGCGAATCTGCAATTTCTTCACCACTTAAAAAAACGTAAGTGACCAGAAGAAAATGTTCTAAGATATGATACGGGGAAGAGGAAGAAGGATGGCGAGTCACCGTGCAGGCGCCCTGCAGGCTTCGCACCGCAGGCGGTCACGGCGCGGCGGTCACGACGTGACATTGTCACCCCGTAACATCCGAAGACAAACAGAGCAGCTGTACGCGCGCGAGGTCGGAGTAGCAGAGCTCACGACCCAAACGGCCAAACCGCAGC
>NW_006436810.1:17811936-17838904 GCF_000325575.1 Pteropus alecto | reverse complement strand
CGCGGCGTGGGCACCGGCACAGGGCAGGAGCCCTTCCACCGGCCGCGTGGCCCGGCCCGCACGCCCTCTGTCCCCTAACGCTCCGTGGGAGGGGACGGGACCTTCGCGGGAGGGGACGGGACCTTCGCGGGAGGGGACGGGCTTCCGCAAACATGCCGAGTCCAGTTTTGATCTTTGGACCCTCATGACTATTTGCTTTCCCTGCCTTTCCGATTTCTCTGAATTTTCTGCAGTTTTCAAACGAAACCTTCTTTTCAAGCTTTATCCACAGTCACACGGGGAAGAGTTGTCACCTAGCGGAGGCCACATTGCCCGGTTCGGTCTCCCTCTCCGCACACGGGGACGCCCAGGGCCACGTTCACGCCAGACTCGCCCGTCCACTCACGCGTCCCTTTGAGCTTTGCTCTGGTCTCCGGTAGTCGCCCGCATCATCACACAGCGGGCGACACTTTAACTTGTCTCGTTCCACCGTAATTAATTTATGGGCAGAGGCAACGGAGTCCCAGCGAGGCTGGAGTGACAGACAGAGCAATTCCGTGGCAGACACCGATTCAGGCAGCGAGGTGAGCTGAGGAATACCGACTTTCCAGGTGCGACGCGGGTTTGAGATCCTTTCTCTTTTTTATCTGTAATAGTTTTGGAGAGGAAGTTGTGTTCTGTGTGAAGTCCAAGTGTTCAAACACCTTCGTTACCCCAAAACCGCAGTCGCAAGAGAGGAATGTGGCGCGTTGATCCTTATTGAACTGAAAGATATAGGCAGACTCCAGCCACATAACTCTAAAGGCAGCTGGAATTGAAAGTTAAAAATATTTTTAAAATTTAAGGTCAAAGGGGGAACACTGGCTGGCCAAATCTGAGAATACAGAAATGTTCATAAATATCAGACGAGCCATTCAACTTAGAGAAACAGAACACCGAGTATAGGAAAAAAGCATAAGACTATGAAATTGATCTAAATGCTCTTTTCAGTTCAAGAAATAATTCTTCGAGAAACTCCGATCCACATGCTCCTCACTTAATTTTTACTCTCGATTTTTATTTATATGTAATGTAAGTTCATTTTCCCTTAGCGTCTGCGGGCTGCAATTGATTTACTTGGAATCCCGTGAAGTCACAGGCGCTGTGCATATTTAATACGGCCTACAGGAGTGCACCAATATGAAAAAAAATTATGCATTTGCACTTGGGTTTAAAATCGGTCAGCTCACCTTTCTATTATCTTAATTAAGAATACCCGATATTCATGAAGATTTCCATATTCTCAAACCTGGCAGGCCAATATTTAATGTGAATCGAATTCGATGATGGCCGTTGAACACTGGCTTCGGGGCGTGTGCCCTCGCTCCCCTCCCCCACTCTGGAGCCCTGTCAGGTGTCGGGGTCTGGATGTCTGCCTGTTCCCAGCCTCAGGAGTTACTTTCCTCAAGAAGGCACCTGGACTGGGCTGAGTTCTTGCAGACTTCCAGCTGAAACAGACTGTGCCCAGCACAAGGCCATCGCGCTGACTCTTGAACTTGGTGCCGCGTCTTGACCTCAGGAAAAGCATGTGTGGGACAGCCAGCCACACCGCTGACCGGGGCACGGTTTTCTCCACCACCAATCAGGTGCTCGCCGGTCCCACAGGTCCTGGGGCAAGCTGTGTGGTTATCAAAATAAAGTCAGAATGATGTGATTAAGCCTAATTTGCCATGAAAAATTATCTCAGAAAAATAAAACAGCAGTCGTTAGGGCTGCCAGACCAGTTAAAGAAAATGCTAAATGACCCTGTCATCTAAATATTGTTTACAGGCGGCGTTGCCGGTGACGCTCGCTGCAGAAGTATTGGCTTTATCTTAACCCCCGATAATTCTGTCACTGATGTAGTTTTACTTACTTGTACATGTTGATTTTTGGCATCCAGCCGTGACAATTTCATAGTGGTTTTGATTTTATGAGTTCATATGATTTTTTAATCGGTTGCCTCTAAGACTCTAAAGAGGAAATACTTTAACTCCCATCATATGAAGAAAATGCTAAGTTTCCAGCAAGGCAAAGCACCCCCGAGTCAGCTGTGTGTGGACACTGGACTCCTTGGCTCCTGGGGCTGCACGTGGACCGGGCAGGACACCTGAACTTCTGCCCGGGGCGGGCCCCCAGCCTCCGAGCCTGCAGCAGAGGACTTGGGGTCACGAGCATTCCGAACTCACTGTCTCTCTTCTTCATGTCAGAGACCATTCAAAAGGTGCCAAGGGCTTGTCGGCTTCTGACACAAAAAGTGAAAAATCATCAAGGCGAAGGAAAGTGGTCAAATCTAGCAGGGAAATTGACTATCTGGTGCCCCACAGGACACAGGGGCCGGACCCGCAAGGCCTCCCAACCCCTCCCCACTTGCCAGGTCAATGGCAGTGTTGGCAGAGCCCCGTAAGCTGCCCCAACCTGCTCCGGGGTTAGGGCCAACAGCGTCCCGTGGAGGAGGCCCGTCTCCCATACCCAGGGGGTCAGCGGCCCCGTCTGCTGGCCCAGCACCTCACAGCCCTTCACAGTGCTCATGAGTGTTACCCAGTGGCAGAAGCGACCAGGTCCTGGGTTCCCTCAACCTCACGTCCGATCTCGTCGGTAGCCCCGGCAATGTCAGCGAGGGCTCTGGAGCTTCCGTGACACCAGGAGAATGAATCCGACCAGTGTAACATTGAAAGGGCTCTAAAAATAAAGTTAAATGTCGTTGGAAGTCCTGACCACAAAATAATCCGGGACATGCCGCTGAGTAGGGTACCGGCAAAAATCAGTCTAGATAGAATCGAGAGTCCCTAACGTAATGCCCGAACTACTCAGGATGTTGAAAAATCACTCGCGACACAAGAAAACACAACGTGAATGAGAAAGGAAAAATCAGCTGACCCCATCACGGGGGTGAATCAAATGCTGGAATTTTCCAAGGATTATAGAGAAGGCATCACAAATTGTCTTGAAACGAATTAAAAAGTAAAATAGTTGCAGCAAATAAATACAATTTGAAAAAAGGATTTGTATGTAGATTGCAAAACTAAAACATATAATAATCGAACTAAAAACTCACCGGTGGTTTAAACAGCACAGTGAAGACGACGGAGGATGGGATCATGAAGGCGAGGGCGGATCACTTGAGTTTACAAGAACAGAGGGAAAATCAGCCGAGAAAAAATTAGGAGCCTCAAGACATGTGGGAGAACACCAAAAGGTCTAACGCTTGCATCATCGGAGTCCCAAAGGAACTGTAAATGCATTTGAAGAAATAAGTATATAATTTTGGTGAATTATATGTAACAGCATACAATAGTTGAAAACTTCCCAAATTTGGTACAACACATAAACTACAGAGTCAAGAAGCTTATTAAACCTCAAACAGGATAAACCCCCAAAACATAAAATACATGATAAAGTTTCAAAATCTAAACACAAAGAAAAAAATAAAAAAAATCGGAAAGACAGAGGGAAATGACACATTATCCACAAAGGAAGACCAGTGGGAATGAGAGCGTTTCTCGCTGAAATTCCTGGAGACCAGAAGTGTCCCATTTCACAGGCACCGAGAGGAAAGAATTGTAAACTGTGAATTTCAAATATAGCTAAATTGTCCTCGGGAATGAAGATAAAATTAAGACATGCTCAGCTGCAGGAAAATTAAAGGAATCTGTCACCAGCAGACTTACCCTTAAATGATGGCTAAAGGCAAACATACAGAAAGTATTGGAGATAAAATAAGGCCATAAACTTCGAAAAGGAAAAAACAGAATAAACTATACTCCTCCTCACGATTTTTCTAATATTTCATTGTCAAAGCAACATTATAACATCATTAGATATCAGGCTTAATGTACATAGAAAAAAATGTAAATGATTATGTTTAAAAGTAAAGAGGATAAGAGATAAGACTTCAGCACTTCAGCTGATACTTCTAGGCTGTGATGGGCGCATGTGCACGTAGGAATTCCTAGAGCAAGCACTTACATAAATCGTCATTGTCTATGTAGAAAATCCCGAGAAATTTACAACAAACCTCCAAGAACAAATAAGTGATTTTAGCAAAGTTGGAAGATACAAGTTCAACATAAAATATCCATTGCATTTCTATGCACTAACAACGAATACGCAAAACCAAAATTGAACACAAGATACTATTTAAAAGCTGCAAAGAAAATAAAGTACTTAAGTATAAATCTATCAAAACATGAACAGGATCTGTAAACTAAAAATGATAAAATATGAATAAAAAATAAAAGAAGACCTCAATAAACGACGAGATATATGATGTTGATAGACTGGGAGTTTTCCCATGGTGAAAGATACCAATTCTCCCACCCGTGATCTATAAATTTACTGCAATTCTTATCGAACTCCAAGCAATATAATCTGTGGATATACACGAGTTTATCCAAACACTTGTGTGTAAAAAACAGGCCCTGGAATAGACAAAAGAATTTTTTTCAGAGGAAGAATAGAGAATCATTCTTCCCTATATTAAGGCTTAATATCTCCCTGCATTAATCACCACCGCAGCCAAAGCATAGACACGTAGATCAATGGAACAAAGCAGGGCGCCCGGACATAGACTCCTGCAAGTATGCCCAACTGATTTTTGATGAAGATAAAAAAGCAATTCGAAGGAGGAAAAATACCATTTAAATAAATGGTTTACAGCAATTTGATTTCTATTGGCAGAAACATGAACCTGTCCCTAACCTCCCGTCTAATACAAAAGTGACTCGGAACGGACCCTGGAGTCCAGAGAGGTCATTTAGCACTCCTCCCTCTGCTCCACCAGGGTCACCAAAACAGGGCGGGCAGAATGGTGCCGACTCCACCGCGCACCCGCGTCCCTCCAGGGCAAACACTTACCTACCATCTCCGGAAACGCCGTCTCTCGCTCCCTGAGCGGATTTTCTTTAGTTTGCATTCTTCCTCTGCCCTCTGTCCGTCCACGCCTGGCCAGCCGTCCCTGACGTGAGGTGAGGAAGCCACCTGCAGCCACACGGGTTGGACCGGAGCCATGCTCTGCAGCCTCAGCTCCCTTGAGGACGCGCGTGGGGGTCCCTCCCGGTGCGGCCGAGTCCTTGCTGCGCCTCGCCTCGCCTCTCGCCCCTTCAGCACCAAGGAGAGCACCTGGAACACCCGACGGGCCGTTACCTGGGCCGCGCTGATTCTTACAATCAATATGCACAAAGATTTAAATGAACTCTCTGTGGTTTACTTTGATTTGAGCTATTTGATTTTGAGGCGAATTAAGATAAAATCAGAGACTAGACTGAGTGCAGTCTGAGAGATTGTCCAGATCCAAAGCTTTATATCAACAGTTGTCAAGCGGTAGACTTTTGAGTCAGAAACTCGTGGATTTCAATCTTATCTCCGCCACTTAGTACACACGTGACCTTAAATTGCCGAGGTTCCATTAATCTCGGTAGTTTCTATCTTTAAAATGCGGTAATAACAGTAGCTTCTTTATAGCGTAAAATTAAATGAAATTCAATAATATTATCTACTGATTTCATTATGATTATTACCATCATTTCATTTATTAGATCTCTTCAAGTGTTATAGCAAAATAAAATGATATAATTGGATTTATACTGACCGTTTATATTTGCACAAGCGATCATTTTTGAGCATAGAGTTAATGTTAGTCTCAGCATTCTCAGATATATTTAGTAGACATGTATATGGTATGTGGGTTTTTATGTGTGTGTGTGTGTGTGTGTGTGTGTTTAAAACAACATCCATTTATTTCCAAAAATGACTGCTGTTTAATGAGCACAGATATCTCTGAAAAAGCCGACATGAAGGTGTGTTCTTTTCTTCACTGACTCAGGTGGCACGAGCCCTCGAGTTGTTGGTGTCTCACGCTGGCCCCCTCATCACTTGTTATGGTGGCTCACGGTCAACGCAGAGTCCTGCTGCCATCGAAATAACAATAACATTTATGCGCACCGCGGACCGATCTGATCGGCCCGCCACTGCCTCCCAGAGTCCTCTGCGCAGCGCACCCTCGCCTGACGCTTTGGGTTCAGGTATTCAAGGCCGATAAAATCTCCTTTCTCTTCAAGGAACCCACACGACAGGCCGTAGGCACGTAGTGCTTTGCTATTAATAATCGTGTCTTATCGTTTGTTCCCTAGTGGGTTACATTCAGGAAGGACGAATCGGTCCTTCGATGAGACGCGTTCATACTACTGAGCAGGTTAGAAACTGAGGAGTCTATTTTTTTTATAGACTTCGAGAATTCCTTGGGATTTGACTGCAAGACTTTTTTTTCCAGGACAAAGGATCTTTCTCGTCCCTACAGGACCCCCGTCTCTTTCTACGCATTCCATTCAAAAATCTGTCTCTCGAGCTGCTGCTTTCCCTGGGTAGAGGGATAACTTTATTGGACTTTCTGGTCATTTAGATAAAAATACATGATGATTACATAATACTTGATAAATTATTGATACTTAAGATGACTCATTCGTGCTTGATATAAATGAAAACTCCAGCATCCCGTCCCATAAACACCACATGTGACACCTATATAAAGGTAAGTTAATGCTTATGGTAGCCTGAAGGTCACATAACTAAGGTTAGTGCCTTATTTTCTGTTTTTTCTCCCTACTTTATGAACTTTACAGAACAAGAATAAGATATTTCTTGTATCTAAGAACAGATATGAAGTCACGTACAATTTTTTTCAAACTTACCAACATTATAGTGCTACCTTTGGATTAGGATGCATATTTTATCAGTCGCACACGCGCTGGAGCAGAGCCAAGGGCCATGATCTTAGGATACTAAGCCCGTGCTGCTGACGCTGTCACGCGGGGACTCTCGCAGGCCGCACCTTCAGCCCCCGAGCTGCTTCCTCCTCCAGCAGGGGCCGCGCTTCTGGCACGGACTATGCTGAGACATGACCCTCCTCCTGGGAGGTCCAGAGGCTGTGGCCCAGCCCCGTGGCAGAGCTGGAAGACAGCAGCGCTGTCCCGTGACGCACCTGCATAGGTGAGGCCCTGGCAGTGTCCACGGGCGAGGAGCGCGCTGCTCCTGATTCACGCGCGTGAGAAGAATATAGGTGTCAAAGAGCCTCAGGTCTGCCCCAGTCACGTGTCGCCAGCCCGACCTAGGTGTCTGGCCCCGGGCTTCACCCTGCGCGCCACAATGGCTCACACGGGGTCTCCTTGAGCACCGCCCCGGGGGCCTCTGACTTGTGCGGAATGTCTGAGCGGATCGGGCTCCCGCTGCTTTGTTTGCCAAGACTTCCGAAGTGAGCCCAGTCCGCAACCCTCCTCTTCAGTTATGGGTGACCCAGCGCAGGCGAGAACCACAGCCACCACATACCCGGTGGCTGCATTCCCTCGCTTACTAGAGCAGCGCCCTTAGAAACGGCCGGGCCGCGCGCCACCACGCAGGGTGCCACCATCTGCTGTGCCCAGCCCCAGGTTCTTCATCGCTGCCGCCCCGGACACCCCAGATCGTCAGTCCAGCTCTCGAGTCCGTTCTCCAGGGGCACGCGCTGCTTTCGCCCGGGTTCCCCAGAAACCAGAACCCGTTCAAAGGCTTTCCCGCTCCCACCGCAACTGGGGCGCAGGGGGCGCAGGGGGCTCAGGGGCGCGGGCGGAGGACCGTCTGTCCTGCGCGTGGCTCCGCGGGCGCAGACCTCGCCCTCGCTGTCTGTAAATAGAGCGGATGATGAGAATGTGACAGGGGATCGCAATCCCTTCATTTTGGGGTGATTCACTCCGCTTTTATTTTGCCATCGTGGACGATCATGGAGCTCGTGCCCAAACCTTCAGCACCGCCCTTAGACACGAGTGCCCCGGGACGCCGACGACAGTCCCCGCCACGCAGCTGTCCCCTCGGCGAGCTGCGCTCGCGTGCCTGGCCCCCTTCGCGCGGCGCCGGCCGGTAATCTCGTTTGCCCGGGACCAGTCTCCGTGATCTAATTGCCAGCCTACTGCAGGATGGAGACGGAGGCCAGGCATCTCTTAGGATCTCGTAATCTCGTTTGGATCGACCCCCTTCGCGGGCGGTGGCCTTCGCCCGAGACTTTTCGGATAAGCCAAGAAAATGAGGCCGGAAGCAAAAGGAGTCCTTCTGCGGTACCGCGTGCGCCCCGCGCCCCGTGCGGACCCGGGGACCCCCTCCCGGGGCGCCCGCTGTCCCCAGGCGGAGCGGGCTCGCTGGGCGGCGCGCAGGGCTCTCTCCCGTGGACGCCTGGAATAAAATAATCTATGATGCATGAACAAGTCCAAATGAAATAATAATATCCTTAGCGGTGGAAACGGGTTGGTAATGCCGTAATTGACCAGATTTATTGCCGCCTCCTCGAGCTCGCCTGCCGAAACAGCCGGCTATTTTATTTAATCTCATATCAGAGGAATTACTGGCTGGTAATCCATTGTTAAACATCATTTAGAATGATGGATGAAAATGTCAGCTTTTCCAACATAATCAATTCATATCTCATTAGCACATATTATTTATGATTCTCATAATGGGACCTGCAGGGGTCTCCAGGGGGAGATGGAGACCTCAGCTGTTGTCGGAATGAGATGAGATATACTGTAGCTTATGAGTTAATAACTGCATATAAAAAATACTTCCCACAGTATTGATTGCTCTCGCCATTTCACACGTGGCTGGGGTGGCCGGGCCGCCCGGAGCCGGGCAGCCAGCGTGCTTTCCAGGGCTCCTGATTTAGCTCGAAATAGTTTCGAGATCATAATTCATCTCACAATGTTTTCGAAATGATGAAGTAATTTGGGAGAAGGCTCCCACCCGCCAGGGCGGCCGGTGCTCGAATACCAAGCACGGAGAAGGCCTTGGCGGCCGCGGGCCGTGTCACAGGAGGGCCCTTCCCCCTCGCCGCCTATGAAGATAAATCGACATCCTTCTCCAGCTCCAGCCCAGCTGCTTTGTGAGGGTGCTCTCTCCCGTGCCGCCTCCGAGAGCGATGAAAAGCCAGCGGTGATTCATGGACTGCATGCTGCCGAGGCTGCGTCAGGCACCGTGTCACAGAGTCAACTGCCGCCTCAATTAAAGTACATTTGAGAATCATTTTATGCTTCAGCTCATAAACATCAATAAGGGAAAATGAGTAATAAATGACTGTCTAGAGTACAAAGGACCAGCTCATATTTCAGATGAAAATGAAGACAAAATGTAGCTTTTATTTGCCTGTGGAATTCCCATTAACTGCCTCGCTGACAAGAGAGGGTTGGATCGATAGCCGGCCGGCCGCAGAAAGCCGTTTGTGGCTGCTGAGCGGCCGGGGCGAAAGGAAAACTGTCATATCGTGATCTTCGCGGGGCCATCTCCATTCCGGCGGCCGTGATGTATGTGCGCGCCCGCCGGCCGGGGGCACTTCTAAGTCTTGGTCCTATTTGTGGTTTGAGTGCAGAGCGATCACAAATTATTTGTTTACGGTGATGAAAAAGCTTCAGTGTTCATTCCTTTTATTCTTTTTATAGGTAATCCATATCTGGGAACTTTCTCTCAAGACTACTTTATTCACCCAGGATTTTTAAGAAAGTATTACATCAAACGCTGCCCTGCTGCGCGCTCCGAGCGGCGGGGAGCCCGCCGGGACCTCGCTGGCCCATCGGCCGGCGGCGAGCCCCCCGCGCTCCCGAAGGGTCTGCTTTCTCGGGCTCGCCCTCTTCTCTCTGACCCAGCAGAGTGCCGCTTGCCACGAGGAAATGAAATGAAAGCCTCTCGTGACATGCAAATGTGCCCAAACTGGCTGCTTTTGCATTCCGTGTGCCTGCGAGGAAAACATTTAAAACGGACATTGCATTAAGGGAGAAATAGGGTCAGCCGTGGCAGGAAAGAACCCCCCGCAGGAACCCACGTCAGTGCGGAGGAACTCCACGTTGTTTATTAAGATCGCCCGTCAATGGCATCCCAGGAAGCATCCCGCACAGAGAGGGGTGAGGGGCAGAGAAAGTGGGGGGCGAGGCAAGACGGAGGCTGTGACTGCCACCGTTAGCAGTTACCGGGGAGCGATTCTAACGCCTCCCGTTTGCTGAAAACCTTTGATCCTGCTACGATTTTCGAATGTCATGACATCCGAAAGAATGTTTACAAGGGCAGCTAAGCGGGAGGGTCACCATTTGCTCTCACCAGCTCTGATTTCCCGAATGGAGCTGGGTAACCCACCAGGCCCCGTAGACCCACCTGAAGGGCGTTTGCATCTCTGAATTTCTACTACTCGAGATTCTGTCTTTTCAGCGTAAAATGCCTCCTTTTTTTTTTTTTTTTTACCATCAATGGTCCAATTTCATCTTCTTGAACTAACATAAATTAAACCCGACTGTCGAATTTCTCCTGCAATGTGAAATGTATTCGCGTCCTTCTGAAAGTATAACTCTGAAATAGAGCAGATATTAGCTTGAAATGTAATTCGTGTAAGAAACAGAGTATGTGGTCTTTTAAATCATATGTTTACAAGATATTAGCCAACGAAGACTTCATCGAGGACTGTCTAGAAGGTTTTATTCTTTTTACGCCCAGCGGTTCTGCCTCCCAAGCCTCTTTATTTTTCTGATGTCAGCGACGTGAGAGCGCGGTGGCGTCCTGTCTGGGTACCGTGTCACTTCCTCCGTCTGCTTTCTCAGGAAAGAGGCTGAGTCATTAAAAAGGACAATCTAAGCAAGTTTCAAATGTAGTATCAGGAACCTCAAAAGATCTGCAAAAATGACCCTAATGGCTTTTCTCGCCATAATTTTTAGGAAGAGAGATCATCAAATAAAGCTTCTTGCAATCAGGCCTCCTTCTGCCCCCTGCCATATTAACTGTTCCAGAAGCTCCAGAGAATGACGTTCAGAACCAGAGCAGAATGGCCAACCCGACAAGTGGACTTGAAAGGGTCTCACTCATATTCGTGACGTAAGTCAATAAATCGAATCATCGCTACTAGATTCAAGTCAGATCTTAGGGAATATACATTGAGACCGCAGCGGGAAGGTGGGGATGTCACCAGCAGAAGTGGTTGAGGGGAGACACGTAAGGCGTTTTCAGTGTGCTGGGCAGCGGTTACTGTGGACCGGCCTGATTCCAGTGGCAGACAATTTCCACATCGACCTGGTGCTGCCTGATCAGATGGGCAGTCGGGGTGGCCTTTCCCGCGTCGCCTCCCGGACCTCGTGTTCGCAGAGTGTTTGGGGCAGGGGTGGGGGTGGGGTGGGGAGGAGGAGGTGTGGCTACTCAAGGATTTCTTTTTCATGCAAAGACAGAAGTTCGGGAAGGCAAGCCCACCCATGGGAACACATTTCACACCACTGCCCGTGTCGTCTGTATCTGCTGATATCCCAGTGACCACATGGCTGAGCCTAAAACGCATTCTGCCAACGTGGGGCCAGGACCGCCGTGTGGCCCTGTAGCACCATCATGGAGGAGTGAAGAACAGGGAAGGGTTATTCTGTCCGCCACAGCGGGCTTGGCGGGGTGACGCCATGGGGCACGGCCAACGTGCTGTCGGTCAGGTGATTTAAAAGCGGACACTGAAAACTCTTCGTGTCTGGATAAGCAGTGAACAGATGATGGGTGGAAATCGAGAGCCTCTGGAGACTTCCGCAGCAGGAGCTGGAGCAGGTCTGCGGCCTCACGGGGACCGCCGGGTCCTTCATCCCCAGGCGGTCACACTTCCTCCTGTCCATAACCCAGGCCGCAGGCTGGCCGTCCCGACCTCACGCCACAGCAACTCACCTCAGGCCTCCTACGGGCGGGCAGTAGGCTCACCTTCGGCCCCTGGAGCCACCTGTGGTCCTTGTCCCCTGGCCTCCTCCACCAGGAGGTGTCAAAGCCACCTCGTGCCTCTGGTCCCCCGGCCTTCTCTGCTGTGTCTCTCCGACTTTTTTTCCATCTCTACGTTTAAGGGATTTGCGGTTCCCCTGGGCCCACCCACGTAACCTCGACAGACCCGAGGTCAAGAGCGCGGGCCACAGGGAAAGATGGCAGTGCCGTCAGCACACAGTGACGAGCAGTGACGGTAGAAGCGTCTGTCTCCCCATAGCCGGGGTCACAAAGGCACAAACGTCAGCCTTTTCTTCAGTTAGTTGGGGGATCATATCGTGGCTGCCCGAGAATGGGGGTACAGACCCGAGTCGACCAAATGTATGGAAACAAACCAAGAACTCTAGTTTGAGAATGAAGTTTTAATGCTGCGTCACAGCATGAAATAACTTTATGAGACTGGTTGTAAAATGACATCGGATCTTATGAAATGATAAACGGTGAGTTCGCCTTCGTCTGGATTTAGTGACAGATATCACAGAACTTGTCGACTGTGTCCTGTATCAACTTCAACCTCAGTACTAAAGCCAGACTAAACCTATAGATATAGATAGATAGAAATGTATAGATATATTGAGATATGAATATAGATAGATAGATAGATGCAGACGGATATCGATATACGGATAAATGGGAAATGGATATAAATACAGGTACATAGATGCGGATCTGTAGATACCTAGAACGTATATTGATTGTCTTGAATTCTATGTCTTGGATTAAATACGAAGGATGCAGAAGTATTTCTATCTAACTTGAGATGTCTAAAATACGAGGAAATTACGAAATAAGGGGGCAGAGAGAAAACGGTTCAGAGCGATGACTTAACAAAGGTGTCTCGACAAGGGCTTCCCGGACACGCATTTTGGTGGCGCCTAACGCGGCTGTCCCTGGGGTGCTGCAGTGTTTCGGACAAGGTCTCACGTCTGTGGGGCCCCGGTAGTGCGTTCCGATGTCCTGCGTGACCCACGGGAGCGTTCGGGCCATGATTTTTTTAAATCGCGCTTCTACATAGAATGAAGAAAATGCTCATTTTGTTGCTAAAGAAGCTCGTTGTGGGTCGACCCGGCGTGCGGGCCACCTGGTGGGCTGTTCGACGAGAAGAGGGCTTCCTCTGTACTCTCACTGGATATTCCAAAGCGGCCGGCACGTGGTTTTCTGGAGAAACCATGGGAGACATAAAGACTCAGGAGCACTGTGTGCAGCCATCGCCACCCTCCCTCCTCCGAGCTTTCTTCATCTTGTAAAACGGAAACTCTGGCCCCGTTAAGCACTAACCCCCACGACCCCCTCCGCGCCAGCTCCTGGCAGTCACCACCCTGCTGTCCGTGTTTATGGTTCTGACTACCCTTAAGTACTGCATGAGAGTGGCATCCTACAGTCTGTGAGACCTTCCGACCGGCCCTCGGGGGTCCGACCAGAGGGAGTGATGCCGTGTAAGGGACTGACTTCTGGAGGAGCCAGCAGAGCTGGTCCAAGTCCAAGTCGCCCCAGCGATTCACACCCCACGAGGCACTGGAGTGCAGCTCCCCGGCCCAGACACGCCGAGGCCGACGCCATGCGGGGCGCCGGACGTTGCTCGGGGTGGGTGGGGGGGTGAGCCCCAAATCCTACGACCACACGTCCCCACACCGCCGAGAGAGTGAGAAAGTGTCGTTGTGTCACTGCCCGGTGTGAGCATCTCCCCTTTCGTTTTCCAAGGGATTAGCATAGTTTTCATAGCCATAGCCGACAAGAAGCCTCATCGACTGATTACATCCCGATACATTTCCAGCGCGCGCTATCTTTCAAAATCGCGAGCAGGTATATGGACATTTTCTTTATAGAGAAATGTAAAGCAGAGCCCAGGGAAACAATAAGCACCCGATGCGCATGGTTCTTGAATGAATAATTATGAAGAAATCACTCAAAACCCTCATATTCTCAGATTCAGATCAATACGGAGAACCACCGTGCCGGCCACGCGTTCAGTGCCGGGGGCCGCGATCGCACAGCGGCCGATCTCGTCGAAGGGGCACCTAGCGATGGCTGGATGATGCAGAACTCACACCCCACCCTCCGTTTCGGAGGCGGTGGGGGCCACGCAGGAGCGTCGGGCGGTGCCAACGGGGAACGTGTTCACTGTCAGGGAAATTCCCACGGGGACTTCTGATTGAGCCTCACCAGGGCGGACGACGAGCACGCAGGGCACATTTGCTCGCTCCCCAAGGAAAGGCCGACGGTGGAATGAGGAACGCGTTTGCCATGAAAAATAAAGGTATCCAAACCTATTAAGTGGGACTCGTTGATATCCGCATGTTCAAAACTGCTCTGCTAGTCTCTATAAGTCATAACTATCCAGATTCCAGCCTTTAACCCAAAACGCAGCCATCCAAGGTGCTTCGAGCCGCCCTCATGTGCTCTTCCGTGGGTGGGCGCACTGGCCACACACAGGACCAGCACAGGCAGGGACTGAGGCCACTGCCAACAGAGGACTCAGAACGAAGGTGGGAGACACAATGAGCGTTTAAACACAGTGTTTCAGCCACGCCTTCTCTCTCCTTCCGTGTAAGAGCGAAGGTTACTTTTAGTTGACCTAGGAGCGAAGAGCTATAAATAGCATCTGCTGTGACAAGTCTGTCTGTCTGTCTGTCTACTCAGTAGGCCCGGAGCTGGTCAGAGGGACTCTGGCCTGGAAGGGACATCACCCTAGGCTCTCTCTGGCTTTTCCGTCACAGATGGCCCACCTGCCCCATTGGCTACCGTTTTGGAAGTCAACCACCTGTTCTTTGAGCCATGAATTTAAGTATATTTACATAGGCAACAAAGACCGTGTGGCTACAAGGAGACTGTTTTTTTCTCCTTCTTCCTAGAAACCAGATGCCTGGCGATGCTGGCTGTAGGATGTAAGCTTGAAAAGGAGATGCTCAGTTCAATCTAGATGCATGGAATATCGACATGTGCCTTCATCAAGGCTCACGACTCCTAATTATTGATTGACGATCTGCAATCAGAAACTCTGGCTTGCATAGAAAACCTGGTGTACTCCTAATTGTTTTAGGGCTTCTGACGATTTCAAGCCTCCGTTACATTACAAAAAAAGGCAAGGCTGCGTATATTAGACCAGACGGTTTTGAGGACACTGGTGTACACAGGATGGATGTCACAGAAATGCCACCAGCACACCTACTTGTCTTACAGTGCTGGAGGGGCACCTGTGGTTACAGCGAGGTCCAAATTGCTCTTCCTAAAAAATGAGAATCGAGATTAAACCTCAAGAGTCAACCTATTTTCAGTCTCATGATATTATTTGAATCAATGGAATGAGAAATAAGTGAAATTCTGAGAAAGCTGTTGAATTTGAGGTTAACAATTAGCCGGAGGAGGCATCATTTTCCTAGGAGTCTTGGCTCGTAGTGTAAACATACACACTCTGAGGACACGCCATTGAGTATTGGAGTTTCTTGCCCATCATAAAAAGCATGTGACATCCCATCAATACCTAATTGTATTAGTTATTCTACAGGGGTTCCAGGAAGACTGATGCAGAGAGCCGTTCGTATCGATCAACCTTCTGAAATCTCCCTGCCCATTGTTTACTGAACTGGTCAATTATCATTGAATTTTTCATTTTGAGTTGAAATGGAAAATTAACAGAAATCGAGAAATTTCATAAAACATGTTACTAATGAATTAAAGAAGACTTAGGTTTTAGTGTCACGAACTTGCTGTATACTCATTGCTTATTTTTATGTATTTTTGTCATTTTTTTTTTTAATGAATGAATGTTACTATCACCATTTCAATCAAAACCATCTGCCTTTGCCCCTTTTTCTCAAATGAAATAGAACAGGAACAATATTAATGTACCTATTACCTTAAACTTAGCATTGCCTCTCTCAACGTCAGGACGTCAATGACCATTAAACGTTAATATCCTAAGTTTTATCTCTCTGATTTCACAAGCTGAAATTTAAAATACCTATTGACATTACGTCATCGTGTTCAAATTTTAAAAAATAAAGTAACCTTTTTAAAAATAAAATGTATTCGTTTGTCTCAAAATAGAAAATCCATAAAAAGGGTTACTTGTCTGCTAAATAACGACGTGAAGTACTATGTTCTGTATGACAAATGCTAATGACGAAACTGCAAATTTTAAAATATGTATAACCCAGAAACGTCAAGAAGCGACAGCAGAAAGGTGGCTGTCCAGAAGTGCGTGTCTGGGTCTGGGGCGACAAAGCCATGCTGGCCATGCACGCAGAAAATTCCAGCATCGGTTTCCAGTCTAGCCGAATGCTGTGGCAAATGCAGATCAGAGGGGTATGCATCGCTCGCAGAAGACCCACAAAGTCAGAGGCCCACAGGTGGGCATTCACCCATCATAAAAAGTTCCAGGTCCTGAGTTTGAGTTGATCGTGACTGGTCCCTTTAAGGATTTCAAAAAATAAATATGCCCGGGGGTCTTCAGTGGCAGTAAGATTTGCTTTCGAGATCTGACATTTGCAAAACAAAGTGGGGCTCTATTATCAATAAGTCGGGGTGGGGGGAGCAGAAGCTGGAAGTCGGGCAGTGGGGTGGCAGTGCCACGTCGCCACGGCTACCAGAGAGGCACGGGGCGGGCCGTTCGGAAGGCGAGCGCAGCAGGTTCTTCGGTTCTTGCAGTATTTACAGAATGCAAGACATCAAGAGCATGATTTGCAAATGAAACATCAGTTAAGAACCTTCTTGTTTCCTGTGTAAATTCACCAGGATCAAAGGAAGATGCTCCTGATCTCAGAACTCCTGTTATTTTACCGCTGCTTATTTTTTATCAACACTTATTTGTTTTTTAATCATTGCCTACTGTGGCCAGAAAGAGCCGAAAGAACAATATTAATCGCTCTTAAGGACTCCAATAGAGCCGTAATTCGCCTTATAAACCACGTCACTGTCTTCAGATTTACAGCGACACGTGATCTCTAAACATCCTGTGCACCGCTTCCCTGACAGTCATGCAATTAGGGATCCGGGCCCGAGGAGCGACACACGACCGAAAATCAGCCCTCAGAGGGGAGTTTGGTGAGTCCGGGAAGATAACCGTGATTTAGAATTCGGGTCGACATGATTTTAATGCTAAATACCTGGGCAGATGAAGTCTCCAAACGTCCTCGCTCCGAAGAGACTCTTTCCTCTGCTCAGCAACGCAGGCAGAAAAGAAGGAAACAAAAAATAAAACACAGGAACGACCAGTCGGGGAAAGAGAAAGGGCATCGCAAATCTAATCAAAGATGGCTGCTTGAGCTATTTTGTAAGTCACCGATTTTAACAACGTAACGCTAAATGCCTGCAAGACAGAAAATCCCGCCCACGACGCTGCTTGTTAAACTCCGCGCCGCCCCATAATTTGTAATTTGAGGCACTAGACTCATTGACAGAAATTTTAGAATTCTATCCAGATACTGTATCGTTTGTGCAAAAAATTAAAATTCCGTTCGCTAGTTTTATTACAGACATTGTTTTCATGTCTACTGAACTTACCCGGAAGAATCTTCTTGAAAAGGTAATCAAAGTATTGAATACAGAAATTAAATTGACCATAACTATTTATATTTCCAAGGTGCTACTAATCTGAACGGATTCTTATCTATGCAGGAGATACGTTAGAGCACTTATCAAAAATATGATGCAAGTTTTTTTTGTGTGGAATTATTTGACCGTTATTTGTGTTTCTAGGTTTCCAGCTCTGTGAGTTCAGGGACGGCTTGTTATATTGTATCCCTAGCTGCCACCTCGAGGACCGGAAAAGGCGGACACTCGACAGAGACTTGTTGAATAAATGAATGGATAAATTAATCTTCACATTCTTTCTCCGAATACGTCAAGTCTCACTTTGCCATACTTCTCTTCCCTGATATAATCGTATTATTAGAATGTATTACGTCATACACTATATTCTGTATTGTATATGTTTGTCTATTGATACAAAAAAGTATCAGGCATGGCAGTTCAGAGCCAATCATTTTGCTCTCTGGGCCCCCAGGATGGCAGCGATTCACGTGGCTGGTGACAAATCCAAATGACTCAAACGAGAGAGACTCTCACAGCCCGGTGGTCACATCCACGGCCAAAAGGACCGTGCAGAGTCGACAAGAGTTAGAAGATGTGAAAGGCCTCCGTTTCCTCTGAGAAACGCTGCAGCGGTAGCTGCCCCTGCAGGTAGGCGTGAGGGCCAGGACCTGCTGCTCGGCTCCCCTGACTGGCCCGGACAGGGATGCAACGACCGTGGCGGGAGTGACGAGCCCCCTGAGCGAGGACATCTCAGTGTGACGGCTCCCCACGCTGCCGTGTGCCCGAGCTGAGAGCCAACGGCGTGTGTGCGACACCCTCACTTTCTCTCTTCCTTCCTATTTAAAATACGTGCCTTCGCTGCGTGCCAGGGGCTGCGTCAGGCTCCAGAGACGAAAAACAGTAACGAAAACCACACTCGTTTCTAGATTTGCTCTGAGTCCTCCACACACTTAACTACCAACTTCCCTCGATGGTTCAAAGAGCTTGCGTTTTTATAGAGCTCGATCTCATAAAAATTCACTTTAAGTTACTCTCTAAATTCTTTGCCTAGTTAGAATTATTTTATTAAACTCAGTAAGTGGATCTGGGATTTAAAATTTGTAAAAGCATTTTTTTATAACAGAAGCTGACCCAAAATGCTTCTATTTTTTTCTATAAATTGTATTTATACTTCATATCATTTTAGTGCTCAAAACATTGAAATATTCCATTGAAGCTCAAATTATTGTTAATTTTCAAAGGAGCCAAACCTAGTCCATTTTGACCGGAATTACATTTGGTTAAAATGTGGCATCTAACATGTATTTTTGAAAGCAACCATGCATCCGTGGAGAAATGTCTTTTTTTTTTTTTTTTTAACGAGATCATCGGCACAGTATGAAAATGTAAGATAGTCTAGAGATCAAAACACTGGAAGATTCTGGAACTCTGTCTCATTGCATAGTGCCTTCACTGTCGTCAGGAATTGTCCGAAAGCATTTTGCTTTGAAAATTTTTTTGTTTCCCTTTTTCGGTCCACTTTTATCAAGAAATTGAAAAAGATGATAAATGTGCAGGAAGGAGAAGACGAGGAGAAGGAGGCTGTGGCTCGGGTGGCGCCTGCCTCACGGGGGCCCAGAGGTGGCTCCGAAAGGGAGCAGATCGGGATTCTCTGTCACCATCGGACACACCTGGCCGCGTCTGCGTCCGGGGCCGACTTCATCTTCTGACCCGTCGATTCGCTTCGAGTGAAAAATAATTTCCGCTTGGATTTAATTATTTATAATGGGCAATTGCAACTGACACTAAGAAAATATTTTTTAATGAAAATACATGTGTCATCAAAATATCCTTAGAGTATTGTACTTCGAAGACTGTTTTAGTAATAGCTCTCCGGCTCTCGATTATGTCTCAAGAAAATGTATCGTACATTAGAGAAAAGCTTTTACGTAAATATTTTTTCAACTTATTGTATTAAGTCTAGAGCAGATTTAACCAAAAGCCTGCCTCTGTTCCAACGGGCCACTTAAGTACTGCAGTTTAGGTAACAAAACTTCACTTGGACTTGTGAGATGCACACCTTCGACGTTTTATGAATCTAAATTATTTTTTATTCTTTCATATAGAACTAAATCTCCTCCCCCAAAAAATATATATATATATTATCCCTGTTAAGCACTAAAGATGAGGTTGAGGATTTTCAAAATGCAAATTCAGCAGTGCTGAAACTCCGTGGGTGATGTCACCAGAGTTGTTACAGTCACTAAACGTAGGTGCTGCTACGTTTTTATTCCATTTGAAAACCTCTGAGAGATTTGAAATATAAAAAAATAATCTATGAGCAAAAGACGAGTGTAAATAAAATCGTGGTTTTTCTGTTATTGCATATTTAGTTAGTAATTTAGAAATAAGATTTCTAAGTTTAATCACATTTTGATGGTTCCATTTCTTACAAAAATGCTATGGATTTAGCAGTGCGATTTGTGTGGACGCATCCTGGATGCACGCATAATGCTTCCTGAGAAAAGCAGACTTTGATTTCTGCCATCTCGAATGGAAGTCGCCGGCTGCAGGCTTCTGTGTTGGTGCAATGCTGCCACCACATGGCAGAAGTGGCTACGCGTCGTCGACTAATAATGTGTTTTCAGGAAGACTAATGTCTCCTATGAAAGGGACATTTAAAATCCAAAGCCGCCGATGCCAACACCCACGCGCATCTGTGTGTGTGCCCGGTTTGCCTCAACCGAGGCCAGACGATCAGGGTGATGCAAACGTCGCCCGTGTGTGTTAGCCGGGGAGGGAGGTCGCCTCGGAGTGGATTCAGGTATTTATTGTGCGTGCACGCACACCGTCAACATTTTCTCGAATGAAAACAGTAGAAGCTAAAATTGACAACATGTCGGTTGCTACTAAAATGGCACCAAAGCAGATTTCTAGGAAAACTCCATTCTCAGAGTCTACCCTCTACTGCTTCAGGCAGGAACTCAGTGTGGAAGCCGTGAGTGAATTTAAAAAGAGCAATGATATCCTAATTAGAACACATGGAAATGATTGTTTTAATGTAGAATATACTTAGAAACTCTTTGTCGAGATTTTCTTCATCACCCACTGCCAAATTACTTTGAAAGAGCTCTAGGCTCACAAACAGTTTGAGCTCAGGTCCTTGACTTCTTTCCAGGGGTGCTGGGACCTTGTGTGTGTCGGAGCTGGCCACATTGATCAAGACTCACGCGTGGCAGTAGCTCAAATGACTCCAATTGTTCTGTTCGTAGTCATAAAAGTAAAGATTTAAAAATAGTTTTTAACAAAGAATGGAAAATAATTTGTTACTCTGAAGAAAAGATAACCTAAAACTCTTTTTCGAAAACAGTAAGAACACAAATTTTAATACTGAAACTTCTTTTTCTTCATATTTTAGAGTTTATTTTAATACAGAACTATCAATTTTTCATAGTCAGGGACCTTATTAACTCTTTAATCTAAACAATGTGCATTTTATTCATTTAGTGACTATGTTAAGAATATATCAATTATTGATAACAGAATTGGGAGGCTTTTAAGAAATAAGATGGATATATATGGCATTAGTATAGAAATATATCTTTCAGCGGCCTTAGAGACATACGTAGAATTAGATATTTTAGTGTTAAAATATATCTTCTTACTTGTGGCCTGCCTTTTTCAACATAAACATGTTTCATTTGCTAGTCAATATACAATATTGTAAGACATTAAAATCGGTGGTAATATATTTATAAAATATTTTAACTTATATTTATATCAGCTTCAACGCTATTTAAATTTACAAAATAGTAATGTTTGCCACATATGTATTTGAATAATTATGTGTTCTATTTATTCTTACATAAGAATTACTGAACTGTTTTGATAAATAGTATGTCTTGAGGTCTATTATTAAGTCCCAGATTTTATAATTGTCTTACTGAAGTGCAGCACTGGTTGATAAAAAGTGTACCCTTTTTCGAAAGTTACGGCATCTATCAAGATGAGCAACAGAGTATGTGTTTTTCTGCAACCAAAAGGCACTATAAATCAAATCGCTCTCAGCCTGTCATTTGTTCCGTGCTTCATTCTAAATTTCTTTTTCACATGGATTTGAGTCAGCCCATAAGGTTATTTTAATTTAGTTTTTTGTATGTAGCGCATGCTCCCGTCAGGTAAATGTACTTGTCATGACTGAGCTCACCGGTCGTAAAGACCTCACCTCCCCCGCAGGCCTGGGGCTCAGAGGACACAGAGCTGGCTCCACGGCTGGGCAGGGGGGGCTCTGAGTGACAGGCTTCGCCCGCCCTTGATGACAACGTTATTATCACTGTCGAAGGCATCTTCCATCTGCCTTTCCCCTTTTCAGAGCAATTTTTAGGCACCTCACCGATGCGGGGGGTGTGTGGGCCCCGGTAGAGGCGATGTCCAACCTTCCTACCTTAGGCAGGTAATGACAGTCCCCGGCCACTCTCAACCACCTTCCCCAGACGGCATCCACCTCATCCCTCTTTCTCGAGGGGCAGGCTCCAGCCAGTTTCGAAAAACACCTTCAGTGGTTGTTGCTGGGGGTGGTGACGGACAAGCGGGCCAGTTTGTGCCAGGTAAGTGACGATTTACAAAATGGTAACCACAAGCAGCCAACAGATTGAAAACACAAATACAAGACGACAGTAGATCCAGAGAGGGCATCAGGTTAGTTTTCATCTTTCTAATTCTCATTTTTTAGTAAAATATGCAGACTTCATGAAGTAACCATATTAATAGAAGTACAGTTACTCGTATAATCATATCCCTGTGTATCTGTATGCCTGTGCATCTATTTGCATATTTATGGCTGTACTAGAATGGCATTTTGCTTTAGGTAATTAATATTTCCTTGATTTTTAAAGTAAAAACCAAAAAAGAACTCAGATCAAAATTTGCTAAGTATATCGAGGACCAGAAATATTCCTACAGTACATACCTACCAATCATGGCTTGACATTTAGTCCAGTGATCATGCTAAAATGACTATTTTCTTTATATTTACAAAAGAAACCCTTTTTTAAAGTCTCATATCAGTTTGAACCTCACTCTCTGTGTACTTGGCTGCAATAAATGCTTCCAAGAGCCCCGCGCCAGTGTACCCGGTTGAGAAAACCCGCAGCAACGCGGCAGAGATTCTGATGGCGATCAGTGAACCTCCTGAACCTGTGAAACGTCCACAGGCCCGAGCTTCCAGCCCAAGCCAGGCTCCGTGTTTACGCCTCGGCCTCTGTTTAACAGAAAGCAAGCGCATCAGCTGCAGCGGCCGACGCCACGAACGCCAAGTGTCGTAGGAGGGCCGTTTTGTAGTGTCGCTTTGAGACAGTTGCTTACATTTCCTATGTGATGTTCCCACAAGGGGCGGTCCTAGCTGATGTTCGGCGGAGTGACGTTCCCACGGTTCTCATCGGTGGGGCTGTCGCGGGGGGGGGAGGGGCCTGAGAGGCGGGGTGAACCATCACCTGCTGACGCAGCGCGCTTGCCCGGACATCGCACTGGGAACGCAACCCCGAGCAGCAGGTCACCGCAGAACATGCCACGTGCGCCAGCCTGGGGGCGGCGGGCGAGGCCGCGCGCGCCCCCGGTGCGCCCCGAGAGCGTCTCTGGCGAGGGTGCATTGGCGGGGTAGTCTCGTATTTCCTCTCATAGTTTAAAGTGTGCGTGCTCTGCGGCTTAAAACTCCTATACTGGAAATTGGGAATACAATGTAAAATGTAAGAAATAACCCGGAATGAGGTCCCCGAGGAGAGAGGAAGTGTCGCTCTGGCTGTCAACCCCCTGGGGGAAGGCGATGCGGGCTGGGACCGTTCACGGCAGTTACTCGATTACTCGCGATTACTCGAGTACTCGTTATACGAATGTTCCCTTCCCGCCCTGGGAAAACCGAGGAACGCGCGGGGCCTGGGACCCGCGAGGACGGCGTCGGGGGAGGGGACGGAAGCGGGGCGCGGTCCCCGCTGACCCAGGGTTACCGCCCCGCTGGGAACTGCTTCGGGGTTCGGGATGCGCTACGCCGCCCAGGGTCCCCACGGATTCCGAATCAACTTAAAGACTAAGGTACGACGTCGCCCTGCTCAGAGGGAAGTATATGTGTGTGTGTGGGGGGGGGGAAGGGGGTGAAGCAAAAGGCGGCAGAGTGACGTTGAGCGGGCTTTAAGCGGGGGCTCCTTTGGGGTTCCGTAGGGTCGTGCAGACGAGCCGGGTGTCTGTGGCGTCTGTGGCGTCCGCGCCGCTGCTGAGGCCCCTCTCCCGCCCCCCCAGGCTCCTCCATCGCCTCTCTCCCCAGGCGTCAGCCCCGGGACTTCGCCCACGCCTGTCCCCTGAGCTCCGACAGTGTCGAGGACATGCACTTGGGGGTGACCCCGTGCGCGGCTCCCCGCCGGGTCTGGACCTGGGCTCCTCGGTGTCGCTGTGCGCTCGGAGCCGGGGAGCGTGACGCGAGATCCCGGGCGCTGCGCCTTCCAGTGGCCCGGAGCCGGGCGCCCGGGTCCGCGTCTGCCGCGGCGGTGGGCACGCTTCCCGCAACACGACCGGCAAAACCCGATGCCGGCCAGTGCACCCGCTGGGCGCTAGCGTGATCCAGCAGTCCGCCCGCGACCCCAAACTCAAGGTCTCCGCGTGGCCACAGCCCCCTAAAAGGACCATTATGAGTGTGTTCCACGCCCCCTGTGACCTCGCATCACGGCGCCCAGCTGTTAGCTCCTCAGGGTCGCATCTGACTTTCTGAGATAAGGGACGGGGACGCGCTGCATAACCCCGAGGCGCTCCCTGAGCCGAGTGGATTCTTCACAATCGGATGTTGCGCTCGCCCACGAAAGCGTGTCCCAGACGACAGCCCGGACCCGGCCGCGTGACTTGGGTCTTGTTTACTAAGCCAGTGCCCGAACGGGGGGCGGTGCCTAGTCCGCCACCTCCCATTCCTGACCCCAGGGTGCCGCGCTGAGGCCTGCGGCCGGGTCCACCGCCGCGCCGTCCGCCACCCCCGCCTCTCCCTGCGATCCCGCACGAAGCCCCCTGCCCTGCGCACAGTGGGTCTGCGCTGAGCCTCAGCTCACGGGAACACCCGCCCTCCCCCTGCCCGCGTGTGGCAGTCACTGTCACGCAGCCGAAGGCCTGTCTGCACCCCCGAGATGAACGGGCGCCCCGCCGAGCGTCTGCGATCACCCCACTCCGGCTAGGAGTGAGCCTGTTCCCCCCTCGGGTTATTCGACCCGCTCATCAGCCCTGGATGAAGAACGCGCGGCTAATAAGCTCGCGAACACGCCGTCCCTCCGCGTGCTTTCGGCCGGCCGCTGTCTGTGCGGCGCTGAGTCACTGTTTCTCCTTTGTCCCTCCGTCCTAGCCCACTTCGTGCTGACCTTCACGCTGATGGCTTCCAGACGGGGGCGGGGGACAGAAAAGGCGTTCCCTACTGCCTGCCTGCTGATCCTTGCTACTGGTCACCCCCTGCTCTTTCCGTTGGCAAACAGTTGTTTTAGGCAAAAGGACCATGTCCGTTGCTTCTGCGCACACGCACCGGACAACGACCCTTAACTTCACTCCATCTGGCTCTTGGTCTTTCTCTTAACACTCCACCCCGAGGCCACCGGAATCACGTGGTGAGCAGATTCAGCGGCTCCTCATTCCTGCACCCGGGACTGCTCGTGGGCCTGGAGGTGGCCCCCGCAGGCGTCTGTCCGCGGCCACCCACCCGCTCCGCCGCCTCCTCCCCGCCCTCTTCGCTTCTCCAGGACCCGGCATTCCCCAGGCTTCATGCATGTCTAGTCTCTCTCTCTGCAGGAGAGAAACCGTTTATCCCGAAGGTTTAGACTGTCCCCTCAAGGCAAGGAGCAAAACAAGGTTCCCCACCTGAGGGCTGCTCAGGCCTCGAAGGCAGACGCCTCGGGCAATGGGGCACGGTGCCCCTGAGATCCACGAACTCCAGCGCCCTTTCCGAGCTACGCGATTTCAGAAAAGGTTCCAGCGTCGCATCGGCAACGCAGGCCCACAGCGGCTTCGGCTGCCTCGGGTTTGCCCGCGTCCACCTCCCGCAGTGGCCGGCAGGCCAAGTGCTTCCTCGCCAGGTGCCCACGTGCCGTGCGCGCTCCGCAGGGGCGCAAATCCCCAGGTCCAGTCTTCCTGCTGTAGACCCCTACCTCCCCCTACCTCTGCCCATTGAATAGCATCTTAACTACTTTCTTAGCTCATTCAGAAGATCACTGGAAATTAACCCTTTTTATGCGGTATGACCAAGGAACACTCTGGTTCAAGAAAACCTGTAAAACTCAGTTCTTACAGGGAAAATGCCCAGAGGTCCTCCACAGACACCACGCCTCCCTCCCTCACCCGCACCCGCCCCCCACTGCTTTTCCTGAGAAAACCCTTACTCCCCCCGAATGGGCCCCATAAACATGCTACCTCCTCCGACACCGCCATGAGCATCAGTCTCCATGAAGCTCGGCCTGGCCGTTTGATCCAATCACAGTTTCTCCTGACCGTCTACTGGAATAATTCCCTAAGCCAGTGTTGTTTTATCCAGCGTGTATTATTGTTTTAATGACCATTTAATTATCCTGTTTAAAGAGTTTAGGATTATAAACCCGGGCATATCTGGGTTTCGGTTCTGGCTTTGTTAGTTGTTTTCTATACGAAGTGGGGTAAATTCTTTAATCCCATCCAGCGCCCTTTCCAAACCCACAGGAATGGAGACCATGGCTTCACAGCGTCGGGCCCGATGGCTTGTTACCCGAGAGTACTTCAATGCGTTGTATGCGCTTACCAAAGACGAGCCCCCTTTCCTCGTCTGGGGACCGAGAACTGTGTCACCTCTTCCTCTGCATCCACATCAGCCAGACCTAGCACAGGCTTGCCTGGCAAGTGAATGTCCAGTGTGAACAATTATGAGCAGAATTGAAAGGAATTAAATTTCAATAATTATGTCAATCTAGACACTTTTGTCCAAAAAATGAACTTAAAGAATGTTCAAGGAAAATACACACACGCACACACACACACACACACACAGACTGAATAGAATATTATATGACTAATGGAATATTACCCAAATTCTTTCATTCAGGTGTGCATTCAGAATCCCACGAGATTTATAGATAGATGTCAACATATATCATAAAAACAAAAATAGTAAACATGTTAGAAAAATACTTTTCTTAGATTTAAAGAAAAATCAAAATAAATTATCTTTAAAGAATGAAGAATTTAATCTCAGGGTAAAGTTTTGCCTGTGATTTATTTATTTTTTCAATCATCCCTAATTTGGTAACGGCGTAAGTTGAATTCATTCTCTTAAGGAAGTTTAGTGCATGTATCCCTCCGAATTACTGGAGCCCCCTAAGTAACAATTATGTGTACACACTCGATGCCTTGATTCTACTATAAACTGAGTCTTCTTTTAGCCTCTCACATTGAAGCTTCAGAGTCCATCAAAGATGCCGGCCGCGCCACCTCAACAGCGGCTCGTAAGGCCGATGCCGGTCACAGGGCCTTTCTGTGATCAAGACGATAATTTTGGATAAACGTGCTATCTTACAGTGACTGACTCCTGAACCAGCGTTCACCGTCTGTTGAGCCATCACGTAACTGAGTTACGATGCCAGCGGCGTCCAGCGCTCCGGTGGGACGCAGACCACAGGAACACGCTGCCCTGTCCCAG
>NW_006436810.1:17806456-17811886 GCF_000325575.1 Pteropus alecto | reverse complement strand
CCCAACCCCCACCCCTCCCACCTCCACCTCCCGGGCCGCTTGCATCACTGCTTTACCATAAATTATTTCCACCTGTTCATATTCATTGGAACAGCGTTATTAATTTTTTTTTTTGCTTTAGCACATTTATATGATTTCATCAGACCCATAGTCATAAAGAATCAGAGTTGGCAGGGACCCTTCAAATAACTGATCAATCCTCTCGCTTTACAAATGTGACAACTTGAAGTCTAGTTTAGCCGAAGTGTCCTGCCTGAGACAATGTCACGATTGTCCTGTATACATTCTATCTTTCTCTCCAGATGTAGTTACTTGAGGACAGGGGCTGTGGCAGATCGCTGTGACAGGACCCTCTGAAAGCATTTGGGATTCGGTGGAAACATTTCAAGTCTAGGTAGAAGAATTTAAAAGGCAAAACAAATGTGATTACAACAAGCCTTGGCAATGAGATGCAGACTTTAGAAAACCATATTTATCCAGCTCATGCTATCAGTCAAGTAGCTACATGTAATTAACAGGTGATAGGTTTTAACCAAAGGTACTGAGTTGTGTTTCTTTGACCCTTAAGAAATCCATGGGTTAATGTCGAGATTTCTACAAATCTTCTGAAATTTTATTTGAATTTTCTGTGTAAGTCCGTGTTTTCTAAGGAAAGAGTCTGTGGCTACCATCGGATTTTTGAAAGGCTGTGTGAATCAAAGATAACGAAGGACCATTGATTATTACCGCGTCTCATAGGTAGGAGAGGGTGACTTTAAGACAAATAGGATCCTTTCCGTCTCCCCCAGAGCCCTCTGGCATGTAAGGTGAAGGTCTCACAGATGTTTACCTGCTTCTGCCATCCATCGCAAAGCCACCAGGCCTATTTGGGGTTGCCGAGGCGGGGCGGGGGTGGGGGTGGTGGATGCAAAAAACAATCGAAATCAAGAGATAAAAGAAGTGTAGCCAATTCCAAAGGAAGGACTCTGATAAAATTAAAGTGTAATAGACACTTCAAACTGTGTGATCTGACCTAATAAGTTATTAATGGAGAGCCATTACTCCTCATACATTTTTTATTAGGAAGGCATTGCCTTTTTGTCAAGATTAGTGGATTATAAAATATTTGTGCTACACAATATAAATGACCCTACCTATTAATAAGTCTCTGGAAAGATATGCTTAAATTGAATTACATTAGGAAGAGAAGCGCCAGCGGAAAATTAGGCGTAATTAATGAGAGCACATAAATAAGCCAGGTGCGGGGAAAGGACACCCTTCACACCCGTCACGTGGAGGAGTCGTTGCGACAACCCCCAGTGGCACACCGACTATCACCGTTTGCACGAGGGCTGTTTCATGGAAGGTGAAAGGCGTGTGGCTGTGAATATGCGTTAGAATTTACAGCAGGAAGATGACCGGCTGGATCACATGCCTCTCATTAGGGAAGGTGATTCTGAAGAGCTAAAAGCTGCCACTTCAACGCGACGTTGCAAGGAAGGCTCATTCTATTTTGCTTCGCTAACGGGGGATCGGTGGTTTCTCTTGGACTGATGCCAGCTGCTCGCGGTAAGCCCGGGGTCCGCCCCGCAGGCACCCGCCGAATGCGGTCGCAGGCGGCATCGCTTCCCTGTTCCGTGCGGGCCGCAGCCAGCAGTGCTCTGGGTGCTGTGATACTCAAGACACAGGACGTTGTTTTTCACCTCTCAGCCCCGTAACGGGTGATGTCAATTGAGTTGCACGCCCTGGGCCATCCCCATCTGCAAACAAACGTAAGGTTGCCCCAGGTCACACCGGCGGCACCGTCAAGGCGTCACGTGCCGGCGCAGACGTCAGTGCTCAGCCTGCGGTCGGTCCAGATATGCATCTTTGGGGCCGTAGCATGCTGATGTCATAATTGCGCCTAAGATTATTCTTCCTTTAAAGCGGTCAGAAACATAGAGCATATCTTTCCTTGTACTCACAGTAAGCAAATCTAATTTTAAAATGCCCAACATCCAATTTAAAATAATTGCCGATGCAAAAATAATAAATAAAGCTAATCAACCTCTACTTGCTAGTCCATATGATTAATGCAGGACAAATCCGTTAAAGCAACGCTCAGGGCCGAGGAGCTCCGAAGCCCCATAGCTGCCAGCGAGATTGTCCCCGCGGCGTGCAGGGGCCCGTGCTCGGGGCTGGGATGCGCATGCGCAGAAGGAGCTGCGGGAGGACGATCAGGTGGACGTTGGCTGCGGCGTGAGGGCGGCGCACCTGTGCGCTTCTCTCTTGAGCTTCGGGAGGAAGTGTGCTTCCGCGCCCGCCCCAGGACGTTTCCTCCGTGCGGGGAATTTCTGAGTCAGGCACCTGCCGTTATCACGAGGGTGTGAGATGAAGTACTTCATGCTGGAGAAAGAGATTCTACGAACTTACGCGCCGCGCTCTCTCCATCCGCTTCTTAGAAATATCACACACGCACACACACACACACACAGAGACGCAGACAGAGACACACACAGACACACAGACACACACAGACACAGAGACACACAGACACACACAGACACGCAGAGACACAGACACACAGACACAGACACACACAGACACACACAGACACAGACACACACACACAGCTCCCGTAAATCTGCCGAGAAGGTTACACCAGGAAAAAAGGTCACCCGAAGCTTTAAAGAAGAGAGAAGCTGAGCGCTTTTCCCGAAGTTCAAGGGCAAAATAGCATTTTTGAGATAAAAATTGATGCTAAAGACGGTTGAATACGCTTGGATGAAAATAGCAAGTCGGCGTCCTAGTGTGATTTAGCTGCGTTTCCTGGCCCTAGAGCGTCACCTCTCTGTTTTAAATTCATTTATTTATTCATTTTACTTTTTAGTTTCTTGTATTTTTATTCGATAGTCTTGGAAAAGGCCCCAACGCCGGGTCTGAGCACGGGGAGGGCGAGGTGGGGACACAGCGCCCTGGGCCTGTCCGTCCGGGGCTCCTGGGACCGCAAAGGCAGGGCTCGCGCCCAGCAGAGGCGGGCGGTCTGGGGATCGCTGACCTGGCCGGAGAGGGCGCCCCCCAACCTCAGCGCCCGCCCAGGGCAGGCGAAGGAGGCCGGCGCCGCGGTCCCACGCGGCTCTGAGCTGAGTGCGTTTTGGCCGCAGCCTGCGGCTGCTCCATGAGCAGCTAAGGAGCGGAGAGCGCGTGCGCCAGCCCCGCCGGGAGAGGCGACCGCGAGTGCGTGTGGACAGGTGCACCTCTGCGCCCCGTGGAAGAGGCCGCAGAACGCGGGCAGGTGTCCCCGCGAGCAGAGGCGCCCAGGGGTACCTGCCTACCTGCGCCCCTGTGCCCGCGAGGGCACACAGCGACCGTCTGCAGACGACGGACGTGCCAGGCTGCGCGGGGTTCGTCTGTGCGGGACCCCCTAGTCCTGAGCCACCTCCGCGCCCACGTGGGTCCAACCCGCACTGCGTTCGCGCTGTGTCAACGTGTGTGCCGCGTCGCCCGCAAGCAACCCAGCAGGTGGCCGGTCCCAGAAGGCCCCAGTGTCCGCGGTCCGCTGACATCTGCTTCTCTGCTGTTGAGCAAAACACAGGGCAGGGGGACTGTCGTCTCCTGGGGCGACGCCCTGACAGCGGAGACCACGTAGCCCAGTCCCACCCGCATCTCCGCTGTCTGTGGCTTCAGGTGTGCGGGTCCACCATGCTCCGACAGTATTACGCGGAAGCTTCCAGAAGTGCCTAATCCGGATGCTTTAAGTCGCAGCCGTTCTGAGTAGCTTGGTGAACTCTCCAGCCATCCCGCTCTGTGTCACCCAGTGTGACTCGTCCCTGCGTCTGGTGACTGCACCCTGTCCGCGCCCCCACCCGTTAGCCGTCCTCTCCGTGATCAGATGGGCCGGGATGCTGTCACAGTGCTTGTGTCGTGGTGTCACAGTTCCTAACACTGTCCCCAAAGTGCAAGAGCGGGGATGCCGGCAATTCAGACATGCCAACGAGAAGTCCCAAAGCGCTTCCTTTCAGTGAAAAGGTGACAGCTCTCAAGTGAATAAGGAAAGAAAAGAGCTCTGTGCTGAGGTGGCTAAAATCTGTGATAAGAACAAATCTCCCACCCGCAGGTTTAGGGAAAGGAAAGAGAAACTTAGTTGCCGGCGAGAGGAAGAGAGCGGCGTTGACATACCCTTCATCGCGGGCACGGTCACGATGCTTCATGTCGCTATTAGTTATCATTGTCACTCTCTGACTGTGCCTCGCTTACCTACTAAACTCTAGCATGGGTGTGTGTGTACAGGAAAACGTAGTGTACTTAAGGGTCAGTGCTATCTGGGGTTTCAGGCACCCACTGGGGGTCTGGGGCGTACCCCTCAGATGAGGGGGCGGGGCCGAATTCCTGAATTGTGATTCCAAACAAAACGCTCCGCGCTAATGCATTGGAATCTGCCCTCGTTCCCGTTGGAACAAAATCTCCCACGATTCTGTGCCAACGTTACCCTTGCGTGTGAGGAAATTTTGTTAGAGCTTTGAAAAAAAATGGGAGTCCTTGGCGAGGTCGGCGCTGTAGACTGTCATCGCCGTCGTCAGCAAGTAACGTTGAGACCACACACAGCCGAGAAGGACGGAGCCGGCCCCACCGGCCCCGGAGGGAGCCCCCTCGCAGCTCCCGCAAGGCCGGGCTGCCGGTGACCCCGCCGGCCTCACATCGGGGTGAGATTCGCAGCCAAGAGAGGCCCCGGTACCTGTGGGATCGCAAAACCTCGAACGAAGGTTTCGAAAGCTCACGCTAGAAATGACGTGTGCACCGCGTCCCTCATGTCCTCCCCCCGCCCCCACACGCGCTCCACCTGGTCACGGAGAAACAGCCCAGCCACGTAGAGCCAGGGCTTAAGGTACGAGTGGCCGTCTCCGCCCACGCGTCGCCCGGCTCGCTGCGCCTCTAGGCATCGCGGGCACCGAGCTTTAAATATCAGGTGTTATTTTTATTCTTCACTTGCTGTTGGTGTTTCCCTTTGTTCTTGTGCTTATGTCTCAAATAAAGTACCAAATTTTCCCCCGAAAAACACATTTTCCCTGCTGCAGCCCGCGGCACTCACCTTACAGAGGCATCTGCCTGTTTTACCGGCGGCCACGCCTGCGGCCACCTGCTACCGGCCACAAAAGCGAAGCACGCACCACCTCGGCTTCTCTGGAGAATGGGGGGGTCCCTCAGCTACTTCAGCTCTCGTATTACCAGAGTTTGAATACACGGCTACCTACGAGCTGCGTGGGTACCCCCGCCTCCGGCCTAGTGGTGAGGCAGTAGCGTCACGCACTGCAGAAGGCTGTGTGTGTCTCTCTGCAGGGAAGAGAACACGTGAGCAGCGGCGATGAAGGGCGGAGCCTTGCTGAGGGCGGGGCCTGTGCTGAGGGTGGGGCCTGTGCTGAGGGCTGGGGCTTGCTGAGGGTGGGGCCTGTGCTGAGGGCGGGGCCAGGCCGT
>NW_006436810.1:17803671-17806091 GCF_000325575.1 Pteropus alecto | reverse complement strand
TCTCCCGCCGCCACTGGCCAGCCACGTGTTTGTCCCCGCAGGGCCTCTCCAGAGGCGCACATCATCCAGTTTGTTGAGAATTTGTAGAGCCCACTGGAGAGATGAGATGGAGGGTCCATGTCAAGCCACATGCGGAGGACAGTGGACTCGTGGCCTCCAGGTCCCCAGGCTCCCGGGCCCACAGGCGCCCACCAGCGCTTCCTGGGAGGGGCTGGCAGTGCAGCCAGCACCAGATTCCCGCGGCTGCCAGCGGATGCTGGAACCGAGCAGAGACCTGCTCTCTCGCCGGCCAGGGGACCAGAGTTTGCAACCAAGGGGTCAGACCTGTGGGTTCCCCTCAGAGGCTCAGGGGCGTCTGCGCCGTTTCTCGTCCTGGCTTCCGGGCGCCCCAGGTGCTCCTCACTGGCGGACACCCCACCTTTCATCGTCTCGCTCTGTGTGCCTGTGTGTGCCTCGGCGGGGACACCGGCGTGGGCTCGGGGCCGCCATGCAGGACGGCCGCCACTTAACTCCATTCCATCTGCAAAGACCCTGTTTCCAAGTGCGGCCACATCCCACGGCACTGTGTGGACATGAATTTGGGGGCACTGTTCACCCCCGGACAGCCCCACCTTCCTGTGCTACGAGCCTCCCAGCCCCGGCGTCCACTCTGAGATGCTCGGTCGTTCCTTCGCTCGTGTGGGTTTGTTACACTCTCTGCACAGGTGCTTTGAAGGTCCCATTCCAGCAGACCGAGCCACGTGGGAAGCCAAGACGGTGACTTCCCGCCCCCGGCCGGCGGCCACCCGGCGTCTCCACAGGGTGACCTTGTTTGAAATTCCTCAACAGGGCTCATGTGAATTGCTACATATCGCAGATAGAATGTCCCCGAAGAGCCCATTAAAACAAGCAGTAAATAACGCGGCGGCGGCTGTGGGCCGACTCCTTTTCCATTATCGTGCCAGGCTGACAAGATTTAACCTCAAGTTCATCGAGGAGCTGCCTCCGCTTCTCCATCGTGAAAAAGGTGCCGGGGACACAGAAATCCAGTCCGTGAGACAGACGCGCGTGTGTGTTTTCTAGGCCAGGTCTGGGGTTTACCCCGCACCCTCCGGAGGCAGAAATGCGACATCCGGCGTTGGTGACCACGGCCACTATTCCGTGACCACGCTGCTGCACTTTACGGGAGCCACTCACAGACACCGCTGTGTGGAAAACCCGTCCTGTGCGGAAGAAGCTGCACGCTGAGGCTTAACGTCTGGAACGAGGGGACCACGTCGGCAGACGGTGACTGGGTGGCAGGCCCCGCCACGGCGGTGACTGAGATGCCCCCTCTCCAAGTGGGACCCCTGCCTTTGGTCCACAGCATTTGTTCGGAAGGGTGGTGTCTGCCTGCCACGAAAGAATCACCCCTACCGTCACATGACTAAGGTCGAGTCTGAGCAGAAAAATGAAGAGTAGCAGAAACAGAACTCGTGTTAGGAGGCCCGACTGCGTTCTGAAATCGGGAGCGGCCTTCTTCCCTTCCTTTGGCTCAGCTCTGTGTTCCAATCTTTCACAAGGAGTAAGCAAAGCATTGGAAAAAGTTAATTTAAAAACGCCTCTAACGAGTCCCCTGCCTGCTTTGGCCTCCACACAGCACATGGGTGCCTCGCCACCGGCCCCCCCCCACAGCTGTGAGGTTGCTTCATTGTCCACGTTTTGGGTCAGTACCCATGGCACAGGCTTCTGAAATGGACCCCTCCGTGCACGTGAAGGAGCCCCACGCTGCGGCCGGCCGGGGGACGAGCCTGTGTTGTGGCCAGTGTCGCACAGCTGGACCCGCGGGGTCACTGCACATCGGGCTTTTCCACGAGGTTTGACAATTGCAGGAACGCCGGTGGTGAATATTAAATAGTAGCTGTGCGCCACACCACCGGGAAAATGCGGTGAGCGTTCCGCAGCCTTCCTAAGCACCGCGGGTCCCGCCGTGTGTGGTCCCGCAGCCCCGCGCAGCCACCGAAGTGGCAGGGACGAAGGTGCCCCCCTCCCGTGGAGCGATTTGCAGGCTGATTGCAAGGCGCACCTGGGCCTCCTCATTTAGGTCTGCGCGCTCCTGGCTTCCCGTGCGGGAAAACAGCATTTATGAGCCTCCGTGAGCACACGCGCGACTGCTACCGCGAGAATATCAGCGTGTGTTTTCCTCTCTTTACAGGAACCGGTACGTACAAAAATAACTTCATATCTATAAATACAGATGTAACTTCTTTCTCCAGATGCAGCACTATCTAAAAAAAAAAAAACTGGAAGCTGGTATTTAGTAGCCCTCATTTGAGCATTTTTTAATAAAGGAAATATTATACTTTCTAACTTTTAAAATGTACATATCGGCACCTTGGTAATATAAGTGTAAATTATCCTATTTAAATGTATCATTTTTACAATGCTCACTTCTCTTAACT
>NW_006436810.1:17797744-17802911 GCF_000325575.1 Pteropus alecto | reverse complement strand
CTTCCCTCAGCCTTCCTAAGCACCGCGGGTCCCGCCGTGTGTGGTCCCGCAGCCCCGCGCAGCCACCGAAGTGGCAGGGACGAAGGTGCCCCCCTCCCGTGGAGCGATTTGCAGGCTGATTGCAAGGCGCACCTGGGCCTCCTCATTTAGGTCTGCGCGCTCCTGGCTTCCCGTGCGGGAAAACAGCATTTATGAGCCTCCGTGAGCACACGCGCGACTGCTACCGCGAGAATATCAGCGTGTGTTTTCCTCTCTTTACAGGAACCGGTACGTACAAAAATAACTTCATATCTATAAATACAGATGTAACTTCTTTCTCCAGATGCAGCACTATCTAAAAAAAAAAACTGGAAGCTGGTATTTAGTAGCCCTCATTTGAGCATTTTTTAATAAAGGAAATATTATACTTTCTAACTTTTAAAATATACATATAGGCACCTTGGTAATATAAGTGTAAATTATCCTATTTAAATGTATCATTTTTACAATGCTCACTTCTCTTACCTTGGGCCTAGTGCCCTCTGGTGGATGTTACTGGACGTGCAGCCCAGATTCTTGCCCAGGTGAGAGCTGCCCCCTACCCCACCCACCCCAGGGAATGAAGCTGTGTCCGCACCCCCCCACACACACCCCATTTCCTCCTGAGTGTCGTGTCCTCTATAGAGAGAGGCTGGATCTGTCTTATTTTTTCTTACATGCACTAAATGGTTTGCAGACCTATGAAGAGAATATTGTCTTTCAGCTGAGAATTCTCAAGAATATCACAACTACACTGAAATCACCTTTTTCGCAAAAACATTATTCCTGAATGTAACATGAACTAAATGTAATCCAATAAACCATGCTGGAGGAAATACTAAAAATGCAATCCAAGTTGACCTCTCGATTCTTTTTTATGACGGAAAATAACTAGCGACTGGGGCCATGTCACAACACACGGCATTCCGAAAACCTTACTGTCAACGTTTCCTCCCGAATGCCGCTTCTCTCTGGACGTACACCAGATGTCACGCAGAGACAGTCGCTTTCGGATGAGAGCCGACCGTGTCTCAGACACCGGACTCCGCCCGTCAGATCCCCAAGAAGAGGGCGAGGGCGATAAAGACGACTTTCAGGGTTCGGTCTCAGAGAACACCATGTTTAAAGGGACTCGTGTTCAGGTTCACACAGGGGGTTTTAGGGGGCTCCTTGCACGGACTCTGTCTCAGAAAACGTTAGTTAATGAACAGGTGAATCCATTCAGTCTTGATTGAATACCGAAAAGCATGGGGTTGTGTGACTCATCCCCTTTCTCGGCCCTGAGGACCCCCAGGCTTGGTGAAGGGGGGTCTCTGGCGGGGCGCGGGCCCAGACCATTACCGTGGTCAGCAGCACGGCGATACGACCCCCAAAACCAGACCATGAGCACCGCACACGGTGTTCTGCATTTTTCTCTGCCAATCCCAGGTCTTGCCGCCAAAAGTTAGAGCTTAGAATGTGTAAATTCAGACCTGGAAGGTTCACAGTCTTAATTATTGAACCGGTCCGATAGAACGATACTTATCGTCAAGACATGAAGTATTTATTGTCTTTCACCTACGAGACCTGCACATGCATCAGAATTTCTGTGACCTAATCTCAAGGCCCCTGAAATGTGTCCATCAGAGGAATTTCGCTCTGGTGGCAGACGAGCAGGTGCAGCAAGACGGTGACGTGTGCCCGTGACGACATCGAGCACGCGTCACTTCCCAACCCGCGGTCACTTCCCGCCTCAGAAGCAAAAGGCAAAATTAGCTCCCCAGACAAAGAAGCCTCTTGATTGTGAGCAATTTAGAGCGACTTACATCTTTGACAGTTGACATCGGTGTTGGGCGTTTCTCTCTCAGAATCCGTCCTCCTGCCTGCACGCTTCATTTGTGGTCGATTTGATAATTTGGGGCCAGTTCATCTTTTCTTAGCTGTTCCCGCTTCTGTGTTTCATTTATGCTAATTTTCTTGTTCATTTTAACAGCACTTGCTAAAATCTTGGAGCGGCTCACGGAATGAAACGATCGCGCCTAACTAACCGTGTGATTTTCAGCGTCCCTTACCTCTGTCGAAGGACGCTTTCCCACCACTCACCAATGCTACGTGTCCCCCGATGACTTCTTCCGTCAGCTCTTTAGCAGTGATTCCGCAGATCATCGTCATAATTTGTTGCCTTATTCGTTACATCAGTTCTGACTTTCAAGCTTCGCAACGAGTCCGTCTCGCTAGGTTTCGTTTCGAGTGGCCTGTGTGAGGCAGCGGCGTGTCCTCCCTCCCCTGTTCCGTGACTTCGACAATGTGTTTGCGTGGCCCATGGCTCGCTGGGGAAGGTCAGCTGTAGATCCCAACGTCAGGACGCGTAGCAGTCACTTCCGTATCATCCTGACATCGTCGATCGTTTGTCCCCTGTATCGGTGTACTGGGCACCATCGGCATCTGCATCGCACCCGCCATCGGTCCGGACGAGCGGAAAGGCAGCTTCCGATGTCCTGCCGCGTGCTTAACCCGGGAACCTTCATATATTTAAAATATTTAATAGTCACATGTTAAGTATAAAAAATATTGACATCGTAGAACAATGAAACCCAATTTAATTCAAGCCCTTGGCTTTGACAGGGCCACAGCAAAATCCTCACAGCTCAATATCGTAGAGTTGTTTTAAAAGGCGAAAGCAGGAGATTCTAGAATATCTTCTAATAAACCTCCTCGGTGTCTAACCACGTCTTGCGGATGTTCCGACCCAAAATGCCCACGCGATTCTCCGAAGACGTTCTCTCTGCTCTCTTCCTGAGTGCTAACTCATGTTTTACTTTTAATGAATCACTTTAAGCCTCCAAACTCTCCCTTCACCGTCGCTGAGACGGCTTAGTCCCTTGAACTTCATCATCTTGTTTCTTACTGTGCAGACGTTTTTCACAGACACGTGGGGGCAACGCGAGCCTCGTCTCGCGGGCAGCGCCTCGCTGTGGGATTCCTTCCAGTTTTGTTGGACTCGCCGGGAAAGTCTCACAGACGGCCTGACAGGTGTCCCTGTAAGGGACGGCAGTGTGCTTGCAAGTGGCCGTGGCACTTTCGGACCCGTGCTTGCTGGGAAACTCGTTTGCGTTGTGTAATCTGGACGTTACAAGCTCATACAGGCATCGTCGGCATCTTTGTGCAGTTACGAAGCAGGCAGGGGGCTTGCTAACAAGAACCTTCTTGGTTTCTGCTTTCCAAATTCTAATTTATATCAATGATGATTTCGACGAAATATAAATGATCATTATTTGAGTTTTCCTTTATTTGGTTTAGGTCCACATTATTTAATTACATTTCTCCCCCAAATAACATTAAAGATCAGCCTCCGAATTTATGTCCCTGGACAGATATTGAGCTTCTGCTCCCCAGTTTTTTTCTAAGTTATTTAACCGTCTTTCCCCTCAGAGGAAGGCTTCTCCCACACTGCTTTTAATAATTTTGATGAAAACCATCCAGGCCATGTTTACAGGAAATACGATAACAGACTAAGACACAACAGAAAACGCTCACGCTAGCCCAAGGTCACGTTCAAGGTCGCATGCTCCGGCTGGCATCGCAGTGAGCTGGGGGATGTGTAGGGGCTAACTACGGTTTCGCCTCTTACGTGATTTTTAAGACAGTCAAGAGTCAGCTACACAATGACAACGTTTTAGCACTCGAAGAGAAAAACGTCCTTCCAGGCAACAGGACACCAACACCGCAAAGGATTTTTACATCTGTTTTTTCCATCGGTAAAATCATGGTACTTTTACTTGTCAGCCGGGAAGCCACTCAGGATGGGCCCTTTTAGCTCTCTTAATGATAGCACGATTCTTTGTTTTTCTCACGTTGTTGATGGAAAAAAAGGTCTGTGTTATAACAAGCCGATATTCGTAAGTCCAGATCAAAAAGGCTATTTTAAATAATACGCCGTGAAAAAAGGGTTCTTCCACCAGCTAAATAAAAACCGTTTTAAATAACACATTGAATAAGTCAAAGAAAAATAGGCACTTTAATGTGATCTGAAAAGCTTCTCGTCTGATTGGTTTAATGGGATCAGATGTGCTCTTAGACTCATCAATCACACTAAATCTATGTCAAGATCGACGTTTGAGATGCAGGAAACGGTGCACACGAGTGGCCGGTTACGCTGTGGTCTCATCGTGCACGCTGAAATTCATGTCCTAAATTTGTCGTGCTGAAATTGCAACTTCAAAAACTTAGGTGATAGTATCTTGCAGGGAAGATGCGCTTTGCTGTCTTCATGAAGGGTGACTGCAGTGAGTCCTCTGTGACGCCAAAAATACCAGGAAGAAAACACATTCGTCCGTACTTAACGCACACCGTTAGCTAGCACCAATATTTAGAGTTTGATATCTTTGATTTTGTTTCTGTTCATCATCCGGGGAGTGACTTGACAATTTCCATTTAATTAAATGCACATTTTAATCATTTCACCGGCCTCCATAGGCTATTTGTTTTCAAGTTAAATGAAACTTCTCCCTGGAGATTCTTATAACTGCCTCCATTGACCTTCTCTGGGGCTTTCAATCTTCGCTGTGTTTTGGAGACATGGCCCCATTAATTTGTACTTTATGGAAGAGTTAGATTATTCTGTCCTTAATTATACGGCGCCAGCTCCGGGCTCGGTGGTCTGTAATTATGGAGGTCTTCCCTGGGAACTGGGTACGTTGGTGCCCTGCCTTTCTTGAGCAATGGTTGCTATTCTCGGAGATGCACGTCTGCGTCCTTCAATGTCTGCTCCTTCAGGCCACTTGGATGACTTCTTCCTACACCCAGTAATTTGATACCCTTCACTTACACCAAAATACATGCCGTAGGACTCTTCATTGTTTAGATCAAACCACAGCCTCACAATTGACGGGTGAGAACGGACTTGGAGGTCATGTGTTCACATGTATCATATCGCCCAGCACGTCGCTGACGAGTCACTCGGTGGAGGTCACTGTTTTATTTTTTATTTTATTTCATTTTATTTCATTTTATTTCATTTCATTTCATTTCATTTCATTTTATTTTAACTGAACAGATAAGTCCTTGATTTGAGGAATGACATAGAGCCCATTATCTAATCTGGGTTTCTACAAAATCTGTCATTATCAAAAGGGATACATCTAAAAGTAAAAACTTTTATAAGTTCAAC
>NW_006436810.1:17796611-17797652 GCF_000325575.1 Pteropus alecto | reverse complement strand
TATTTTATTTTATTTTATTTTATTTTATTTGTTTTATTTTAGTAGGATTCTTGGACCAGCTCTCTTTTCCAGAAAAGCCAATGTGTTTTTCAAACAATAACAAATCCAAATAACATTGGTTTTCCCTTTCAGTTCAAACTACATTTTAAAAAAATGGTTTATGTGTAGAAATGGGAAAAACTATCACTTATTTCTTATACGTGCTATATGATAATTTTCTTTCATTCAACTCTAAGTAATGTTCAAATAAGTTAATTTCCAAAAAAAATAACTTAAGATTTCATTTTCACTTTTGAGGATGGTTTCTTCTTTCTACGTAACTTCAAGGAAAGAAAGAGTTTAAAATTATTTTAATTTCCACAACATATTCCATAGTTAATTTTATAAATATTTAAGAATATATATTTCGACTGCTTCGCACCATGTACTTTCCTATTATTAAGTGTTGAAATCCTAAATGCATCTTCTCACATAAAGAAAAGTACATGGTGAAAGTTTTCAAGACACTGTTTAACTAATTTGTTTTTAAACAAAAATAACTTTTTATTTATTTAAAATTTTATCTATTTTTTTTTATTTTCTCTCTTTATAAATAATGTTTTTCTTAAGAAACTGTGTCAGCGTTGAAGTAAAATAGGAAAATGTCTTAAAGTTATCTGAAGACGGTATATACTCTTCTTTCCTGGCACTTTAAGGCTTACTGATCTTAATTCCTATCTATTTTTCAAAGATGAAATCATATTATTATCGTTTTTAAAATGAGTGCTTATCTTTAAAATCCACTTTGATTTTAATCAGTCGATTAAATGAAGTTGGTATAGAAAGGAAAATGAATGTATTCAAAATGTCGCATTAAATATACATTTTTCTCTAACACTTCAGATTTTTTTCCAAGTTTATGTGTTTCAAGGAGTTTTATTGGTTGTATTGAAATGGAGATATGCTCACCAAGCACAGACATTTTTCGAGACTCCTGAGCTACCCGCGCACATGTGTGGTGGTTCCAGACATTGTAGAAGTTGGCCAGTGTTATAATGTTTC
>NW_006436810.1:17793666-17796138 GCF_000325575.1 Pteropus alecto | reverse complement strand
GACTGTCTACGAAGAAACTCGTGGCCAGCGTGACTTTCATTTACATTAGAAAATAGGCAGCTATTTATTTTTGTGACGGTCCCGTCACTTAAACCTCCTGATTCCGGTGCTATTTTTCTTCATACGTTTTATCATTAAGGTAAATTAATTCCCTATTTTTATCCTCAAATACATAGTCACCGTTGCCGGGCGACGGTGGCGGAAGCTCCGTGTCACTCCCAGCCGCCCAGTGTTCTCTAGGAGATATTTATCCTTTAAAGTCTTCTGGCTTTTTTTCTCTTCAGCCGTGAACCATGGGACGTTATCCAGATGATGTGCACAGTTCCTCTGAATTCCAGAATTCCACGTCGTCCCATTTCACACCATCCTTTTGTGACCCAGTCATACGATCTCGTCTCAATTCTTCTAGTGTGACGTGAACAAGAGCTGGGCCTGCAGACGCAGAGGGCGGGAACGGCGAAGCCGGGGACCCAGCGCGCGGCCCCCTGGGTGTGCGATGTCAGCCCGGGCAAGGGCGCTTCTGCACCCCGCGGCCCCCGAGCCGCCGGGCAAGTAGCCGGACCGCATACGAAGGACCATTGCAGCAATGAAAACGAGTGTTTGTGATGCTTCCCACATCCACAGAACTCTGAGTCCAAGGCAAGCTAGCTGTCCCAACACCAGCGACGTCGGCCATTATTTCTGTATTTCCTGGAATTTGAGCAATAACTGAGTATAAACCATGTCGTGAAATTAATAATAGAACTTGTGATGGGAAAAATATGACAAGCTGCCCTTGACTCTAAGGCAAGTGCAGATTTACGATCTTAAATGCCTCCGCGTGTGCCGGGAGAGGGGACAGTCACTTTACGGCTCGCTCCGACAGGACGAGTGAGAATTTTAAGAACATGAATGGCATCTCTCTCGTTTCTTTAGTCCTTGAAGTGACTTTTTAAATTTGAAGTAAATGTTTTTAAATGGAATCATACAGTTGGTAAAATTGTACTGACGTCGAAGACTCTAAACCTCTCGGATTTGTGTTTTCATATTGTTTTCTCATTTCGTCCCCAAAACACTAAATCGAGTTTGTTTTTTACAGCTGCTATCAAACCAACCAAGAACTGCTATCAGCAAACCTTTCTCTCCGGAGAAGGATTTCTGTCCCTCCTGAGCTACTGCTTCTCACCCTGACCTTGACCCCTGCACGGACCTTGACGTTTAAGGGCAACTGTGGTCTGTGGCTGTGCTAACCACAGAATTCTATCCCTTCGGTGGTTTTAAACCAGAGCGTTTCTTCGGCGCTAATGGCATGCTCGGGGTCGTAAGAGATACATCTCACACAGGTCTCCACTCTGCATTTTTGTTATTGTCAATAAGAAAAGTAAGAGAAAAAATTGAACTGCATCGAAGGGGCCTCGTAATGGGACTCAGGCGCCTCACTAATGCATGTGTGTGACGCACGGCAAATCCCATCTTAACACGTGGTGAACTCCATTAAGGAATAACTCAATGAAAGACGTTGCTCTGAGGCGATTTGATCCCTTGAATGTTCTTCAATTATTTAAAGTGGACGGTTTGAAATAAAGTCATATTTTAATGATAGAAAACACATAGAGTCATTGGTGACTTTGAGGCGCTGGTCAGAGACGGTGGCGGGGCGCACCCTGAGGACTAGGGTGAGACCCCCACACGGGGCCCCGTGCCTGGGACGGCGGTGTGGCAGCCTGACCCTCAGGTCCCAGGGCGGGCTTTGTCAGACGGGGCGGCGGTGACGGACACACTCATCGAGTTCACGTCTCTCTGCTAATGTAAGTGTGCCCGAGCACGATGCGTTATTTCCAAGTATATCCAACTAAGCCTAAGAAGCGCTTCAAACAAACAAACAAACAAATCAAGCGTGTCGATCGATGGCGGTTCTCGTAAGAAAGGGTCGTACTTTATCTTCATCAGCATCGTCTCTGCTCACGGTGCTCCCTTGCTGTGCTCACCCCGGCGCCTGAAGCAGGAGCATCCGGTCGCGTTGCTGTCCTTTGCCGTCCGTTTGCTGTCAAGGACCTCGCTGCGGAAGAAGCAGGCGCCCAGCAGATGTTTGTGCGAGGGAGCGACACGAGTGCGTGAAGACGTTAGGGTCCGCTGCCAGGGCAGATGACGCAGACTTCGAACGCTGTGGGCACAGCTACTGGAGGGAATGTAAGTTGATGCCGCCACTGTGGAAGACAGTGTGGAGGGTCCTCGAAGCAGTAAAACTAGGACTAGCATGTGACATGGCGATGCTGCTGCTGGGAACAGAGCCAGAGGAGGTTCGATCGGTGTCTGAATCACTGACTTCGCCCCCACGTTCATTGTGCCTTATTTACAACAGCAAAGACATGGAACTAATCTAAGCGTCCATCAAGATATGAGTGGATAAAGAAAACATGTGTGTGTGTGTGTGTGTGTGTGTGTGTGTGTGTGTGTTTATTAAACGTACTTATTAAGCATTTTATATACACT
>NW_006436810.1:17787451-17793588 GCF_000325575.1 Pteropus alecto | reverse complement strand
AGCATTTTATATACACTTACATTTGTGTACATGATGGCATGTATATGTTACGTATATACACACACAACATTGTTCAGCCATAACAAAGAAGGAAATTCTGCCATTTGCGACAACATGGATGAACCTTGGGGACATTGTGCCAAGTGCAGTAAGTCAGACAGAGAAAGACAAACCCTGCGATCTCACTCACATGCAGACTCTAAAAAACAAAACACAAAGAACAAAAAACGACGCCAGAAACGACCTCATGGGAGCAGAGAGCAGATTGCCCGTGCCCAGAAGCGGGGGGAGGCCGGGGAGGTGGGGGAGGGGGTCGGAAGGTGGGAACTTCTGGTTCCACGGAAGCCAGTCCCCGGCCAGTCCCCGGCCAGTCCCCGGGCGTCGAGGCTCAGCCGGGCGAGTCTGATCTTATCACACACTCGAAAGTTGCTGAGAGCAGATCTTAAATGTCCTCATCACAAGAGTAAAAACTAACTGTATGAGGCGATAGATGTTAACTGGGCTTCTCGCGGTGGTCACTTCACGGTATATACACGCATCACATCGTTACGCTGCACACCTTAAATTAATAGCGTGATACGTCGATCATATCTCAATAAAAATAGGAAAATGAACAAAGAAACCTATTGAAACACAGGAAAATCAAACAGTAGCCTTCTTGATGCACAAACTAACCTGTTTTTCTAATCTAGTTAAGTTCATCCATGAGAAAAAAAAATTCTTCTTCAGCCTCAGGTCGTAAGAGTTCATTGTGCTGCTACTTCCTTTTTAAAGTCACAGTTGAAGGTGGGCACTGCTTTCTCCGGAAGCCATCTGCTCTGCTTCCATTAGGAAAAACAAAAAAGATATTTTAAACTAGAAGCTTTCATAATTAAAAAAAATATATTTCTTTTTAAAACACAGTTTCCTCTACATTAATTTTGAATCATATCCCCCCAAACAAAGAACTCAGGGTTTGATATCAATCTTTGGGAGAACAAAACACCTTCAGCCTAGTAGCTGTAATAAACAAGGGGAGTAAAACTTTTAGCAAGTGAAAGGAATTCAAGAAACGTGAGAAATCCACCCAAGACATAAAAAACGGACTTGAAAGTAGCCGTCCTATAAAGGCCTATTTCTAAATAATTAATGATGAACTAATTAATAGTGAATTTTGTGTCTCTTATAATTACTAACATTGGTTAAACGAAACCCTAATGAATATCACATAAGCTATCGAAAAGTTCATTTTAGTCAGAATCGCTCATTCCGCCCTCAAATGTCCCTGAATAAATTATTTCTCCAAAGCTGAAAGATTCTAGCTCTTTTCTCCTTTAGAAAGAGGGTGTCGACTGATTCTTGGGGCCAGTAATTTTTACATGTTTTACATGTTTATATAAAAAAACACAAAATTATTCTCAATCTTTAAGGTCACATAGTTTTATAATTCTATCAATCATATAATGCTGATAATAAAAATTTTAAATGGCACTTCAAACTTAAAAGACAATTTTTACGTTATCATAATACTATCTTAAAAAAGCAAACAACTAGGAAGCATCTTTTCTTTGAGCTGAATGTTACCTTAAAGGTAACATTATAATATCAACCATTCATTTGCTACCTAATTTTGTCAGATTTATTATTTGTGTCAGAAACAGATATGTTTAGGTTCTGATAAACTGCCTTTGGAAAAGTGAATTCTGATAGAACACAGTTAAGAAGCTCACACGTGTGACACGTTTACCCTCATCAGAACGCTTAGAGTCCATGCCTTGACTGGTAAAGTGACATCACATGCTTAAAGAAGGCCATAAACCAAATTAGTCTTTAGGAATTAATAGTAAGGACCGTATGAAACAATAAATATCTTTACTATTTTTTCTTGGATGATTTCTACACAAATGGCTTCTTTAAAATGTTTCAGACCCATGATGGATATAATTTAGTTAATATTATCCGATGGCGCTGATACTGGTTTTATCATATTTTAAATAAATGTGTTTCAAAATGAATTATATGAGCCCACAAAAGGGATAGAGATGAAATATTTTGAAGAGTCTTCAGATACTACGGAAGTGTTCTTGGGTTATTTCTTTATCCATTATGCAAATATTTCAACTTATTAATAATTAAAATAGCAACACATTAATAATTGGGATCTCCATTACAAATCTGACCTTTAATTGAATTCTACCGGAATAGACTGAAAAACGAGCCTCTTGATTTATGCCCGGAATAAAGGTTAAAAACCATTTTCCTGGTCAAGCTAATTTTTCTCCTTCTTGCTCCCTCAGAGACGCTGCGGGGAGAAGCTTCTTCGGGCGCGGGGTCCCTCGCGACGCCCTGTTTCTACTGCGGAGCCAACGGCGGCTCGAGTTCAGGCGCGTGCTCAGGCGCGTGCTCGCTGCACGTTCCGCGGCCCTGCTTTTCTAGGGCAGTTTGGGAAGCAAGACCTTTCCAGAGGTTCAGACACACAGCCAGGTTTGGGGGCGTCGACACGGAGCTCCCAGGGTGGCTTCCCAAATGAATTCGGTCAAAACAGACACAGGCCTGGGGAATCCAATCAGTCATTCCGACCGCGTCCTCCCCACTGAGTCAGTCATGTTGTACAGACACAAACTCCTGCAGAATGGGGTCACGACCTGAAGTCGGCCCTGCTCCCTGTTTGGAAGGCAGTGCGGGGACCTCCATCTGTGAGGACATGGATGGGGGGGTGTGAGGGACAGAAGGACAGGGAGGGGCCCGGAATATCCTTGTCCTCGTTCGGGACGCACTCTGCGAAGTTGTCAGAGCCTTGAGCTTCCTCCTGTCCCGCGTCCTTCCAGTGGTCTGTCCCGCAGAGGTCACCGCCTACAGGCGCCTGGCAGATGGAGTTGGAGAAGACAGGATTTTTCTTAAGTGAGGAAAAGGTGACATCTTTATCGAATGCACAAGCAGAGGAAGTGCGTTTGCTGCAGAGGCGATGCATGCAGATGAGGAGCGGGCGGAGGGGAGCCTGGGAGGGCTCGGGAGCGATGGGAACGTCCCTCCCGGTTACCCCTCACGGAGCCGGCACAGCGGCACCCGCCGCCAGCAGGGCACCTCACTGCCTCCCCCCGGGACCTCCCAGGACACCCTACCGTCCCCTTCTCTTTCCTGTCCACGTGTCACCAGCAACAAGATTCAATATGCACAAGATCGTGCTCAGCAGGCAGAGTTCCATGACGCTCGAAAGACTATTCGGTGAAAACGAAATGGCCCAAGATTATGTTAACGAGTTCAGACTTACGATGTAGAAAAGACAGAGTGTAAAAACTCTCAGTTTCCAAATGTGTCTTGTTTGACCTGCGCAGTTTCTTGTATTTTTAAGGGTTAATTGTTAATGTTCAGGTATCAAGGGATTACGCAGTCGTGGCTATTTCTAATACATTTGCATTAAGTTTTAATCTGCAGCTGTAAGCGAATTATACAGCACCATTACAATCTAAGGGAGCCCGACTTTGGCTGTATATGTGCATTACGGGTGAGTTTTACACATCTGCTTGTTTCTGCGATGGTCATTATCATTCTTGATTTCCGCTTTAAGGACGCTTCTGGATCCAGCGGTTCCACTTCAGGGTATGGACCGAAAGGAAATGAACTCGGTGTCTCGAAGAGCTATCTGCACCTCCGTGTACACCATGGCATTGTTCACAGTGGCCCACACAGGAAATGACCTCAGTTTCCTCCAGTGGATGAGTGAATAAAGACAATGTCACACACACACTCAAGTGGAATATTATTCAGCCATGACAAAGAAGGGAATCTGGCCACTTGTGACAGACGACATGGATGAAACTTGAGGGAATTATGCTAAGGGCAGTAAGACAGAGAAAGACTTACGTTTGGGATCTAAAACAGGAATGAACTCGTAGAAACAGAGAACGGGCTGGCGGTCGCCAGGAGCAGGGGCTGCGGGTTGGGGGCCGGGTGAGGCAGGTCGAAAGGTCCACGCCCGCAGTCGTAAGACGGGTGAGTCCCGGGCACGCGACGTGCAGCCTGGGACTCTAGTTAAAAATACTGCGTCATGTGCTCGAGTAGGTTTGGAGTTCTCACAACAAAAGAGTCCAAACTTGTAACGATGCGAGGTGATCCATGTGCGAACTAACCCGGCCGTGGAAATCATTTTACGCTTGCAATATACGCGTGTATAAAATCACTACGTGTACACCTCAGATTTCCACAAGGCCGTATATCAATTATGACTCAATAAAGCCAGGAAAAAAAAATAAAAAAACGGAAAAGAGAGAGGGCTTGCAGTGTACAGGAAGCCTGGATTTCCGCATCCCTCAGAAAACACCAGGACATCAGCGGCATGAGGCCACCATCGCTGCACCTGTCGGCTGGCTGGAGCTGGGGAGAGGGACGTCTCTTCCGGAAGGGTCACGGCTGCCTCCCGCCTCGTTTTATTATCTGTCCACCTCCTTTAGTGGCTCGGGTCTGGGTACCTGCTGACCGGCTCCCCGCTGCCCTAGGCTGCCTGTGATGGACTCGACATCTTCTCTTGTAAAATCGCCCAGAAAGGGATGTTCCCTAGTCCCTTTCGAAGAACGGTGTGGTCTGGACACCTGATGGCGATGCGGGCTGGAATCCGCACTTCCTCCTCGAAAGCCTTGTGCGAATTTGAATTCCAGGAACTGCGATGGGTTAGGAGTTGCCACAGCTCGGATGTGAGCAGCTGGAAAGCGGCCGTGAGACCCGGGTGACCAGCGGTTCCTCCCCCCGGCCGGAGAAACCGCCCCCACGGACGCTCCCAGACGCTTGGTCACTGTTGCCCTTCACGGCCGACAAGGAGGTAGCGTCTCAGATGCCATGTCCTCTCTCATTCCCAGCTGGAATCGGTCTTGCTCTCAGAGAATGTCCCGTCCTTGTCAGAGATCATTCGAAATGAATATTTCCCAGCTTCGCGCGCAGTCTGTGAATGCCGCCTTATTATGAAGTTATCAATATTAATGGGTCACTTATTGCACGCCATCGCCTTTGGACAAGGCCACTTATCTGTCATTTCAGAACGAATTAATAATTTGTGTTGAACAAGTAGATACGACGGGTCAGTTGGTTAAGCGAATGGTTTCGCCGATGTCCCCCCACGAGGGAGGGAAGGTGGCAAGGTGCAAGACAAAGGTGCCTCCCCGCACCTGCGTCCCACCTCGTCACAGGACCGTGGGAGCCTGGGAGCCAAGGCGGGCGGGGCTGACCTTCCCACCAGAGGGTTTCGTCAGGGTTTCGCTCACCCCGCTGAGCCTGGGGTGAGTCTGAGCGGGCGGACGGGCGCACAGTGTTACTTCTGTTCTAAGTTCTCTGCAGACGAAGCTCCTCTCCATTCCTGCACCCGGCTCAGCGGCTCCCACCAAACTCATGCAGCATGTGGCTCCCGTGTGCAGACGCTTGGGCTGACATTTGACAAGAATCTTTACATTTAAATTTTTGAGGGTCCGGCCAGGGTATTCAGTGTCGTGATTTGTTTCTATGATTCATCCATTTATCATGATACTTGGTGGACCGCGGCAGCTGACACCCCCGCGCATGTGCGTCCCAGGCCCTGTGTACTGGCCACCGGCTGGGACAGGGAACCATGTCCTGAGGAGAAGCCAAGCCTAGGACCCCATGTCCTCCTCCTTGGCTCGGAGCAGAACCACGTGTCCCCTGGTCCTGGCGTCCCCAGAGAGACTTGCTGTGTGGGCACTTCTCCAAGTGACCCTGAGCTCTGGGCTTCGGCGGCCACCTCTGCCCTGTCCACCCCGCCAGGGCGGCAAGCGAATGGCTGCTCTGCTAGCTTCCCATGTCCTGTTTGACCTGCGTCGCCTGGAGAACCAGTGTCCTTACCAAAGGCCCTTTTACAAAACAAAGCGATATTTCTTTCACTGACCGACTCTGAAGGACACGCTAAGGGCGGGGTGCGGATCATTCATTCATAATCTCAACACTGTCGCCGCCTGGAAGGAACGGGGCCCTGTGGACGCGAGGAGAAGGCGGGGTCGGGGGTCATGATGTGCAGTGCAGATGCGGCTGCAGACGAGCCCTGGGGACCCGCAAACGCGGTGGCGGCTGGTGGCGGTGGCGGGCGGCAGCGGGTGGCGGGTGAGGGGAGGCGGTGGCAGGTGGCAGGTGGTGGCTGGTGGTGATGGGTGGGAGCT
>NW_006436810.1:17786239-17786703 GCF_000325575.1 Pteropus alecto | reverse complement strand
GTCCTAGCGAGTGACTTCAGCTGTGTGTCTCCGCCTCCATCTCTAAAACGGGCCAGATGGGCCTGAGAGCGTAGCTAATTCGCAGAGTTTGGGGAGCACTAAACGAGGTAGCCCATGGAAAGCCCTTGGAACAGTGCCTGGCGCGGGCAAACGCCCAACCTCTGTTAGTTCTTGTTAAAATTAAGAGTTGAGAGAAACGCAAACACACATTTCTCGAGATTAAACAAACTACGATGCTGCAAATGGGCTTATGTAAGAAATACATCTGAAACATGGGACGTGTGTACGCACACGCACACGCACACGCACACGCACACCCTAGTGAAGCGAGTACCATTGTCATCCCAGTTTTAAATGTAGCGTTACCCATGGCTCGTACATGGCAGCTGGGACATAAACATCCTTTTGGACTTCAGAGTCCGTGCTCCTTAAATAAGAAACATCATTACTAATAATACCAGCAC
>NW_006436810.1:17785890-17786196 GCF_000325575.1 Pteropus alecto | reverse complement strand
TAATTTTCTTTCGTATGCCTTTGGAATTGTAATCTTATCTGATGAGGCCGAGAAAATAATGTATACGTTTGTGAATCATTTGCAGTTCAGATGGTCTAAGTTCAATTCTACAAATAAAAGCCGTCGAATCAAAAAGCGAGTTATCTGAACCGCGCTATTGTATCTGCGGTCTCTTTTTCCTACGTTTTACCCCGGAGCCGTTTCATTTGACAGAGGAACGATAAAGTGATGGAATGTCGGAAAACTTCGGGTTTTGTATTGCGCCGGTCACGGTTCACCCCAAAGCCCCCTTGCTTTGCGCGTCAT
>NW_006436810.1:17781824-17785875 GCF_000325575.1 Pteropus alecto | reverse complement strand
AAGCCGTCGAATCAAAAAGCGAGTTATCTGAACCGCGCTATTGTATCTGCGGTCTCTTTTTCCTACGTTTTACCCCGGAGCCGTTTCATTTGACAGAGGAACAATACGCCGATGTCGGAAAACTTCGGGTTTTGTATTGCGCCGGTCACGGTTCACCCCAAAGCCCCCTTGCTTTGCGTGTCATGCGGGTGCTCGCCGAGCTCGTGCGGCGTCACTGGCCACCGGCTCAGCCGGACCGCGGCGCCACCAGGCTCTGACGGTCCTCGTCGCGCTGACATTTCTTCGTATTCTCTTTCACTTCTTTCCGTTCCTTTTGAAAACGCATCAATTTCTTCGCATGGCTTAAGAGCATCTGAGGCGACTCTTGCAGGTCCCACGCGGTATACGCGGAATGGGGCCCTCATCAGAGAACCGAAGCTCTGGGCCTCCAGCACCAGCTCCCTGTTCCCCGACTGCTTAAAAATGACAGTTCCATTCTGAGAACAGAAGCCACCTTGGGGACAGAGACTGTGGCTTCGGGCTCGTTGTGGCCTTAGCTCCTCGCTGAGTGGCCGGTGGCCGTTGGCGTCTCTGGATGTGTGTGTTTGGTCTACGTCCTCTGGGTCCTGCGATGGGAGGGCTGCCTAAGTGCGTGCACTGCTCCCTCTTTCTGCCCAGACACGGTCTCCCCGTGGTTAAACTCTGCTGCCCGTCGCATGTCAAGGTCACGTTTCCCTCGCAGGTGCTCCTGCAGCTGCAGTCACCACCACGCCCCCTCTCCAGGCACAGACGGCCGGTCTCCCGCTTCAAGGCGCGTCGTCCTCCTGGGAACCTCTGCAGAGATGGGTTTGTCCCCTGCTTTTACTAATTTGGGTTCATATTTCACTCTTCTGAGTAACTATCTTTTATAGATTCTGCTTTCGTGTCTTAATAATTGTCCAGTATCACTAGAAAATAGGATTTTATTCTCCTTATAAAGCTAGCGTAGTTAATAAGAATCGTCAGGGGAATGAAGAAATAGCAATTCTCTTGAAGTGAAATTTACGTAAGACATGACCTTTTGTATTAGAGGAAAAAATAATAAATTGTTATAATTTTAAAATCATGGGAAATGTTTAAATCTTTTAAAGAGTACAAGAATAGAACATTATACAAATGAAAGTGTGGTAACTATTCCCATATTCTAGATTTTGATAGAAGTAGATATTGACAAAGGAGATCAAATGTCAAACCAACATCCGAACACCGTGGACGTTAGGCCCAGGCCCCATCTCCTGAGGGCGACGAAAGCAGGAAATGTTTTAAATGGACATTTAAGCCAACTAACGGACATATTAATACCTCACTGTTCTCCACCCGAACCCAAACTCTAACCGAACGTTTGATCTCGAGAGTGACTGAAGTAGTCATAAATGAAGTCTGAAATGGTTCTCTTTATTTTAATCCCCCTTTGCCACAATTATAAAAACTGTATTTTTTTTCTGTTTTAGAATTAAAATGACTGAGATCTGATGTCTAGAAATTGGCAAATATCTGTTCCTTTCCTTCCTTTCCATAAGTTGTTTTATTTTAAGTGAGAACACGCTGACTACTTTCTGGGTAACATATTATGGTTAAGTGGTGCTCATCCTCAATCGCCTTGAATAATCATGAAAAGTATCACGTGAGCGAAGAAAGGGCCCTCCGATCCCGCGGCAGGAAGGCTACGTCAGGCGCTGCCGAAACCACGTGCCCATCAGCCGAGACGGGACGGGGAGGCGTGAGCATCGGACGCAGACTGGTGATGCTCACAATCGCAAACGCACCTTGGGTTAGTGGCTGCGATGGGAAAGAATTGGTATTGGGAGAGTGATAAATATTTCCTGCATAGCACCGAGTGAGCGAATACGAAGCCTCTGATTTAGTTGTTTTACATATTCTTATTTCTTCATTTTATAAACCGAAATACAGATGGTTGTGTGGTTATACCCACTGATCATTCTAGAAAGCAGTGAGAATTTACATTGCTAATGTAAGTGTTTGAACGTACTTTCTACCTTCTCTGGGGAGAGTATCCCTCAAAACATAACTGAAATGATGTGTAGTGTTGTTTTTCTTTTTACTAGTGACAAAAAGTAATAGTGACTGAGCTAAGGGGTTGGTGGTGACCAGAGGTGGGAGACACGAAACGTAAAATCTTACTCTTCGGCTGGCGACGTGAGCCGTGTACAGTGTGTGCTGAATTATAACCCGGAGAAGCAAATGTGTCAGTCTCCACCGCGATCCCTCAATTCCGCTGAGCTTCGCGGCAGAGAGAATACCAAATAATATTTTAAGGAAATTTGATTCTCGAGGCTGTTGTGCTTCCTTATACATAAATTACCCTTAAGCCACAGTGGTTATTGAAATAAAAAATCCATTTCTCTCACACTGACAGTTCCTCCGCGGGGCGGCGATGTCTCCCTCGCCGAGCTGGATAAGCAAAATTGGCTGTGACACCAATGTGATTATTGCACTCGCGCTTTTTATTTTTAATATTTTCCTCTTGACAGATTTATTTCTTTTCAAATCAGAAATATTTCTTCTTCGGGAAAAAAATACACAGCCCCCTTATATGTCCTGATACTGAAAATTACCAAATGCCACGCGGCGAGCGTAAGGAAATTGAAGACCTCTGCGGGCGACCTTCGAACTGCGAGGGTGCGAGGCTGTGATGTAGTGGCTCGGGCAATCCCATCGCAGCTGCTGGGCGCGTGAAAAATGAGAAATGGGTTTTCTATTACTAAATATAATGAATTTCCTTTCTACGCTGTCACAAATTGTCAAACTTTGTTAAAAAGGGAAGGAAGCTCTGGACCAAGCGTTTATAGAGGTGCGCTGTGAACATCCACGTCTGGCAGTGGCTGGCAGCGCTGTGATTTTAGGCGACGGTTTACTTTCGGCCTGAAATTTTAAACTAACGCCACGAGTCCACGAGGTCATACCGGACAAACTCTGACCTATAAAGAGAATATTTTTAAATGTCACATCCCAAAGTTTTATACAGATATGTCACGTATGTTAAATATCACATCTCGGTGGTTCCACGAAGAGGTTAATCATTTTCTGGGCAACGCAGCGGTTTTATTGAGTGCCTGTCAGGCGCCCACACCAGCAATTTCATGGGTGATTACGTGAGATCCCACGATCTATCAGACCGTGAGGCAGAATGAGATGACAGCGTTAAGTGCCTGGTCACCAGACACTGTGCGCCCTCTTACTGAGGGGTCAGTGACGCCCGGCAAGTTACAATACCTGTACCGTCTTTGTGTGCCACGTGCTCTAAAGAACAGCGTGCGGCCTCAGGAAAAATAAGCTTTATATTTACTCTTCGTCACTTCACACGGTCACAAGTACTACATGCTCCTGTTGACTTTCAAACGCCCACGTGATCACCTCCTAACGGAACAGTGGCCCTGGAATGACATGGCCCAGTTCCTGCCTTCTGTCTGTCTGCGTGGCCACCCCAAGCTGCCAGGGTCCTCGGAGCCCCAGCTTCTCCTCTCAAACATGCGGAAACGACCGTACCTTTCTCTTGCTTGAGGGGGACATGAATCATAACTGGTGGAAGCTCTCCGCCAAGTTACTGGCACATAAGAAACATTCGAATGTTCGTTGGACTGACACATTTGTAAATGTGAATCAGAAGGGATGAACGAAAAATACCCAAGTAGTATTGAAAAGCAGATTTAAGGGTGCAGTTAAGATGACCAGAAATTCTCAGAAAACAATAACACAGAAGACAAATCATAACTAAGAAGTGTTTGGTTACCCGATAGTCACGAGAGACTTGGAAGAAATTGACCCTGTCTCCTCGTCATTAGTTATGCAGAGATGGAGCCTGTAACGTGAGTAAGCGGGCATCAGACTTTCCTGGAAGTGGATGGTCACAAGTCTAGAGCAAATGTCAGGTTGGCTCCATGTTCAAATGATTTGAGAGGAAAGACAACCTACAGGAGACAGAAAGAGAGAGAGAGAGAGAGAGAGAGAGAGAGAGAGAGAGAGAAGAAGAGAGAGATTATAAAAATTGAAATATTAGCACATACACGAATGA
>NW_006436810.1:17771336-17781803 GCF_000325575.1 Pteropus alecto | reverse complement strand
CAAATAAATCAATATGGCAATCGGACATTTCTATCTACCGTATACTTTATTTAGCAGCAGTTCTAGGAACCAGATCTATATTGGGATCCTTGCATTTAAGAAACTCGGTGCATTTTCCAGTCTCTGCAACAGAGTCAGAATTTTTAGGTTTTAAAAAATGTTTATTTTGTTTTATTATCTCTCTCTCTCCTACTGGACCCTGGAACATTCTCCTTAAATCTCTGACTCAGGCACAGGCCCCTGAGACTCCTGCCTTTTCTCCCTAATTCTCACTTCCAGCCCGCTACCTCCGTCTACCAACTTTTAAAACCCACGGTGTCTTTCTCTGCTCAAATGTGGTGACTGGCTTCATGAAATGAATTTGGAAGGGTTCCCTTTTCAACTTTGGGCGGAGTTCGAAAAGAATTATCATTAATTCTTTATTAAGTGTTTTTAGAATTTACTCATGGAGCCAGATGGCCTTGGACTTTTCTTCGTTGGGAGGTTTTCGAATCCTAATTCGATCTCCTTACTCGTTATCGATCTGCTCAGATTTTCTGTTGCATAATTCTAGGAATTTATCCATTTTTGTCTAGACTGTCCAGTTGGTCGGCATGTAATGAGTCACAGTAGCATCTTACGATCGTCTGTAACGCTTTGCCATCAGCTATGTCTCCTCCTTGTGATCACGTGATCTATCCTGAAGAACGTTTCCTGTGCGCATGAGAAATAAATATGTACTGCCATCTATCCGTCTGGTCTAAAGTACAGGTCAAGTCTAAAATTTCCTTACTGATTTTCTGTCCGGAAGACTGACCCTTTTTAGAAATGGGACATTGCCTGCTATTCTTAAATTATCGTCTCGTCCTTTCTTTGTTACTCGGCGTTTGCTGAATACAGTCAGGTGCTCGATGTTGGGTGGGCATCTGTGTACAATTATGTCCCCTTCCCTAACTGCCCCCTGTGCTAGTGTATAAGGACCTCGTTTCTCTCGTACCGTTTCCGTTTGTTGGTTGGTTGGTTTTTGTTTTTAATTAGTCTGTTTCCTCTGATATCGGCGTCGCTATCCCTGACCCTTTCGCTTTCCTCTCGCATGGAGCATCTTGTTCGTCGCCCTTCACTCTGAGCCTACGCGTGCTCTTGAACCTGCAGTGCGTCTCCTGTAGGCAACATGCAGTTGAGTCTTGTTTCATTTTCTATTCGTTCAGCCACTGTGTCTTTCGACTGGAGAATTTGATCCATTTATACTTAAAGGAATTATCGATAGCTAAGAAATTACTAACATCATCTTACTGTCTCTGGCTATTTTGTAATTCCTCGGTTTCTTTCTTGCTCTTTGGGCCTTTTCCTCTGTGATTTGGTGATTTTCCATAGTGGCATCTTCGATTTCCTTTTGTCTTTTGTGCTTCTGCTGTGGGTTTTTCTCTGTGGTTATAATGCGGATTGCATAAGACACGTTCGAGTGATCATAGTCTATCTTCAGCTGAGAACAACTTCCATTGCAAAGTCTCAGTCCTTTTATCTCTTTATTCTTTATGTTTATATCTCACAATTTACATTTTTTATTGTGTATCCATTAGCACATTATTGTAGCTATAGTTATTTTAATATCTTTGTCATCTAACTGTTACAATAGTGACAAATAATTAACACACCGTCATGTTACAGTACTGGAATATTCTGAATTTGCCGACTTAATTTTTTTTTTTACCAATGTGTTTTACATTTAATATGATTTTATGTTACTATGTAGCATCTTTTCATTTCAGCTTGAAGAACTCCTTTTATCATTTCTTATAATGCAAGTCTAGTGCCGATGGACTCCCTCAGCTTTTATGTATGAAAGTCTATCTTTCCTTCATTTTTCAAGTATAATTTCTCCAAGTAAATTATTCCAGGTTAAGTTTTGTTTGTTTGTTTGTTTCAGCAAGTTAAATATATCGCCCACTCCTTCCTGATCTGCAAGATTTCCACTGCAAAATCCACTGAGAATCTTATGACAGTCCCCTCATGGGTGAGAAATTCATTTTTCTCTTGCTGTTTGTAAAATTATCTTTGTCTTTGATTTTAGACAGGGATAGGCAGTTGTGTTGCGATGTATCTCGCCAAAGGTCTTTTTGAGTTGAAACTTTTCGAAGTCCTATGAGCTTCACGAATCTGGATATACAAATTTCTGTCCATACTTGAAACGTGCTCGGCCATTATTTCTTTCCACAGGCTTTCTGCCCGTTTCTCTCCGCTGTCTCCCTCTGGGACTCTGACAGCATGTGGCCTGCGGCTTTCGAGGGTGTCCTGCAATTCCCTCAGGCTTTCTTCACTCTTTTTCATTCTTTCTTTCTCTTTTGCTCCTCTGACTGGATATTTTCAGGGAGCCATCTTCAAGTTCACTTATTTTCTCTCCTGCTTGGCCGGTGTGCTTCGGAGGATCTGGACCGACGTCTTCGGGCCAGCTCTCGCGTCCCTCAGCTCTAGGATTTCCATCTGGTCTTCTTACAGCCTTTCTCAAAGTGGGCAGAGCTGCCAACTATGTTCCCTGCCTTGGTGGCCACGGACTGTGCTCTGCAGCTGGCGGGCATCTCCGTCCAGGCCAGCCATGAGCAGGGCTGAAGGCCATGCTCCACTGCTGGGTGAGACTGGTCACTTGCTTCTCTGTCTGGGCAGATGGCCAGACACATCTGTCACAGCTAGATGGCCCTCTGGCGGGGAATCCGACCAGGCAGAGCTACCCACCGAGACCCCCGGCCAGACGGGCACAGCCACTGGGTGGGGTCTTCGCGTGGGCGCCATCCTTATTCACTTCAAGCAGAGTCTCCTTTAATTCTACGAACATATATTTATCGGTCCTGCTTCAAAGTCTGTGTGTCTGACTCAGGAATCAGGTGTCTCTCACCCGCTTTTTCTTCCTTATGTCTAAGATGCATTTCCCCGTTTCTTTGCGGTTCCCATTTTTTCATTGAAAATTTAAAGTTTTAGATAGTATATTGTCGTAACACTGAATGCCGTGTCCCCTCTCCCCGGTACAGAGCTCGTACCGTAAGAGTGAGGAATACTGACTGTGGATGAATGCGAGGATGTGCAGATGTGTGTGGAAAACATCGATATCTGTGAGGCTCAATCGCGTTTTCTTAAAATTACATGAGAAGTAAATATTCTCACAAATATCAGAACCCTTCTGAGTGAGTACAGACCCTATCCAGGAATTCATACCCTTTTGTGTTATAATATTGTTACTAATTTTGTAAGTAATCTTGGGGTAGCATTAAATTATAAGGGGGTGAGTTATTAACTAGACCATTGGTTCATCAGAGAATTTTGTATTCTGAAATAATTAGTGTCAGTTTTAACTTCTCATTAAAAAAAAGGACAAGGATTTATTGTAATGTAAATAAAAATAAATTATTTCTGAACATCAAAATTCCCGAGAGAGTACAGTGGCAGCATGGCATGCGTTTGGAAGACTCCGACAGCCACGCTTTCAAGAATTTTCTCTTATCCACAGAGCCCTCTAGTGGAAGAAAGCGCATCAAGACTGAATCCACAGTAAAAATGACCCGATTTGGGTCTATGGGACAGCAGCCACTTTCAGACACCTGGGTCGCAGCTGCCACAGGATGACCCTCGCTTCTGCTCCTAGGTCCTCCAACGACCTGGAGAGACCCTAATCGTCAATATATTAAGTCTTTTTAAGCTCGAGTTGTTTACGTGCTCCACAATGGATGCTGGCTCACACACCTATCAGATTTCACTGTATAAAGATCACTATGGCAACAGAATTCAAACAGACCGGAGGTGGGCAGGAAGGAAGGGACCAAGCCCAGGGAGGAGGCTGGTCCCGGAGGCCTGCTGGGAGGCAGGTGGAACCGCATGCTGGGGCGCGGGGCGAGGCAGGCGGGGTGATGGCTTCCCGGGGTGTGTCGGGCACAGATCAGACTGGGTGTGAGAGGAAGGATGGGCAGGATTCCCGGGCACTGTAACTGTCCAGACTAAGTGACCAGCCCAGAGGGTGGCCAGCTCATCACTGAGGTATGGTGCAGGGACTGTGAGCTCAGCTTTAGGGTGTTAAGTTTAGGGTTTCGTTAAAACTTGGAAGTAGCAATGTCATAGACGAAGCACACTGTGCCCACGTTTGCAGCCCGGGGTGAGAGTCGCCTGCGGGTAACGGCCAGCGGAGGGACCAGGACGAATCCAGACAGAAGCAGCCACCAGTGTGGCCAGCCACACAGCTCCCCGCAGTGACCGTGGCGCACGCTCTCTGCGGGGCGCCTCGGGGTCACCCAGGACCGCGTGATGTCGCGAGGCCCTGGGTCCAGCTGGAGGGCCTTTCGCCGCCACCGAGCCTGGACGGCGTCTGCTCACTGCCCCCAACCTGCGTGTCACCGCCGCATGTCACCACGCGCCCCGCAGCCTGTGCCCCGAGAAGCCGGGCCCTCACGCCCCTGTCTGTCTGTCCATCTGTCTGCGTCTCCCACTTAGATCGTCACTCAGCTCGTGGGGGGCGGGGGCGAAGAAAATAACAAGACTGTCCCCAAGCACGCAGGGCTTTCTCGTCCAGGACGGCGCGGCTGTGACCTGGTGCCACTCGGCCTCGCCGCGTCCGGGGGCGCGAATGCCCGGCTGGCGGCCGCGCTCCTCCGCGCGCCCCCATAACCCCCTTTCCGCCTTCGCCCCCAGTGACTGCATCGCAAACCCCGTTCTCGGCTCACGTGAGCCCCGCTTGCTCCCTCACGCCCCGATCGTCCCAGCTGGTCCTGACGCCCACGCTGGGTCCTGCCCTGGCCGGGGCCGCGGCCACCGTCCTCGCGAAGCCCGGTCCGGCCCAATCCCGCTGTCCTGACACCAGCCTTCGCTCCCCCGCTCCGGGTCGGTCCTGCTCCTAAGCAGTGAGGAGAGGGGCCGCGTCTGATGAGCCTTCACGTTGCACGATATTCGACCATGATCATTTAAAACGTATTAAGTTTTCAATAAACATACTTTAAAGAGAATTTAGTACGTTACAAACACCAAATGTCACTTCGTCGTCATGTCTCACCCTTTTCTGATGATCGAGTTTCATGACGATGGTGTGGCGCCCCGAACTGCTTTCTCAGTGTCAGAAAATCGCAGTGACAGTCGATCTAAGTGTGAGTCTTACCATATTTTCTGATACATTTACGTCCAGAGAAAATTAATGAAGGCCACACACTGTATCTAAGTGTGAGTCTTACCATATTTTCTGATACATCGTACATTTACATCCAGAGAAAATTAATGAAGGCCACACACTGCTTGGGACTGCGATTAGATTTTTCTGGAAGCCAAATAAAAGTGCATTTTGCTAAGTGCCCGGAGCCAGCAGATGGCAGCAGTTTCACACGAGTTTGGAGTAAAGGCCGCCACTGGATCAGCCTTTGATGAGCTGAAGCTGCCCTTTGCAGAAAGCTTTAACGTTATTTATTCTGCAGCTAGTTTTCCTAATGTAATTGTATAGCCGTAAATCATAGACAAGCACCAGCCAAACTACATGATTGGTTGTTATTTGTTCAATTTCCATTATCTGGGACCAAAATTAAATGATTAAAACCCACTTATCTCCTAGCTTTGCAATATTTACCATTAATATCTACATGAAATCATATTATCTGTCAAAACGAGCGGTTGGGCTTGCACACAACAGCACATACCTGAGTCGTTCCCACCCCGCTTTCTCTGCCGGGGGAGTTAGCAAGTGACTCAGCAGTGTGCTATGTAAACTTGGGGGATATATCTACTATACATACAATATGTCCCATGGGATATGTATGTGGCGTCTCAAGAGGTCCGGGTGGTCTCCCTGTGCCTTTTGTCCTGTAAACAATATATTACCACTCAGTCTGGACCGAGTATAACATATACTGTAACGAAGCAGTTAGTAAGTATTTTAAAAATATTTAGTAACAATGGCAACGCCATATCCTTAAAGGACTTGCCTGTTTGAGTCATGAAGCCGCAAAGCAGAGAGCGGAGTTCCAACCCTGCACAACCGCCCCTGAGTGTTCCCTGAACTCTGAGGCGTGGGGAGCAGGTAAGCCCGCCCAGGGGGTCGTGTTTCCCTACGGCCTGGGCTCGCCCGCACGCACCCCTCACTGCGGCACTCAGAAACCTCTCTTCCTAGGCTCCGTTCCCTTCTCGTTTATGCTCCATCCCTGGTGGATCCCGTTCACTCTGCAGTGTGCTTACCAGGGTAACTGGAATTGAATTGGAATTTCTAAAAAAATTTTCTTATATATATTTTTTTCAGCAATCAGTGGAATTTCTTGAACCTCTAGTTATCCTGTGACCAGATGCAGAAAATCATGTCATTATTAACCTGTCTGTCTGCTCAGAGGTATATCTCATCTAACTGTCCTAATTTTACATCTCTTTGTCTAGATCGGAGCTGAACGTCTTTCCATGCGCTCACTGAGCAGGCAACCCTTTCTCCCTTTCTGTGCATATGTACGTAAACGGAGCTTCATCACACCGCAATGAAACAAAATCAGTGGACATGGACCGGTAAGCAGAATAGATAAGTAGTGACCCAGAAGATGAATCTGCACACGTCGTTAAGACCACAACGCAAAACGTCAACTGGGGAGATACTGTAAGATTCAGGTCCACAGATACAGACGGTAGAGTGACAGGCCCAACTCGTTCTCGTTCAGAGTTACCCCAGAGGCTGATGGGGAAAATGGGAAAGAGGTGATTTTTAAAAAAATGAAGCTGAGAGTGTTCTAGAAGTAATAAAAATATTAATTTTCAGACGTATCCGAGATCCTATCTACAACTAGAACACTTGGTAAAACTTCAAAAGACACCAAACACAAAATAAAGATCTAAAGATTGGGGGGAAAAAGACAATTTTCCTTGAAAAGAAAAATGCTTGACAGCTGACTTGTCAAAGCAAATAGGAAAGTTCGATCATCTTCAAAACACTGAGGTAAAGTAACTGTCGGCCCACAATTCTAAACCCGAAGAGAAAGAATAACAAAAGCAAAGTACAATAAACACCCGCGGGGGTAAAAATGGAGCACGTCTGACGCCGTAAAACACGACAGAAATTTCAACGCTGTCCCCCAGGATGAAGAACACGGGGCGCAGCAGAACGCTGAGCTCGGAGAAGGCATGGGGAGAAAATCAACGGACAAACTCGCGGGCGAGCGAAAACCACGTGCGACGGTGTGGCGACACCTTCCCTCTGTCACGCTGAGTGGGAGCTGTCATTGCGACGAGCGTCCTGCGTGCAGAATGCCAGATGTCCCGCAAGGGAAGAGTCGCTCTGCACAGCGAGTCGCCAGCTCCCTGCCGCGAATCACGCAGCACCGAGTCCCTTGCCTGAGCAAACCGGCCTGAGGGACACAGGGCCTGCGATGCGCAATTAGTGATCTAAGGACAAAGCTTAAGTTGCAGCCGGGACGCGTGCGCGCTGGAGGCGCTCGCTTCCTTAGAGCTTCCCAGGGTCTCCACCTGGGAGACAGCGCGTCTGACCGCAGAGGAAGATCCACCTGCGCCGACTGCGACACGCGCTTCGCGCCTGGCTCTGATTTTATGCCCCGCAGCGCAGCGAGGCAGTGTGCGCGATTCCGAGCACAGAGAGGGCGGCCCCTTCGCTTTGCTTATCGTGTCGTTTCTTTACCTAAGTAATAAAACCCGCCTTTCCCGTCTGCGTGTGTGCGTGCGCGTACGTGGTGTGCGCGCGCGCGTGCGTGGTGTGTGCGTGCGCGTGCGTGGTGTGTGCGTGCGCGTGCGAGGTGTGCGCTTGGGTCGTCCACTCTGTTTCATCTGCTTCTTGGTAAATGTGAACTCGTTTCTACATCCATGCGCCTCCTTCTTCTCATTTGCTTTTTTTGAGCTCATGGGTTCTCTTACTCGTTTTTTTTTTATCCTTCAGGTTGAAAGGTATTTGTTTTCCTTGCTAGACATACTCCGTCATTTCACTTCATGCAAGATGTTTTATAGTTATCACTCGCCCCCTTAACATGATAATCTCATCACCTCCTCCTGAGCCGCGCGCCATCGCTACCACGCTAGAGGGTACCGTTTAATGCGGAAGGTGTCTTCTAGGTTTACTGTCTATTTACTAATTTCCTTTTGCTCCATTTCTTGCTTCTTAGTTCCGTTTTGTTTGATTTGTTTACTGCCATCAGCTTCAATTACATTTTTAAGGTTTATTTTCATAGACGTAGTTTCCACCGAACTCGAAACATTTTTTATTAACTCTTCGGGGCTCGGTTTCCATGTCCTGAGTCTGCCGTCGGCTGAAATCTAGTCTTTTATGTGTTCCCTACCGTATCTCTAGCTGTGGCACGGTTATGTTTTTGTCGTGGGTACTATACATTTTCCTTAAACGTGTGTACATTTGGGTTTTTTAAATCTGTGTGGTGTAAACTGTGCTCGCTGTGTATTGACAGCTCCGACAAAGTCCCGGCCATAGTCCCCTTACTGCGTCCCTCCTCGGTTCGCGAAGGTCTTTGCTCTGTCTCTCCTGTCTGCATGTCATTTTACCGCTGCCACCATGGTGCGCATTTGCGCCACACCTTAGCGTTAGGTAGGCTGTTTATTTTACCTTTCCCCCCAATTCTGTATTTTCGACTTTGTCTAATGTGTTTTCATTGTGTTTTTAATTTGTGTAAGTGTATGTTGAATATTTATGTATTTCATCATTTATAAAATTTTATTTCATTTTTTTTCTATCTTCCCGCTAAGTTCTTTTATTTTTTGCTTCTTCCTCATTTTGCAGATCCCATCTTTTATGTCTTGAGCTATTTTACGTAATTACTTTATATTCTCTATCTGATAATCTAGCTGAGGGTTTGAAGATAAATTTGATGTTTGCCGTTTCTTCTTTATCTTCATGGCTCTATTCCTGCCAGCCCGATGACCTTTTATTTATTCCGTGTGTCTAGAGAGATGAAAGTAGGGGTATTTTTCTCCGCAGTGGATTTATGTTTGCTTCCACTGGACAAGACACTGCCAACCCCAAAATGACTTACGTCCCACTGGAAATTACTTCTTTGTTTTTCCGGCATTTTTCTTAGTAATTCGAGAGTTTGTTCACAGACTGGAAGTTCTACAAAGCACCGTGGCGACCGGCAGTCAGGGAGCCGGCATCAGTACCGCACCAACGTGCAGGGGGCGCCACTGACCCGGACACGAGGCGGAGGAGGCTGGAGTCTCAGGTTCCAGCCCGTGTCACTCAAGGCTTAGGGCCATGACGCTTGTGCTTTTTGTCTCAGATGATCAGGCTTTAATCTTCACTCAGCTTCAGATCGCAGAATGTGGAATGGTGCCGATTTGCGGGTGGGCGACAAGGGTCTGACATACGAATCAGCGGAACCAACCGGCGTAGAGGCTTTGGCCCCTTGGCCGATGGTGCACACGGGCTCACTGGGGCCACGTGAGCTGTCGCTCTGGGGGCGCACGTGGAAAATGGCCATGTTTGGGGACACCCTGGAACAGCTCGAGGAAGGAGATAGGCCGAGGTTTCTGGAGGGCCCCAGGCATGGCCCGGCCACCCCGACGGCTGCAAACACGTTTGTCCGCACAGTAGAAACAGTCAAGAGCAGGGGGAGTCGCAGAAGGGCCGGATTTCTGGAGAGACCCCCGCCCGGGATTTGCGGAATGTGCTGCGATGCTCACGTGACGGTTCTAATGTACGATCTAGCGTTTGCGATGCGCCGGGGGAGTCCCGAGGGCTTCATTCGTGGTCCTCCAGTTAATGCCTGCGACAGTCCTATGAAGCGGCTACTGCTATGTCCTTAAATGACAGGGAGAACCATGAAGCATAAAGAACTTGAGTTTGAGGTAGTAAACGGCAAAGATGGGGTCAAAAGGTAGTTGGGGTGGGGGGGAAAGGTAGTTGGGGCCGGGAGGTGGTCGGGGCTGAAGAACGAAACCCGAATCCCAGGCCAGCCTCGCCTGATGGCGCACGCCCCTTAAATAAAAATGTCCACGTCGGGTCTTCTGTGGCCGGGGCGCAGGTCTCACTAATGCCGGGTCCCCGCCGAGGCTGCCGCGGGCGGGCACAGGGCGACAGGGAGGGACCTGCAGCTTCTCCCGGGCTGAGCCCTGAGTTCTCTCCTGAGTGGCGGGGAGGCCGGTTCGGGGAAGGTGGGGACAGTGGCCTCGGGGTTGTGCCAGGGCTTCCTGCCTGCGGGCGGGCGTCGCCGTCGCAGGGACCCGGGCCGGTCGGCCGCGCGTGGCGGGCACGACCGAAGACTTGGACCTGAAGGAGAACAGAGGCTGCCACTCGACTCAGGGGGCGGTGACACGGCGCGTCCTCAGTGAACGGTAATAAATCGCTCTGCAGCAGCCACGCCCGGAGGCGCGGCCACTGGTCCTGGAGGCTCAGAATCGGCTCAGAATCGGCCCGGGCCTCAGGGCAGCGGTCTGGGGGGCGGGCGCCCTGGAGGGAGAAACGCGGGGCTAACACCTGAGAGAAACGTGTCGCAGTAGACACTGTCGGGGGAGAGGAAACGGGTCACACAGCGCCCA
>NW_006436810.1:17769335-17770912 GCF_000325575.1 Pteropus alecto | reverse complement strand
CGCGCGTCTGTCTTCGCAGCGCGGCTCCTGTCACCGCAGTGGACAGGCGGCGGGGTCCTGGGCCGTGGGAGGTGAGCCGGCCCCCGCTCGGGCTGTGCCACGCAGGGGCGTCCAGCCCCGACGCAGACAGAGGAGGAGCGAACTGTCACATTTCATCATTCCGCTGTTCTGCAGCTCGGCACTTCGGGGAAGGGGTGACAGCAGTCAGCCCCCGGCCAGCGCACAGCCGCCTGTGAGACGCGGAGGCTGTTTCATCCGCGTTGTGAATGGTCACCTGCTTCTCCTGAGCATTTCGCGCTGCTCGGTGTCATGGTGCCTTGGAGCTAGCGAGGCAGTCATTGTGTCTGGATGCCCGGGAACGTGGCGTTTCCGATTTGCAGACGAGAAATCCACGGCAGGAAAAATGAGATTTGCCTGAGGTCACGGAACGAACCGCAGCTGGGTCCTGGGGGAGACGCCCACGCTCCTCTGCGAAGGGAGGGCCGTTCATGAGCGTCCCGGTCCCGAAATCGGTTCGCGGCCGCGCTCAGATTCCTATGCGGAGTCAAATCTGTAGCTCCGGGAAACGAACGGGTGATTTGCAGATTCCGCCTCACGAAAGTAATGAGTTTGCATCGCATTTTCCTCGCGGTATGATTCTTCTGCGTGTCAAGTTGCTCACCCATTTTTGTGCTTTAGTCTAATCATCTCGAAATGTTCTTCATTTAGAAAATAATTTAAAGTTCCGATGAGAAAAAAGACCCATCACGTCTAATGCTTTAGAAATTTTCAGTTTGCCTTCAAAATGCACTAAAGCTCTGCAGGGTCGATCATCTGGAACGAGAGCGAGAGCGCGGGTTGGAGCTCTTTGTTTTCATATCGATCATCGTTTAGTGATCAGTGTTAAACGGAGAAGGGATTAGCATCGCACAGTGAAATTACCATATGTCTGACCCCCGAGTGTTTACCTTGCCCCCGAAACACGGAGCTCACTGTGTGTACCTGGGAGGCTCCGAGCACAAGGACCCGCTCAGGTCAGCAACGATAGAATTTCCGTCGCCCCATATCTTAAAATTAATAAGCTTAAAGTCATTTCTAAACAATTTTAGCAAAGTAAAAATGTGTGTATCACACCTTTGTATTTCCCAATTAGGATCCAAAGCCGACGAAAAGAAGCCCCCGAAAAAGCCCAGTTACCTGGAGCATTTATTCAAATGTCCCTAAGGTTCCAGAGGCTTCCGGGATGTGTTTGCGGCAGAAAACAGGCCGGACGTAAACACGAATAGAAACTAGCTCTTGTCCAGTGTGTCATAGCCTAAGATGGTGTCCACTCCAGCACAGCAGGCGGTGTCCTTGTCCTCCGACCCAGGGACAGCTGCGCGGCCCTGCTTCTTAAACCTCAAAATCTGGCTTCACCAGGAACCGTGTGAAGAGCGTGGGACCCAACGCGCACGTAATGGTATGTCGCTGTCACGTCTCCGTGCCAAATTTGGAATCTTTTTCTCGCATTTTACGTCAGGTCCATCAGGAAACCTGTCCTTCGTCCTTCAAAGACCACCCAGGACGTCGGCCCGCCTGCCGGTCCCCCGCGCGGGCAC
>NW_006436810.1:17762446-17769280 GCF_000325575.1 Pteropus alecto | reverse complement strand
CCCCCCGCCCCCCCGCCCCTCGCCCCAGAGGAACAGCGGGAAAGACGCCCGCCCAGAGGCGGCAAGCCGCATCTCGACCCTCTTCTGCTGCGTCTCAGAGGAACGACAAGCTCCTTCGTTCCACCAGGTCCAAGGGGACCCGGCCCCCGGCCTCTCCAGCCTGCTTTCCTGTGCCCTGCTGTCCCGTCTTCTCCAGGCCAAGTGCCCACTTCGCGGCTTCTCGAATGTGCCACACACGTTCCCGTCTCGGCACCCCCCCCAAGGACTCGCTCCGGCCGACACACGCAGAGCTCAGATACCTGTTTGGTTAACTCCTCCTCTAAAGAGTTCGCTCGAATGTCACGTTCTGGGCCAATATCTTCCATAAACCAAAACTGAGTGGGAATACATGTCACTGGGAGAATTGGAGAGATGTTTTTTTCAGAATTAAATAGAATTTTCAGTGGCAATGTGAAAATTACCAAGCAGGAAGCAAAGTCAGGTATAGACACTTCCAGGTTAAATAAAATGAGGAACAAACCTTAACTGATGGGCATCTTGTGCCTGAAGCGCTCCGAGATCAGCCCCTGGGACACTGTACCCCTGGCCTAGGTGACAGTGCCCGAGGGCAGCATTAGACGGGAGACCGCACGGGGAGCTCCGGAAGGCACCCACGTGGGTCCCTGGCACACGTGTCGGTGTCCTCCGGCGAAGACAAGTTTGCGAGTCAGTGTTAAATTGGCACCAGTGCCCTCCCTGCCTGGCCCGTTATTACTATTATTTCCAGTAAATCTGCTTTCTGGAGGCTGCAATTAAGCGCCTTCTCCTCCGAGCGGTCCTGGAGCAGATGCGAACGCTTCCCTCGTTTGCTCTTCATTTATTTTCTAAGTGACACTCAGCCTGTTGCTTTTGAAGACATGTCACTAAGCAAAGGCTAGATTGATGTAGTTTCGTGCAGGCAAAACGCTTGCATGTCTCACACATTAAAGTCGAACACAGAAACTTGCTGGCAAAGCTCCCACGGAGATTTTTTAAAAAAGACACATTTAGCACAGCGAAAGCGTCTGAAGAAGATGCTATAAAGTCTGGGTGTCGTGGGAATATTTATGTCACTGTTTCACTAAGAATTTTAAAGCCTTGTGTCTGTGCCAAGGATAATGCTCTGTTGCTGACGCCATGTTCGAAGTTATATAAAAACTTTTTATAAATAATATTTTCTAATAATAAAGTATCCATTTAATGCAGAAAATTTAGAAAAATTAGAAAAGCATAAAGGGGAAAAATACAAGCCAAAAATTTTACTGCTGATTAATAGCTTTTGCTAACATTTTAATTTTCTTCCAGTCTTCATTTTTTCCTATGCAAATATATATATTTAATGATATTGTGATTCCGAGATACAGTTGTGAAGCATATGTATTTCATTTAACATAACATGGATTTTTTTCTCCATTACTAGAAAGCAAGTTTAATGATCATTTGATATCGATATAAGACATTAAAGACTCGCTTATCTTATTTTGTTAGATGTAACACAGCATGATGACTCAACTTTAAAAGTTTTTATCTGTTAGAGATGTATATTGGGGAAATATTTAGGGTAAAATGACATGACAGATTTGCTGGAAAAATAAACAAATAAGTGGGGAGATAAATGAACGAGTTTGCTTATAATTGGGTTGTAACTGCCGGAGCCTGGCGATTCCCCCCCGAGCTCCGCGGATCCGCGTGTTCATAGGCTGGACGCGAAAGCGCGAGCCGAGCCTTAGCCATGAACGTGCTCGGTCACGCTCGTCCTCCTAAAAATAATGTTCCGCTTCCGTGTCTGTGCCTTAACCCCCTCGACCCTCGTCCCTTCCCAAGTTCATTTCCAACTCCCCGACTGGCCCTGTCGACGCCGGTGTGTGCGTCCACACCCCGCTCTTCTAACGATGGCAGAGTTTGCTTCAGGGCGATCTGACGACAACAGGCCCCACGCGGTCAGTGGCCACCGCTGTCTAGTGTGGTCTCCACGAAGCCCCTGCTGGCCTTGGCCAATTCGGTAAGTGTTTTATGAGAGTTTTCAGGGTATGTTGTTTTTATCATGTTATTTGCTTTTTAAACATCTCCCTTCAGGGTTAGGGAAACCTGCATAGTGGGTGTGACTGTCATTTATTTTTGAAAAATGCTTCGTGATTGTAGCAGATTCACACGCGATGGTAAGAAATGGTCGCAGCGACGTCCCGTGAGTCTGCAGCCAGGTCAGAGCCAGGTCCTGACTCTGATGCAGCCGCCAGCGCGACCTCGTCGCCCGCGAGGGTCACTCACGTCGTCCTCCTGCAGCCACACCCGCCCCGGAACCCCGGGGCCACGACTCGTCCCGTCTCTGTCACTGGTCTCTGCGAGAGGCGATGTGAACGGCACTGTGCAGTTTGCTAGCCTCTGTGACTGGCCGTTTTCGCTCGGCACGGTCCTCTGATGGGTCACCACCGTCACCGAGCATCGGTCACTGGCTCCGTTTGCTGCTGAGTGGTGCGGGGAATCCATATCTTAAAACCAAAACACCTTCCCTCCAACGCCGCGTGGCTCATAGTCCCAGCCAGTGTGTCCTTCCGTCTCCTCCATCGGGACCAGGCTTCTGGGGAACAAACTCGGCCCCCCTGCATCCCTGTTTCGTAACCTGCCGCGTGGTCACCTGGGCGAGGAGCGTGTCCCTGCATAGCCGGAGAGGGTCCGGAGGGACGGCTCGCCAGAGGTCAGCGTGACCTGCAAGCTCCGGCGGGAAGTGGGGTGCCGAGGCTGCCGGGGGGCCCATCCCCACCCTGAGGCGCAGGGGCCCGTGGGTGCTGGCCGTTCGGAGGAGGGGAGCTGAGTGTGCGTGTGAGTCGTCAGGACACATGTGTCGTCATTACAGGTTCCAAGGCACCGATGGAGAGCCCCTCGCAGTCATCCCGGGAGAAGGAGTTTGGGACAATTCCTCTCGTTTTAAAAAGGATAAAAATTAGATTCAGTGATTCACCTTGCAAGTCTGTGTGAGAGAAACACGGACTAGTATAGAAAATCATGTAGCAGAGGCTTCTGACGTTTAGCACCGTCTTTCCCTGATAATTACCTATCTGCTGAAAACGTTATTGTCTTATCACGTTTTGAGAGTCAGTAATCGTCTTTCCATGGAAAATTAGAGGACGAGTACCAGATGCGGCACTTTGAATGGAAAAGAAACAGAATTTCCTTGAAATAAAAAACAAAAGAAAGATGATTGCTGTAAGAAAAACAACAATAAGTAAAGAAATATAAACACAAGTTCACTCCATGGGCGTGGGGACCCGTCCGTCACGGGGCGGTAGCAGGTATCTGCGTGCGTCTCGGGGCCTGCACATAGGGGGAATCGAGGAAGAAATGGAAATGTTTGGGGATGAATTCTCATAACGACATATTAAATATCTAATTAAAATGCCAGGTAAGTGCATAGAACTCTCTCAATAAGGTATGTGACTGTTTAACAATATTACGTTGCCCGGTTATCATGCAGAATTCTATTCTGTTTTTGAACTAAAATTAATAAAACCCAACAAAGACAGTGAACGAAAACTCTTATCTTCAAATCAATGTCTAAAGGGAAGGGCTTATTCTTTTCTGGGGCCATCGTTGCTGTTCTCGGCACACACATTTCAATAAGTCTTTCATTACGAATCATTTCAAAATGTGGCCGTTCGGCCACGAAGTACCGACCTGAGCTTTGGACCGCGTCTGGCCCTGAGCGTATGCTGAGTGATGGTGGCCCAGCCCGGTCACAGGGGACATCCATCGCCATCGCCACGGCCAGCGTGCAGAGCTGGGCGCCGCTGTGGGCCATTCCTGTGGGGCTTATAGACATGACCTTCGGATAAACTTGGGAGACTGACAGTTCACCACGTACGGCCGGCATCGTCGAGACGTTCGAGGCCGCCCCTCTGTCGGTCCCCATGGAAACAGCCACGGGGTTTTCTTGTTCCCGCGTCCCGCTGTGCCCCCCCTTTCCCATCTCACGGCACAGCCGAAACCCCGATGAGATTCGCTGTTTTCACAGGCGTGGGGCAGACGCCTTTTGAAAACCCTAAGAAGCCTTTTCCCGGGACGTTCGGTCAACCCGACTCTGTCTTCGCCCTCATCGAAGCCACGCTCTGCTGAAGCTGGGACCCCTCCGCCCGCACGGCCAGGGGAGACACAGCAGCACGAGAAGATTCTGGCACCGCCGCAGCCTAAACGCACGGCCCTGGGGCTGGTTTTCTGCTCAGAGCCCTGCCGATGACAGGGAGCCTCCGTCACGGCTGGCGACCGGCTGCCAGTTTTCAACGGTCACAGCCACAGCCCATGCGAAGTAAACGAGCACGTCGCATTCTTGCCTTTTTATTTCATAGACGCACTATTTCTCAGCCTGATTGTAACACATTCTTGAACCTGCCCGAACTCTCCCGAAGAGAGCAGGCCCCTGGCGAAGCGGGCCGAGCGACTGCTTATTTGCCGACCTGAATTCATTGCGGCGAGTGTTTAATACGCCCCGTGGCTCCGAGGATAAAGCTTTAGACTGAAGAGCAGATCCCGGTGGGGACCTCGGGAATGAACCGGAGGAGTGAGGGGTGACGATTCAACACGTGGGGTGCAATAAAGGGCGTGACTGAGTGACCGCCACGGCTCCGGCTCCGTTCGCTGCCGCGAGGGGTGCGGTGTCTCCCGCGTGGTGTGGCCAGCACCTCCTCTTCTCAGAGGAGAGGACGGAGCCGAAACACAGTGTGAAGGGGAAGGAGGCGAAGCCCTACTCGGCCCCCGGGGCGGGGAGCGCGGTGGCCCAGGGCGGGCACATGCTCCGTGTGTCTGGGTCGAAAGGCCAGGCGGCAAGTCGGGGAGGAAGCAAGAGGCTGGCCCAGGAGGCGGTCGGCAGGGCGGGGGCCTCGACCTTCTGAGTCACTCAGAGCTGACTCTCCGGCTGGTGGCCAGTGCTTGGGTCTCTGAGAATTTCCAAGTGCACGAGCGACAGGGTTTTGCTGAGAAAGGTGTCTGGTCACCGAGTGGAGAAGGGACCGCACGGTGTGTCAGAGGCGGAGGCCAGCGGCGTGTGCACCCGCAGAGGCGGCTTTGAACTTGGAGCGGGGAGGGGAAGAGACCGCGTCCAGCACAACACCCGACGGAGATCTTACAATGTCAGGAAAACGATTGCTTCAAAATAACCTCCAGGTACGGCGATACCAGATCCCAAACGCGTGACACAGCGTGTTCCCAAGGTGACTCGTAATCACCCCAGATACAAAAACGAATATGGGAGGGAATTTGCCCAGGGATTTGGCGATTCCCAAAGGGCAGCTCCACGTTGTTATTGAGTGAAATAATCATCTCTGTGAGCAAAGCCGCTCCCGTCACCCTGTTTGACGCGGGTGACCCCGGAACGGTGTGTACAGTCAGCGTTTCCCGGGATTTTCTTCAGCGCTGCGAGGTGTTGGGTGATCGTTCCTTAGTCCGCGCCGTCATCAAACGTCACACTCACAAGTGCAGGAGCTTCCGCTTCATCCTGAGCGGCAGAGGCCGGGTCTCGCTTTGGGCTTGACCCAGGCAGCTGCGAGGTGACACTCAGCTGGTCTTACCTTCTTTCCGGCCACCGTGCACGTCCCAGCGTGACCCCCGCTGCCGGTGAAGTGCTACGTGCTCGTGGCTGCGTCTCTCTCTCCACAGGTCCCACAGAGCCAAGCCTGTCAGCTCCCGCCACGAACACCCAGTGAAGACTTCAGTCAATTAATCAATCCCTGCACCTGATTGTTGCCTATGGAGAAGCTTCTCAGAGCAAGAGCGTGTCTATGATCTCGCGGCTCCTCAGGGGAGCGTGAGGGTTCTTCCTGCAAATCATGGGAGTGACGCTCTGCGCCCGGACCTGAGGAGGGCACAGCAGGGAGAGGCGGACCCCGCGACATTCCGCACGAGCCTCGGAGCGCACCGCGATGTCCGTGCACCCCTCGCACAGACTGCAAACTAAAGTTTCGAACATTCGACAGGAAAGTCAAGGCTCAATGTCAGGGCATCTCAGGAAAAAGAGAAAGACAAGGTCAAAGATAAGAAAAACGTTTTAAACATGGTTAATTACAGAAAGTGGAATCCCACATACTCATTATTTATATTGCATAAGACTAGATTTCTTGGATAAGAAAATTTTAGTTTCCAAGGTTTTTCGCCCGTGAGCGTCTGCATGCCTGAATAAGAGTCCACAGATTCTCTCTTAAGAAAGGTGGATTATTTCCCCGGGAGAATTTAAGGACGGTCGTAGAGCCAGGAGTCAGGTTCCCTGGTCCCCGAGAGAGGGAAGTGGGGTGGTGGTGGGAGGAGGTTCAAATGTGTCGAAGCCGCATTGCTGGGCCGACAGCCAGGCCCCCAGAAGGCGGGTCTGGGAGGCCGCTGGTCAAGAAGGCGCTTCGTTACTCGTTTAAAGCCACGTGAAATGAAAACATTTAGCGTGGAGCATCGTCTAACGGGGGGACTTGGATAATCACCGGGCACTGCGTCTCACCTCCCCGAGATTCACACCCCGGCTTCTGTCGTGTGTGACTCAGCACGTCTGTCTCCTAGGACAACTAAGCGGCAAGACCGATGGGACACGGGCACGGCGCCGTTCTCAACGCTGACTCCCGGGACACAGAGCTGCCACCGTCGTCATCGGCACCCTCTTCCGCGGCGCCCCCTGCTGTGGCCCGCGTGCGTCCGCGCTCAGTTCCGCACCGCGGGCTCGTGTCACTTCTCTCTGCCCGGCTCTGGTCCAGCCTCCCGGCCCGGCGAACGCCCCCGCGCTCGGCCCCATCTCGGGAGCCTCCTGGGAGGGCTGTGTCTCAGTGACCCCGTCACGGCTGCTTCCGA
>NW_006436810.1:17758450-17762401 GCF_000325575.1 Pteropus alecto | reverse complement strand
GGCCGGCCGAGGCGCCCGCCCCGCTCAGCGCCGCTCCCCACGCCCCTCGCCCCCGGGGCCTCTCACCCGACTGCTCAAACCCCGCGAAGCGTCAGTCCACGGAGCATTTCTCGGCGCTCGGCGGCGTGTCCCCAGCACCTGGAACTCAGACATGCTGTGGGCCGTGCCAGTTCACAGGACGTGACTTCCCCGAGTACCCCGCCTGCTCCCGGCTTTCCTGATGGGCCTGCTTCCCCCGCCCCCCGTGTCTGTGCCATTCGAGTGATGAAAGTGTCTCGCTCCAAAATGCGTGCCGGTGACCAGTCCCATCTTGTTCCGTGTGATGAAAATTATCCGGCAGAAGTAAATAACCCTTTTGGATTCATAATTTATTGAGAAAATATCATGACATTTAACATTAAATTTGTGATAGCTGACACCGCAAACGTTGATCTATTATACAGAATATTGTCTTTAAGAGCTGAGAGATTTTTGTAGCCTCATGTATATACCTGCTACTCAATTGTCTTCGAAATAATTTTAGAAAAATTAAGAAACTCTTAAAATAACATCAAAAAATCACCCAAGAAAATAAAAATATTCGTGAGAGAGTATTGCGTGCATCTCTTCTCTCAGAGACAAAGTCACCGAGGTGGCTGCAAGTATCATTTAAGCCACTCCGAGCGCTGCCGATTAGAGGAAATTATTTATAATGCGGCTGTGGAAGGGTGATTGCAAAGCTGATCGGAGTCATCGCTTTGTCCTCCAGGTAATAGCATCGTCTTAGGGCTTGGGGGACTTTCAGATAGGATCACTCTGTCTCTTTTTCTTTGGGTTTTAATGGGCTCTTGGCTGTTTGTTCACGTATTTCTTCTGGAACCTTGCGTGGGTGGGAAGTGCAGGCAGGGAGATAATGTCTAAAGAATGTCTCCATGACGCCCAATTACCGTGTCTGATGAGATAGATCGGAAATCACAGGGCGTATTATTCTTACTTAAACGAGAGGCCACCGCGGCTCCTGTGAGAACACGGCGCTGTGTAGTCACGTTCATTCGTCATGAAAACGCCCAAGCAAACATGGACTGGAATGACTTTTTGTTTACTTTCAGGAGTGACGTGCGACACCCTTCCCTTCAACGTTCCTTTGTTGCGCACGGTCCGTTCTTTGTAATTAGAAGATGCAAGCATGGCTGAGGGGACCCGTTCGCGAGGCCCCGGGTCCCACCCTCGCAGGGTGTGTGCCGGGCTTTTCCAAGGTGTTCCGTGTTGGCTGCTCCAGCCTCTGTGCTGCGTCTGAAGTAGCTTTTGTCTGTTACCTGGTATTTAGCAGTCATTTGGGAAAAGCAAAATTGCCCACTGCCTATTACAAGCCAGACATCTCCAGGCATTTTGCATCCTACTTAAGTTTTAAAAGATGTCAATCATTTAGTTATTATTATGGCCATTTTACAAAGGAAAAAATTAGGATGAGAGACCGAGAATTCAGTCTGAGTCTTTTCAGCCAGTAAACTTTGTCGGGCGCCACACTTTGCCTTGTGTCTGTCTCTGTCCCTCTAATGGACTGCTCACCCAGCCCAGGCCCCTCATGCCACCTGCCGCCCAGCTGGGAGCACACAGTGGACACTGGGGAACCTGCCCCCTCCCCTGCCCGGGCCGCCCGGCCTGGCCAGACAAGGCGAGATCCACTAAGGACTGAATTCGGTGACAAGGAAGAGTCCTTACTGCTTGCTGCTGGTGAACCGTGTTCAGGCTGCCGGCACCTGACCCCGGTGAACCCTCACACGAGCCCCATCGTCTCTGTTTTACAGAGGGACCCACCTCTCCTCTAAAGGTCAGCGATGGGACAGCAGGTCAGACCAGGCTGCGGGGGGCGGGGGAGCCGGGGCCGAACCTCATGGCCCCAACATCGGCGGCAAGTGCTGCTTACAACCGATTCCTATACAACTTTATTTTTTAATTGAAAAGAGGAAAAAGTCAAATATAAGCCAAAGTTATTTTCAATATTCCTGAACAAATCCCTGCTTAGCCTCCAGCTGTGAGTACAAAGGGCTCAGATTCTAGTTCTTCAGGAGCGTGAACAGGGCTGAGAGAGAACTGTGTGCATCTTCCCTCACCAGCGGGGGCCGAGGGGGCCCTTCCTCAGCTGGGGGAAGGAGGCCGGCACGGTGTCCTCCCACGCGCTTCTTCAAGGCTTAGCCACGTCTGACGTGCTGAGGGTCCGGGACGCCACTGCCATCGGAGAACATGGCACCTGGTCGATGTGCCCACGGCAAAGTGTCTCTTACGTGACGGAGATGTTCACATACACACCTGTCCAGGTAGGTAGGTAAATAGGTAGTAGGTAGATGATTATAGATAGATGATAGATGATAGATAGATAGATAGATGATGGATAGGTAGGTAGGTAGGTAGGTAGATAGATAGACAGATAGATAGGAGATAGATAGATATCGATAGGTAGATACATGATAGAGATAAATGATAGATCAGATAGATAGATAGATAGATAGATAGATATCGATAGGTAGATAGATGATAGAGATAAATGATAGATACAGATAGATGATAGAACAGCAATAGTTGAGACTCATTAAATTAGGAGAATATTTTAAGACTTGTTTTAAATAGCGTAATTTAAGACAGCATTTTACATGGACGTGGAAACTTTCAAGTTGCGCCACAGTCGGTTTTTATCAGTTCAGTGATTGACGCCTCGCCCGTGAAGCACACGCAGAAACGCGGAGAGGAACACAAAGCTGTCTCTGTGCACAGACAGCGAAGCTGGCCGACGACAGTCCAGGCCCAGCGAGACCGTCACCCAGGAAGGCGAGAAATAAGACAGTGAAGGTGCACGGGACCAAAATGTCGTCTGCGTTACAGATGAGGCCGCTCGGGCAGCGAAGCTGGGCCCGGGGGCTGGCAGCGGCCCCAGGACAGCGCTGAGCCCGGCAGGACCCCCGGTGGCCGTGGAGACCCACACGGTGACCCCCACACGAGCTCGCAGTGTACATGACCAAGGGGGCGATGGCCTGTGGCGACAGCGTCGGCATCACGGTCACGTCGCCGGCGGGAGGAAGAAGGAGCCCGAGGAACAGAAAATCTGGGCTGGTTTCTGTCGTGTCAACTCTACCTCGTCGCAGGAAAATTCCGTGAAGAGCTTCGAGCAGGTGACCTTTGCAAGCGCTGCCCAGGCGGCCAGCGGACAGCCCCACGGCTGCAGTGACCAGAGGTCAGAGGTCAGAGGCCTGGGCAGGATCTGGCCCGAGCCCGCGTGGCCACGGCCGCTGCCGGGAGCCAGGACAGCACCGCTAGTGCCAGGAGCCATCGGGCGCCAGCCCTGGCCCCGGCCCCGCGTCAGAGGACTCTCCCGGAGACACCCTCCAGAGGCCACGCTCTCTGGGGACTCTGCCCTGCAGAGGGAATTCGTGCTTAACTCCTCTTCTAGAAAGTTCTTACGCGAGCGTCTCGCTGTGCGACCCACGCTGGGCTCGCTCCTCGTGACCACGGGGGACAGTCTGCGCTGGCTCTGCCAACTTCCTGTGTCCCCCGCCAGGGCCCAATGGCACAGTGAGGCCATGTGTCCGCCGAGTCCAGTGCGGCTGGTCCCTGAGCGGTTCCCGGGCTCCCGTCGTGACAGCAGACGGTGCGGTGGCCTTGAGTCTGTGTGGGCTCCCGGGCCCCGCGGCTCTGGGACCGAGGCTGGGCTTCCGCGACCCTCCCCGGCAACCCGTATGGATTAAATCCGACCGTCCTGCGGCTTCCCGGGCCTGTCCTCCCTCCGTCCGGAGGTGCTGGTGGCGTCTGAGATGCACACAGTCCCTCACGGCTGCCCTGGGCTTGCTCCGGGGCGTCCAGTCTGGTGCGAGGACCATCTGAGCTGCAGGCAGAGCACTAGAAACCCCGGGGGGCGTCTGTGACAAGCGGGGGGCGTCTGTGACCACCGGGCCGAACACTCTCAAGTTTAAAAAAAAA
>NW_006436810.1:17757091-17757950 GCF_000325575.1 Pteropus alecto | reverse complement strand
CTGCCGCTCGTCGCCCTGTGTTTCCCTCCGATTCGGGAGGGCAGTGCGTTTGGGTGGCGTCCAGTTGTTCCAACTGCACCGAGAGAGGAAGGGAAGCTTGAGACGGGGCGGGAGCCCAGCGTTTGGCGCGGGGGGCCAGTCCCTGAACCGAGCGGAGAGGCGAGCGTGGGGCTGCGCGGCCCCCGAGCCCCCGCCGCCATCGCCGGGGACCGCGTGTGTACGGAGACGGCTCCCGCTTCGGCCGCGGGATGGAACGAGTCTTGCCCTGTCCTCACCCTCCGGCCCCCGACTCTGGACGGAAGAGCCACGGCCCGACCTCAGCGCCCCGCTCACGCCGGCCCGAGCCCCGAGGCCCGGCTGGACCCTGCCACGCCCCAGAGGGGAGAACCACGCGAAAGGCTCCAACTGTCCAGAGCCGGGTCACACCCCAAAACACAAATTGGGCTTCCCGGGGTGCAGCCCGGGCTGTGTGCCCAATAGGAGCCTCGGGCCGACCCCACACGGGCTCACGCGTGAGAACACGGTCCCCTGGTGTCGGCCCGGACCCTTCGATCGAAGTTATCCTGGTCTCGATGCTGCCGGCATTGGGATTCTCCCATCGGGCTTTGTGCTGCTCAGAGGCGGTCCCCGGGGCAGCTTTAAAAAGCTCCGGTGCCCGGGCCGACCGCATAGACCTGAGGGGCCCTGGGGAGTCCCAGAGGCCGTCTGCCGGCCTGACGGGCAGGCGGGGCTGGGCCGCAGGGGTGACTTCATGCTCCCCCCGATGGCCCAGAGCTTCGCCTCCATGCAGACAGGCTGCTCCCGGCCCGTCAGTCGGTCTTCATCAGAAGCGGCCGCCCCGTCCCCCTGCCCCGTCCCA
>NW_006436810.1:17746858-17757078 GCF_000325575.1 Pteropus alecto | reverse complement strand
CCCGTCCACCTGTCACACCCTGTCCCTCTCTACCCTCTACCATAACTTCCTCTCGTAGGTGCAAAACATCACAGTGACAGAAAAATCAGCAGTGACCACACTTTTAATGAAGATCTTCTTCAGAGGAAAAGCAGCACCCATCATTCTGGCAACTGGAAAATCTGCCCTTTGAAATACCCTGAGAGGTGGCTCTTCTCAAGAATCCCCTGCCCCGCGAGCCGCTGTCACTCACATCCAGGAGACCTCCAAGCCCCATGGGAGTGCAGGGCAAGGGGCGCTTATTCTGACAAGTCATCTGCACCTCACAGAAAACGGCAGATTCCCTGAAGGGCAGGTTTCAACAGCTTCACTGAAATACTCCCCTATACGTACAGTAATTGTAAAATCAAATAAAAATTCTGAGCAAAGGCTACAGCACGAAGTTAAAATCATCCCTTTAAACTTTGTAATTAGAACGATCAGTCAAGTCGAGAAATTTCCACAGAATAAAATCAATGCGTGTCTTTTTAAATTATATTCTAGTTATAAGAAATGATCTGATATTTCTCTATTTATAATGCATTTCATTTAAAAAATGTTCAATGACATCGCATCCATCTTTTCTAATCAATCATCATGACTGAGAGCTTTGGATTAATAGTTCAAGCTGTCAGACATGTCCTCATAGAAGTCACACTCAATTTGTCTTAAAGCATTATATCGAATGCAGCATCACGAGGAATTACACTCATAAAATGCTTTGTTTACAAAAGACAGTGATTAAGGAGGGACAACTCCAGGCACAAATAGTTGATCATTAAAACAGCTTGACATCAACTAGCTCATCTACTTCTATTGCCAATATTCATGCCATATCTACATATTATGCCAGTAATTTGTTTTCTTGAGAACTAAGCTAGAACATACTCATTTTCCACTGCTAAAATAGCACAATGCATATGCAAATATTTAGGTGACATGACCAGAAGACAAAGATCTTTTCTCACCGATGTGAAGAATAATGTGCAGTACTTTTGGGTGGAAACCAGACTTCCAGTGGCAGTAATGTGACCGCCCGCACGCACCGTCCCTTGGGTGGCGACTTTTAATAATGAGAATAAGCCCATTAGGTGCTACCTGGGAAAAGCCGGGAGGGAGGAGCACACCCCCAGACTGCACGTCTCCCTGTTCTGTGTGTAACACGGGGCTCCCCGGATCTGCACGCACAGACTTTCCTTCCCGTTTCTGGGCGTCCGGAAGAACAAAGCCAGACACCCAGCTTCCCGCACGTCTTTGGCATCTGGCTGGGGCGCCCCGTCCTTCACGCCCTACCTCATTCTTATGCATCGGACTTTCTGGGGGACACCGCCCTCCGTCTGCAGCAATCCATGACATACGGACAGTCCGTTATTTCCAGCGCAGCTCAGAAGACAGTGCAGCTTGCTGGAGCAGCCGGCTCCCTACCCGCCCGTGCCACAGCCGACAGAGGCCGATTCCAGCCCCGGCGATCGCACCGGTGGGTGTTCTCGGGGCCGCTCGCTGCTCGCCGCCGGCTCCCGCGCAAGGACAGTCCCTGGTGCTCTCCTCGAAGTCTGTCGACTTTAAGGAGACGTCGCTCGCTGAGTTTTAGGACATGCGGCCCCTCGTGGCCCGGCCCCGCCGCACATAGCAGGTGCGGGAACCAGGCTTCTCCCAGGGCGGGACGGAGGTGCCCTAAGCTGGCTTCGAGGCAAATGCGAAACGAGGGCTTTGGATGAGAAAGGCGATCGCCACGAACACGGTGTGGCCTCTCAGGATGGGCAAGGCAGAAGCAAAAGCCATCTTCAAACCGCAAAGCCGGTCTGTGTCGCTTTACGCATAGCCACAGGATGAGGGCGGGGAACCTGAAAAGAGCAGACGAGGCCGAAGCACATCGAACGCGAACCAGCACGAGAGAGAAGGTGGAATTAGGCTTCACGACGCGCTAGTCGCACGCCGAAGTAAAGCTCTCCCGAGGGACAGTGGAGACAAAGGACTTTCGAAAACCCTGCGCTGACATGCGGCTGGTCGTGAGGATACTTTATTAAAGAAATAAATCCGACGATGCTAAGTCCCAGCAGATCGCCAACTCGCAGGTGGGAAGTGGACCAACGCGTGTCTGAAACGCGACGGGCTTCTGGACCGCCAAGGCCATCGCGTGTGTGCGCGTGTGCGTGTGCGATGCAGCCCGGGAAGCGTCTGTCACGCGGCCGACTGCGTCATTCCGGGCGGGGACATGCACGTCCCGTCTTCGTTAATAAATACGAATGTTCACCATGTTTACATTAAAATGACATTTAAATTTCATAGCATCATTCCTCTGAATAACTCAAAGACTTTTAAAAGTTTTATTTTAATTTGCAAATGGAATTTTTGTGAAAACAGTTGATTAGAACCCAACGATGAAAAGCTAACGTCCCTTGAGGCGGCACCAGCTTCTGACCTCCCTCCGCAGGATGTGGGATGGTGTCTGGCTGGCTCTCTTGGTCAGGATGGGGACATGTTAGCATTTCCTGTCACCCTCCGAAGGGGCACAGAACCAGCGTGGAGACAGAACCGACGTGGAGGCCGGATCAATGCTTCGGCACTCGTTCAGGCCCCGGGGGAGGACCACCAGGTGGCGCCCCGGAGCCGACGAGCCTGGGAGGGCTCCCCCTTCCTCACTGGACCCCACTCCTACAGGGTGATTCTTCAGTCCCCGGCTTCGGTGTCACGTGGGCCTGTGTCCGGCTGTGCTAGCGACTGTGGTGGCCTTTCCCCAGGTGTGGCCACTCAGTGTTCGCAGGCTTCAGTGGAGAACGAGGGGCATCTGAGCTGGACATTCACCGAGTGTTTGCTGCACGGCCTCCTCCTGGGGACACGGCGCCTCCGACAGTGGCAGCGGCCGGCCCCGGGCTGGAGGGTGGGAACGAGACTGTGCGTCTGCTGGACGACCGCCCGCCACCTCCCGACCGTACAGCCTGGGTTTTTGTTGTGTAGACCACACAGTGCCCTGCCGTCTGACCGCTGGTGACCCTGGGACGCTGTGTTCTCCTCGCCGGTTCCACGTCTCTGTGCCGCTCACTGTGACCATCGCTGCCACGTGGCCTGGGACCCGTCCCTCTGGCCTCTGTGGTCCTGGGTCGTACACCCCTCTCTGCCGTTGGTACCCCCCGTCCAACAACGTCACCTCCTGCAGCAGAGTGACGGCCCCTAGGAGCCCGAACCAGGCACACGCACACACACACTAACACACACTCTCACACACACTCACACACACTCACACATGCACACATGCACGCGTGCACACACTCACACACACGTGCACATACACCTGCACGCACACACTCACACTCACACGCGCGTGCGCACACACACACAGTCACACACACTCAAACACCTGCACACTCACACACATGCACGCACACACGCACACGCACACATACACATGCACACACGTATGTGCGCACACTCACACACACGTGCACACACACCTGCACGCACACACTCACACTCACACGCGCGTGCGCACACTCACACAGTCACACACACTCAAACACCTGCACACTCACACACACTCACACACATGCACTCACACGCACACACATGCACGCACGCACACACGCGCACACGCACACACACTCCGTAATAGGTCGGCCGTTTACTAATTAACCCGTGAAGCGTGTTTTCTACAACCCGAAGGGCAGACGTCCGCCGTGTCCGCACGCGCGTGAGCAGCGTCCCTGAGCGGGGGCCTGAAGGAAGCACGGCGGGAACCGTGAAAGACCGAGCGAACGAACCTCCCGCACGCCCTCGTGTTTCACCGATTCGGTGGCAGATTAGTTCGCAGAGAGCACGTCCGGGTGGTGTGTCACTCCCAGGGCCTCCTCCCGTCGGCGACAGCGGAGGTGCTGGCCGTGGTTTGTCACCGCCGTCCTCTGTGCCACCGCACCCCTGCGGCCGAGCGGTGGCCCACGTTTCCCGCACGAGGAGCGACGGCGGAAGCCGAGCCTCGGCCACCACCCGCCTCGGCGCCCTCGTGCCCCGCGGACCTGCTTCCCTCTGCCTCGTGGCCTCCCAGCCGCGGCCCGTGGGCCGATGTGCAAATTCACGCCTCAGCTCACAGTTCGGGGCCTGGCTCGGCCGTCACAGCCCAGAACCAGGCAGGCGCCCCGTGTATCAGGAGAGCAGCGTCTCTATTGTCGTCATTGCCGTTCTTTGGCCAAGTACAGGAGACAGGACGGTTTCCCGCCGTCCGGACAGAGTGCCCCCGGCCCGTCTGACAGTCGCGCTGCGTCGCTGCTTCACCCGAAGCCGTCGCCCGCTCCCCGGACGCCCCGCAGCGAGAACCGCCGATTGCTGAGGCGTTCGAATTCCTGGGGCGCTCGAGGACGCGCCTCTTGACAACTAAGAAGTAGATTCCGAGGGCTGTGAACCCATTTCTTCCCCAGAGATGAGATTTTCCAAGAAAGCGACTTGGGCCAGTCACTTCTGCTCTTGTGACTGAGGAACGAAAAGATGAGCATCATCGAGCAGGACTTTAGTTAGATAACCTCACGAAACTTAGTTTTTTCTAATAAAGGAGGAGTAAACAAGTTGATCGAGTTTCTACCTCCAATAATTTCCCAAGCGTCTCAACAGCCCCGATTACCAAATTTATTAAATAAAGGAGCAGTGATGACATATCTTGTTCTGGCACCGATAGACAGGATTCTAGAAGCACAGCTCAGAAACTCAACCTTCCCTACATCGAGACAAAGCTAAAAGCTTCTTGGCATATGTATCTTGTGAGATGAGAAACCGCAGACTGAAATTATTCTGTTCTAGTCAAAAATATCATTTTTAGCCCAGGACATCTTGAGTCTCTGTAATGCAGATCTCCCACCTTAAACTGTTCATCGAGTTAGCTCTGTCCAGCAATTGCAGTACGGTAGCACAGGTGCGTAGCCGCCACCGCCCTCGCGAATCCTGCATCGCCCCCTCCCCCCACCCCCGCCACGCCACGTTCCCGAAGAAGGACCTGCCTCGTTGACTTTGCACCCTGGTCCCTGTCCCAGGGTCCAGCCCACAGTGGCCTGCGGTGGAGGCTGGCGGAGCAAATGGGGAGCTTGAATGGCTGTGACTCTTTCTGTTGTTCGGGTTTATTTTGACAGACTCTGAACTGCGTTGCCAGAAATTTTGGTCAATCGGAGGAGGATAATGAAAGCCCGAGCGAGCCTTTCTCAGCGGAAAAGTGACCTGGGCCCAGTATTCTGTAAATCAGCCTTGAATATCGGGACCTTCACAGCATCGTTCTGAACTCTGGAGCCACCGAGCATGCGTCTCAGAAAACAACAGCAGCTCAGCAAACAGACACCCAGAAACGGGAGCCCGGCCAGGCGAACGCAGAGGGCGTGAGTCGCGGACCACCCCGCGCGAGCGGCCAGGCGCTGTGGCAGCTCCTTCGTCCCTGCTCGGTGCCTCCTGCACTGACGCCCACATCTTCACCTCGCTTCGTTAAATGACATAGTTAAAAAGCAGCTGTCGGAAACACATTTCTTCCAACGGCGTGTAAACTGTGCTTAAAGGTGTGAAAAAATGCATGCGTTTGCCTATTATATGTTTTTCCGTTTTGCATTCATGTCAAATTACAAAAATATCAGAGTCAAAGATTGTAAGGGAATTTGCATACATTTACACCCATGGCTGCAGGTTCCAGAGAAACCTTCTTCGGCTGGGAAGGTCTCCACAAATTGTTTCCCCGTTTTCTTCCCCGAACATCTGAGGGATGCTCATTTCCACCAGTATTCTCGACTCTTTCTGCCTAAAGGATCCTCCCTCCGCTTTTATTCAATTTAGTCAGGAATCTAGACAAACCTCGAAGCCAGCAATTTTCAGTTGTCATTCTCTCTAAATGGTTGTTTGCAGACTAAACCATCCCACGGAATTCTTACTGCGTCAGAGGTCGGGGGAGACGCAGTTCAAGAGCAGGTGAAGGTTCCAGGACCCCGGGACCTCGGCTTAATCTTCATTTGACCATGGAGACTCGCGAACAGAACCAGGAAGCCGTCCGGATCCGTTTACAGAGAGCGCTGGTCCTCGGCCCTCGGGAGTCCGGACGGCTGACAACAGCTGTTGCCAGCCCGGGACCCGAGGTCACAGTGAACTCAGAGACCTCCCCGAAGCGAGGGCTGAGTCGGGGCCACTGCCGACATCCATCAGAAAATCCACCGCTGAGCAGAATTACAACAGCAGCTCGCTGGGACTCGTTTCTCAGGGAATAATTCCTTTCTCAGATAACAGGGGTTTCGGTGCCCTGGGGAGTGACTGCTTACTGACCGCTGCTTACTGACCGCTGCGTGACAGTCTGTCCGGAAAACACTCCGGCTGGAGAAACGCTGTGCTGTGCCTCTTCCGACGGGACGGGCTTCATCCTGCTGCACATTTACATTTATTTGCAAGCGTGACGAGTGACCAGCACGCAGATGAGAGCGAACGCCGGGCTTTTCCTGCTCTGGCCTTGGACCAAGACTCATCCATCGTCTTCCTTCTGAGCAGGGAAACCCACTGTGCAGAGCCTTACGGAGAGATGGCCGGCAACGGGGCCCCACGGCGAGTTGCGGCGGTGGCCACGTGGCGTCCCCGGCCCCGTTACACGCATCTCTTCTCCGAAATCTCCCTCCGCTGCTTCCTTCATCACCCTCCTGCCCCAGCGGCTCCCACTCCACCCCTGAGGTCTCAGTCCCCTGGGGCACCCCTGGTTGCGTTTCTCCAGTCCTGGTCGTCACGGTATTCGACGAATGACCCATAAGTTACAAGTAGCCACTCTCAGAAGACAGCAGCAGAACTATGAATAACTTCAGAGACGTTAAATTAGCACGTATGAAAGTGTCTGTGTTCTAGGAACTCTCACACCGATCGTCCCCGCTTGCACACCCTCGCGCGTGACCGGGCGGCTGCGTGCCGGGTCTGGTTTTACCGGGTGAAAGTATTGCTTCTCTTGGGGCAGAGGCACGAGTTCGCATTGGAGCCTCACACGGGCACCCTGAAACCATCTTGTTAATGTGGTGACAGTCATCGTGGCCTGCCAAACCAGCGTCCAAGCGTAGAATTACAAAAGCGACGGGTGGCCCGTTGGCGAGCCCGGGGCAGCGTGGGCGAGGCCCGGCCAGATGTCCCACCTGGCGGACCTGCCCCAGCCCCTGTGAGGTGCCAGTCAAGTCAGGGCTGCACACCGAAGGCTCTTCCTCTGCTGTGGGGTGCACCTTCGGCCCCGGCATCTCGGGGGGCGTCCGCCCTGGTCAGAGGGGGTAGGAGGGGGTGCGCGAACGGGGCAGCCGTGCAGACACGGTCCTCTCTGCTCCCCGAGGGGCTGACAGCCGACCCGGTTTCTGAACATTCCCTGCTACCCGATCCCGAACCTCGCAGCTCAACCGCAGTGACCCGCCCCTCCCCCCAGCCCCGGCCCGGCTCACCCTCCACGGGAGCCTGGGTCGCCGGGTGTCACACGACCCACGTCCTGCGTAGCCGGCTCTCCTGTCTCTGCCTCTACCAGGCGAGCAGCTTGGAGCCGTTTCACGCAGTTTGCTCCTTCTGCGAAGCCGGGGAGCGTTTCGCTGCAGGATAAACCACATTTGGTGCGCCCCTCACCTACCCGCGTCACCCGAGTAGTTTGTACTCTGGGGCTTAGTACATAAAATCTGTCTCTGGATTCATACCCAGGTCTTGCTGTAGAAACACATTTTCTTTCCTCCTGAGTGAATACCTGAAATGGTGTGTCCAATTTTTTAATAAACTGCTAACTTTCCAAAGCCTCGTATCTATAATTGTCTGTTTTTAACATAGAAAGAAATAAAACAAATGAAAGCAAATGTTTCTAATTTCTTTTCTTATTGCAAATTTAATAAATTCTCTATTTATACTGAAAAAAAGAATCAGGCCCCCACATGGCCGAAGTACTGTTACAGACAGCACCGCTTACTCGCTCCAGCTTTTCAGTAAGAAGAATCATCAAAGCAGAAGTGCCCACGTCCCCTCCAAACTTCTCCTGGGACGCCCCACGCTGGCAGACGCGTCCCCTCCCCCCCATTTCCGCTCACTCCCTGTCGAACCCGTACCCGGTGGGAAGGTTTATGAGAGGGCGCACTACCGTAATGAGCAAAGTTTGGGCCGTTAGACGGCGGATTGGGGTTTATTATTTCTAATAAAATCCTCAACCAGTCCTCGGTGTGATGGACAGCTGTCACCTTTACCATGGACGGTCTTAATGTTTTACACTCGGGTTGTCGATATTCCTCTCCTGGGAATGTCAAAATGACCAGGCAAAAGTCACACTGCGCGACCACAGGAATCGGTGAGAACATCCGAGTAATAAGGTCACGACCAGCTTATTTAACCGACTCTCCTTCTTACTGTAGCTATAAAATGTTAGCTGCGCAACCCCTCAAGGCTGTGGCGACACCTTTTGTTCTCACATGTATTTTATGTTGCGGGGATTAATATATTTTATTTCTACTAGTAGTAAAAACATTAAAAGTGTATACTTCCAAGTAACATTAAACAGCAAAACTTAGAATTGGGGCAGAGGAAGAAGTTATTACATGTTTATCAACTACAAAATTTCAAGTCAGACCACAGTAAGAAATAGTCCACTGGGGCCGTCAGCTTCCAGCGGGGACAGAACTCAGCCATGGGGTTGAGAGAATCATAAATGTCCACAGCAGCCATGGTGGCAGCATTTAAATGACCGCAAGAAAAACAGAAACGGTGGACAATGAGGTGACGTTGTGTCGTTCACCTTCCGACAAGTCGTAAACGCTGTAACATGATACAGATGTGAGTGTTAAAAACAACGAGATGCAGCTTTTCCTCTCCCGTCATCATGCTCGATTTCGCTAAGTCTGCTATATTTTGAGTGAGTTTCCCATAGAAAGGGCGACGTCACCAGCACTGGAGGGAGAAATCCGAAAACCCAGGCGCTGGCGTCAGCCGCAGCCGCAGCCGCGGGCGAAGGAACTGGGGGGCGCGCTCTCCCGTCTCCGACTCCCCGGGACCCCCGGGCCTTTTTTCTGCGTTTCTGGACACCCAGCGTCATGGGTTCGGGGCCCTCAGCGACTCTTGGGCGCTGGACAAGCCTGTCAGCTGAACTTGAGTCTTGAGTGGCCTGAGAAGGAAATGCCTTTTCAACATATTTACCCCCAACACGTCATGAAATATTCAAATAAGCAGCAAAATAAGCCATTGGCTACATGGTTCGTTTCTAGTGGCAGGAACTGAGTCCTATGGCAGTTTATGTCCCCACCGCTCAGTACGGGAGGCCACGGGAGCCAGCGCTCACCACCCTTCCCCGAGCAAACGGGCGAAACGAAACAGCTGAGCAAAGTTTTCCCTGGGTGTCCCTAACACGTGGTGGGAACGCAGTGGACACTTGTTAAATTAGTGGCTGGACAAGCATCGTAGTATGTGCGGGGCCATCGGAAGGGAAGGACGTCTTTGGCTATGTTAGAAACGCATTACATCGTTCCCATACGAAAACTTCTGTAAAATCCTACTTGTGTTCTGGACGTGGCCTCCTGGGTCGGGGCTGACGCGGTGGGCAGGGGGCCAGCCCGTTTTGGACGCTTCCCCTTAGAGAATAAATGCAGGGTTACAGTAATGTTTGTCCTCAGATAATAAGCGTGTTTTGGCTCCGAGTGCATCATAAATCAAGAATAACCGCACTGGTCAACATGAGCCACGGGAGGCCTGCGGGCACTTATTCGATTTTTCTCCCTAAATAAGTTAGAGAACTTCATTCAGGGGTAATGAGATTCTCGTGTTTCTTATCGGATCTGAGGAGGACAGACAGTCGTAAGCCGGTCGCCTCTCCTGGCGCAGCCTTCTTGGGAGGGGGGAAGGGGGGACAACGTGATGCGGAAGGGGGTGCCCGACCCCCGGGGTGCCCAAGAGCACCTCCTGCCTCACCGACACGAATGGTCCAGACTGCAGCGGAGCCGGCGCTGGTCCTTGGGGCGAAGGGCGTGTCCCCGCGAGGGTGCTGTCGCACCCAGGCTGCTTTCCGCTCCGTCCGCCCCCTCTGTGGTCCAGGCCTGCGGCCCGGACAGCGTCCCTAAGAGCCTTCGGGGTGACCCGCCCGTCCGCTCGCATGCTCGCTCCCGCGGGTGTGCCCCGGATGCCAGCGCCCCCCGGATTACAGTCTCCCGGAGATGCCAGCGCCCCCCGGATCACAACGTCTCCCAGATGCCAGCGCCCCCCGGATCACAACG
>NW_006436810.1:17742401-17746631 GCF_000325575.1 Pteropus alecto | reverse complement strand
ATCCCCTCCCCAAGCCACACGAGTCACCTCGCCCCTGAGAACCTTCCCGAAAAGACGCCCCCCGCTCCCCCGCCCCCCGCCCCCCGCCTCGTCGGTGAGGCTCGGGGTCCCGGGGCTTCTTTACCTTTGGTCACTTTCTTCTGTCCCCTTCCAGTTTCTTCCTGCGCTTGTTGGTCTGAGGCCTCTCACCGCGGGGCCTCGGGACGACCGCGGTCACCTGGGGCGCTCGCAACGTCCCCGCAGCCGCAGAGTGCCGGGCGCCTCGAGGACCCCCCCGCAAAGATCTGCGGACGGAGCGGAAGAAAGGGAAACACGTCCATCTCAGGGTTAAGTGTCTCGGTCAAGTGCTCCTGTCTGTCAAACGCTGGGGACGCGGACGGCCGGAGGGACCGCGCGGTCACAATGCCGTAAACTAACTGGAAAGCCACCGGAAACAGCGCCCGGAGCAGAAAACGTCACAATGGGATCTGACAGTCGCTCGGGGCCACCTGCATTCTCCCTGCGCAAAATGCAACGTTTTTCTTCCGTTTTTAGGGGCAAATGATGCAGAGTCCTAAGACTTCTAATTTTATATCCGATGAGGTCTTCGTACCAGCCGAGTCGTAAAAAATGAAGGTTCCTATACTCGCCATTTATATTTCAAATAACCACGTCGCTAGAACTCACTGAAACGTCTTGCTAAGCGTTTCTGCAGGCCCCGGGCTGCTGGGCGCCGGGAAGGTCCGGTCGGTCGCCAGCCCCCCACGAGCTGCGTCTGCGCGCGGAGTCCGGTCGCCACCGCTCTGCAGAGGAGTTTTGCAGAAATCGATTTGTAATCGCCGCTGTGTTCGGGGGCGGAGGGGTTTCCAGCCGCTGTTAGTCTTGCTGTTTAGATGGAAACGGTGGCTTTTTTTTATTCCGCCACCGTGAATGTAGTTCACGTGGTGTTTACTTAGCTGGACAGGGAATAAGGCTGTAAACTTGTATTTCGGTTCAAAATTAAATGAGTATTTTGAATTCATAAACCAACTCTGCAGACAGTTGTGCGGTTCACATACAACCATCCACACTCTGACTTCTGAAGACAGATGCATATGTCATCGACGTGCCCCCTTCTGACTTAGAAAGTGAAAACTCCTTGTCGTCACTATGCGTTTTCCATTTTAGATCAGAGCGACTGGGCTAGGAAAGCCCCAGCCCGTTCTACTCCGCGTTAATGTTTATTGTCTGAAGAAATAAACGGCGTTTGAAAACCACGTCCCTGGTTATCTGCTAGAATTGTCGTTTCCGGGATTATGCAATGCACGTCTCAAAGTCGTCGCTAAATCAGCATAGTGGGTAGAATAACGAAGCACAGACAAGGTCTTCGGGAGATATCCACATATGCGCACACGTAGATGCCACACGGAGTCAGCGGGGTGTGTATTTACACCTCTGTCTGTGCGTGTGTACGCACGCACGTGCCGTTACGGTGCATGGGAAGAACTCTCTTGAAACGTCCCTCGTTGCGACATCGAGCCCACGCGCAGAGCCCGGCGGGCCGGCCACTCGCGGTCCCCCGCTGGACGCCTTCCTTTTTGCGGACGCTGCATGAATCTTCGCGCCCAAAGAGCTCCGGCGCCCAACGTGCGTGTTAAGTTGTTTCCGCATGAAAATTTCTGTGAAATTCTCCACCCGACAGAGGCCTCTCTCCCTGGCCTTCCCGGTGCCCAGCAGCGAGCTCCGTGCCTGCGAACCTCCGCCTCCGCCGAGGACAGAGGTGCTTCAGCTATGAGCGTTTGCTGAAAGTTAGAAAATGTTGACGTGGTACAGAAGAGAGGAAGGATCGAGCGTAAACCATTTCTTTCCAAAGCACACTGTCCTTATCAAAAGCTGCTCGTCAGATTTGGGGCGGTAAGTACGATTTTTTATTTAGTATTGGAAAGCTAGAATTGTTATAACGGAACCGAGTTTTAAATAAACCACAACACACATTAATCTTCCAAAAATGAAGATCCTGACAATATGCCGTGCTCCATGGACAGAACCAGTAAGCCCATTAGAGCGCCTGGCCAGGCCGGAAAACCAGGAAGAGCCAGGAGCCCCTTGGGAATATAAAGACACATATAGGTTAAAAATAGATAGAGAAAAGCATATCATGCTCACTCTAATCCAAAGAATACAGAAGTGTCTGCATTGATTCCAGACCGAGCAGACCTCGAGGCAAGGAAAGCTGCCCGGGGTGAAAAACAGCATGATGTCCTGACACGGAGGTCAGTTCCCCAAGAAGACAGAACGACCCTTTGCGTGCACGCGCCTAACCACTGCGGGCAAACTCTGCGACGCAAAAGCCAGTGATGTTGCAAACAGAAACATTGGGACCCATGACTGTCGCTGGCGAGTCCCACAGCAGCCCGCAGAAGCGTTCGGGTCAGCACGCAGGTCGGCGAGGACACAGCAGGACTCGGCGGCCCCGGCCACCCACTGGACAGGACGGACACCTGCGGACCGTGCCACTGCAGCGGCACACACGTTCTGCTCAAGCTCCCACGGACACTCTTTTCTAGAGGGATAGAATATCATAACTTGTGAGAGCTACAACAAAGGTGATTGCTTGGATTTGTGTTGCATTCTATAAAGAGATATTCAAAAATACAACAAATCAGTCCAGGTAATAAAAAAGGGGGGTGGGGCTATAATCACCATAGCAGCAGCTCTGTTCTAGAAACACATGTCGCACATCTGCGATGTATCTCACGTCGTTCTAGGAGCTGGAATCAAGGAAGGCGATAGATAGATCCGCCCGGCGTGCTCCCATGCCTCTGCACGTTCGTCTGTGTGCCCAGTGAGTGGTTCTCACCCAAACATCTTCTGTAGGGTCCGAAGGAGAATATGGACACGTGGACCCTTTTCCCACGAGAAGAATAACGTATGACAAGAGTGAAGAAGACAAAATTAATTTCCTCTGTAGAAGAATAACAGTAATGCGATCATGACGCAGCTAAACGGAGGCTTTAGATCCAGCAGGCCCGTTAGCGCGGAAGATGAATGTCTCTGAAGTTCTGTCTTGCTCTAGTCTCGACTCAAGCTTAACGAAAACAAGAAGATAAAGGGCATCTTCCCCGCAGCCTAAAAAAAAAATTGTTTTCTACAGCAGCGTTCATCAGCCATGAAATGAGAAAAGTTAGATCGAAAGTGATTCTAAGTTTCTACAAACACTCAAATGATTTAAACGCCAAATTACTTTCAGAAGTCTCTGAACTCTGAGGCTCGTAGCATGTCACTGAGTGCTTTGTCTACATCTTGGTTCAGATGGGTGCACTGGGAAAGTTTCTACCGCGTGGCATCCAATGTGGCGATCACCGAGACGAGGACGAAGTCATCTGGCAATTTCCTTCAGCAGCGGAGCGTGGATGAGAAAATGCAGAATTGCTCGGAGTGAGTCATTTCAGGCGACTGCGGTCCCCCTGACGATTCACCTAATGCTCACAGACCTAGTGACCTGCGCCACGGTTTTGGCTTAGTGCTTCGTTCCTGCCACGAGGAGCAAATCGGGGGCAGGCGAAGAACTCGGCGCTCTGTCTGGCGGCCGCTGACAGACCGCTTCTCCCCGCTGCGGGACTGGGACCGGGGCGCGCGGGGCGCCCACGAGGCCTGGGTCCCCTCCCGAGAAGGATGCACTCACAGGCTCGAAATGCTCAACGGTCGCAGAGAAATTCCCGCAGCCTCGTGGGGGAGTGGCCCAGAGAGGGGTGTCAGAGCCCAGGCAGGAGACGGGGCGGCCCCGAGGACCGGCATCTGGAAGCAGTGAGGGGGAGCCCCAGCAGGTGCGGGCTGTCCAAGCGGGGGTCGACGGGGCTGCACCAGCCACGGGGGGTCGCTGCATACGAGAGGATCGATGATATGAGTAAACACCACACGACTCACATCAACACGTGTGCTGAGGTGAAGGGAGCCAGGTCCCCAGCGCTGGAAAGGGGGTTACAAACGAGCAAAGACGAGACAAGACTAACTGGTAATGGGTTAGAACTGGTGGGACTGGCGTGGGTTCATAGACTTCAGGACAGATAGAAGATGATGACAGATAGATAGATAGATAGATGATGGACGATGGATATGGACACGATGATAGATAGATAGATAGATAGATAGATAGATAGATAGATAGATAGATAGATAGATGATAGACAGACAGATAGATGATGGACGATGGATATAGACCATAGATGATGATAGATAGATAGATAGATAGATAGATAGATAGATGATAGA
>NW_006436810.1:17713480-17741966 GCF_000325575.1 Pteropus alecto | reverse complement strand
GATATGAACAAATCTGGATAGATGATTAGATAGACATACAGATGGATGGGCGGATGGACGGATGGATGGATGGATGGATGGATGGATGGATGGATGGATGCATAGATAGATAGATAGATGGACAGATAGATAGATAGATTACGTAGATAGACAGACAGACGTATTTATAGGTATGCGCCTATACACTTAGACATTATATTCATACATACATTCCCCATTCTGTCCACTGAAAGGGCCTGAAGGCAGGGAGACGCCAGTGACCCTGAGCCCACCAAGGTCATGACTTCTAAATGAGATGCTCCCGTCCAATGAACCAAGTCTCCTGGAGAAATGGGCGGTGTCAGCCGGAAAGCCGGGAGGCCGAGCGTGACGGAGCGTTTCGGAGGGACAAGGCCAGCTCGAAGGGCGCCCACTGGCCGGTCCGCAGACAGGCTGAGCACCAGCATAAGCAATGACAATGAGGAACTTCGACCTGTTAAGTGAAATAGAAAACTGGGAGTCTATACTGACGCAAATGAATGAATAATCGAATTTTGGTGAGAAAGGGGATATTTAAATAGTTTGTAAGTAATTCCCCACCAACACTTATTAGTTACAATAAACGTAATGTCGGCGTGAAAACTGGAAGCCGCCCCCTCGGTCACAGTGAGCAGGACACAGGGGAGCAGGACACAGGGGAGCATGACGTCCCCTCTGTGGGACCTTTGACGAAGATGCGGCTGTGACGGGAACCCGGGCTGGGGACCCTGTGAGACACCTGTTCTCCGATCTCCTGGAGCGTCAAGATCACAGTGGTCAGAGAAAGTGACCTGGGAACTGAGGGCGCAGAGCCCGACGACCCCTCCGGGCAGCCAGCACAGGACACCAGAGACGGGGTGGTCGTGAGCCGCCGGCGTGGGTTCGTCACCGCTCTGGAGACTGGACGTGGAGGATCCAGCCCCGACACGGCCGGGTGCTCCCTGGCTGCAGACGGCTGAATCCTCGCTGTGTCTTCACACGGGGGTGGGTGGGGGAGCTCTCCGGGGTCTGTTTTAGGAGGACACTAGTCCCGTTCAAGAGGACCGAATCCCCTCCCGAAGGGCCCCCTCCTACCGCCGTCCCCTCGGGGGCTGGATTTACCTTGTAAAGCGTGGGGGACACAACGGAAGGAAACGCGTGATTCTGAACGGGGACCCTTCACCCAGAGAGACAACGACGAGACGATGGGCCAAAGTGGACGGTGGTCTGGGCTTCGATGGCGGCGCCGTCGGCTTGCGATGTCACTGTCCCCGTGTTCGCTCTCCTGTGGTTAACAGGAGACCGGTGCAGCGCGTCTGTCAAGCACGAAGGGAGCAAACGAACCTGGAAAGACACCAGCGGTCTCCCCGTGGCACCGCGGTACATCGCATCGCTTCTCACAGGTGGGATCCAGGACTTCCGTGAACACCTGAGTCACGTGGGTGAAGCATACGTATGACGACAGCTGCATTTATGAAAAAAACAGTGTCCGTCAATTTCCCAGATTTCCACAAAGTCAGCGGCCGCTGGACCAGCCTAAGGCCTACAAGGGGGCGGTCAGTGTCTGTTTATCTCCCGCTCCTGCGTGACCCCCTGATGTGACCGCCCACACGTGCGCTCTCTCCAGGGAGTTAGTCCTCCGTGACAGCATTCACCTATCTACCAGGTAAACCCGTCAGCCTCGGCCGACGCCTGGCAGGGAGGGCGTGGAGCTCACGTGCCGGAGGGAACAGGGCGTGTCCCCGCCACAGTGCCCCGCGCGGGCCCGGGTCAGTGCCCATGACTTCTGTCACCAGCCTGGGCTCTCCCCTCGGGGACCGGCTCCCCTTCCCCTCACGACTGTCCCTTAAACCGATTCCACAGGCATCTGGTCTGGATTTTTGTGGCTGTTTTGCTTTATTCTGTTTCTTTGCCCACATTTTCCCCTGACTCAGTCTTCCAGCGAGCCGTGCTATGTGTTCCGGACTCCGCCGTCGGCGTCACCTGACATCTATCATTCCCAGTTTCCAGGTCCCAAAGCCACGGGCACCCCCGTCGGCGCCCTAACCCAGGCACTCAGAAGCCTGGCTCAGTCGCTCCCTGAAATGACCACGGGCTGTCCCTGTCTGCCCTTTCTCACAGATGTAAGACACGGATTAAGTCTGTCTTGTAACTAATGAACTTCAAATGAAGTTGTCCCTTAATCATTCTTCGGGAGACACGGTGCTTTCGCCCGGAGCATCGTCCATCCTGTAATTTAATTTGTGTTCAAAGACCAGAAGCTTCCTGGCACCGAAGTTTCCATAACTTAGGGAAATTATATCTCGCTCCTTCGACATAAAAGGTGTCATTGTCGTGACGCACATTTTCCTGCCCCATTTCTGTTCTTCAGTATATAAATTCTGAGGACTGGATTGTGGACCCTACTTTCTTTGAAGTGTGTCTTTGCGTCTCTCTTAACGCTCAACAGCCTAGAATCGGTGACTGCGAAGCAGTATTAGCTGACCTACAGGGAAGGCTTAAACCATCGCTATTACTTCCTCTGGCGCCATTGTTGTTGGTGCTATGACTCCTTCCCACCTCTGGGCACCTTTGTCATTTCCTAGTTATTTTGCTATCTGTGCTCGTTTCTCTCATTATCCTTTCAAAAATTAACGGGAACAATAATAACAAAGCTCATCAGCTTGCATTGTTCACACTCATCAAAATCTCAGCGGTACATTCATTACTAGCCAGAGTCTGATACGAAAATTATCCACATATGCAGAGGCGTCTGAGTTGATGTGAACTGACAAATACTGGTGAAGTGCCATCTCTGAGGATTTGTTTCCAGTTGTGTTAGATCACTTCTTCGAATTTTATGCCTCTTTTATTTTGTTTTTCGATTTCCTTCGGAGACGAGGTAGAAAAAAACACGGAAGACTCACCCTTAGCTCACGTGTTTACCCAGAGCCCCCAAAGCCAGCCCCGACCAGCACGGTTTCGAATTCGTTAATCGCATATGCCGTGTCCGTGGACAGCTTGGCACCTCTGAGATTCGGATTCCACGCGGCTCGGCCAAAGGCGTGACACAGAAAGTAACAGCGAAGGGTGACCGGGACAGTGTGCCCGCTGGCCACGCTGGACAGCGCCGGCGCTGAGCCACCGTGTCCCACCAGCTGGAGCTCTGTCCGAACCTCGGAACGTGACCTTATTTGGGGACCGTAATTAATTGAGGACCTCATGGTGGAACCACTCTAGTTTGGGGGCAGCCCCTGAATCCACAGATCGGTGTCCTCACAGGACGAGGAAAGGTCGCAGAGAGACAAACGCAGGAAGAGAAGGCTGCGTGAGGAGGCGGCCAGCGCTGGGGCTCAGGAGAGCCGGGCCCCAGGAGCTGGAAGGGGCGGAGCAAGCGTGGCCGAGTGACGCCTCCACGTGGGACCTCTGAGCTCAGGGCGGCCAGAGGACACATTCCTGGTGCTCTGGCCATTCGGATCTGAGATTTCTGGCAACTCCAGGAAACTAACGCAGTTACAAAGCAGCTCAGTGCGATTTCACACCCAAGGCCAAGTCGGTGCAGAAAGGTCTCTGCCTGGCAACTTCTGCCTCCAGGACCCGAGCGGCCCAGAGTCAGCCGGAAACAGCAGAGGCGACACGGAAACAGAACCGACGTGATTGCGCCTGGAAAGGGAGAGGACTGTGGGGGAGGAAAGATGACACGGAAGAAGACAGCGGGGGTGAGGGGACCCCCAGATTCCGAGACCGGAGCCGGCGGACGGGAGCGGACGAGGCGTCCACCTGGCCCTCGCTTCCCGCGAAGGTGGCAGAGGATGCGTTTGGGCCCCCGAATCCGACAGGAGGGAAGGCTCTGTAGCCGGGCAGGTGCGGAGCAGGTGCGGGGCAGGTGCGGGGCAGGCAGGCCCCGGCCAGCGTTCGTCTGCCAGACGCGGATTTGCGCTTCCTTCCAGCCCAGGGAGGAGGTTCGCAAGCGCGATCCGATGGGGCCTCGCTCCTCACGGCGCGGGGGCCGTACGCAGCGGCCCCAGGAGTTCGGACAGGTGACAGCGTTCCCCAGGTAAGTCACCATAAAGGCCGGCGGCATTACTGGCCGTTTCGTTTGCCACCGTAGCCGCATGGGACCCCGGATGATGGCAGCATCGCCCACGCTTCTGTGACGAGCAGCGGGCAGGCGCCAGCGTGGGCATGCTGCGTCCGGGCTGGGGACCTCCCAGACCCCACCCGGTGGCCTGCGGCCGCTGCCCACCATCCCAGGTCTCGCCCTGCTGGTGTCTTTGGCGGGATCGGGCGGTGGACCTTCGGCGTCACTGAGCTCTGCCACCCTGTCACCATTAATTTGCTCCTCTGTGCACTGAGTGTGTCCCCTGTCTGCAGTGCCATCGGAACCGGACGTGAGGCCCGGGCTGAGATACCCGCTGGGCGGATCTCCCAGGAAAGGGCGCTGCCGGGCTGGGGGCGCCCTGCGGCCGTGAGGAATCAGAAACGGGGGGAGAGGACATTTCTCTGACTTTAACTGCTTTGGCCGTTTCACTCACAAGAAATAAAGTAATTCGATTGAAACCTCGATTTCTTTGGACTTTAACTCTCGAAGGCCTAGACCACTTGAGTTTTCCGCCAGGACGCTGGCAAAGGGACCTTATACTCAAAGTCGGCACATTTTGCCCCGGAATTTTATTATTAGAGGATGTGAGCGTGAGGTTTTATTAGTCACCTGCGAGTCATCATTTACTCCGGGTCCAGCATCTCCTCTGAGCTTTATTGGACGACGTCCCCGAACAGCATCTGAAACGGGAAACTGAAGAGCACATGATTTTTTGTGCTTCTGCTGCAGTTTGCCTTGTAGTTAAAATGACATCTTCATCTATTTCAGAGTTTTCTGGGGACAAAAACGAAACAGATCCTAGCGGTGGTGTTGGCGTTAGGGGCTGTCCCCGTGAAGGCTGCTCACAAGCTCCATTCGACAGTCAGCAAACGAAAAAAGGGTAAAGAGCCATTCGGAGATGCTTAGGGGAGTTTAGACTGAATCTAGAGCTTTTCTAGAAAACACGACATAATTAACAGAATGGAACGTCCACGAGCACAAAAGCCCATCGGTCTCTTTAAAAAATCAAACCAGGAAAATGACACTCTGATTTCCTGAAAGTTTCTCAAGATTGTTCATTTTAGTTGCCTCCGCCGAACACTCATCCCATGCTTCCTAAGAGCCAGGACGAGGAACGGCGGAATGTCTACACTGCAAAACAATCCTTTGAAGTGAATTTAATACTTGAGTCAGACGAGTAACGTTATCTTTGCACTGAGCACCACAACGTCTGTTTGTTTGCCTAGAAAAATAATTTCAACTTTCGGAAAAGTTTAAACTTACCTGAGGGATGTCGCAGCTGGTTCTCAACACCGCCTGACGCTGTGCCATAAACCTTGAGACCCCTTTTCTGCTCAGACTGGTGACTTTCTCTCGCCTTTTTGTAGGATACGGAACTTGAGGAAAGCTTTTCCTGAGTAGTCAAAAATTTTTGTTTACTTTGCAGTGCAATAATCCCGTGGACATCGAGTCGCCAGACTCGGTATTAACGGCAGTTAGTAAAGAAATGTAAATATTCAGTGAGAGAAGGAACGATCTAAGCCGATAGCAGGACAAGGAAAGATTTTCACTGAGTAACATTGGTCGGTAGAGTTAAGTAATTTATTAATGGGTGGAAAAAAGAGGGTATGGCTTGGGGTTCACCTGATTGTTCGTTTTTTGTTCAAAGCCAATTTTATTCGTGTTGCCAAGTACAGTTTCATCAGGTTTAAATTTCCCGCATCAGGGCTCCAGCTGTGACGCTCCAAGGTCCGTGAAGGTGATCGACTGAAGTCATTTCGGTCACATTCGAAAGGACAAAAACCAAAATCAGTCGGGCAACTCCACGCGTCACCCGTTAAAAGCCAGGATCGCCCCGCGAGCCCCTGCTGCAGACAGGAGCTGCTGCCGGCCAGCGCTGCCGGCTCACGTCAGTCCGCGTGTGTCGCTTCACCCGCGTCCCCCTGTCCCCTACATCTCGTCCTCTCTGGACTTCCTCTCGGCCTGGTAAAGAGGTCGACAGCCAGCAAGTGGCTCCTGCTTGATTCTCAAATCACCTCAGCATTTTCTGGAATACCATAGCCAAATACGACTTTCTCATACCCGAATCCAGGGGGTCGCTCTCCTGCTCAGACACTTCAGAGGTCCCCCCACATGGCAGGAGGGAGCCCGCTACGCCCGGCTGCGTTCTCCCAGCAGCCCAGCTGTCCCCGCCCCCCAGGCTTCACGCCCTCGCCCACACAGACGCCATGCCCCCCGCACCCGGACCGGCGAAGGATGGAGTCAGGAGGGCTCAGATCCTGGAAGTTATACTGTCTACCTATTCAGATGTTTTATTAAAAAAAGAAGAAAAAAGACAAGTGACAAATGTTTAGAGCTACAACCTTCTCAGCAGTCCTAGCTTAAGAGTAGATGACAGATTAATGGCGCAGAATAAAAAGCTAAGAAGCAACATACTTTAAATGTGTTGCAAAGTGCGTGTGACTGCCCCGTGTGTAGCAAAGGCGGCCTTGAGAGCCAGCGGGGAGGGGTGTGTGGCTGCACCCGTGGCTTGCCTGTGGCCTCGTGCGGTCCCGGCCGAGGGCCGAGCTCCGTGAGTGGGGGCTCCGGCCGACCGCTGGGTGTTCTCCGTAAGCGGGGCTAAACATTATTCGTCTGGAAAACAGGGTCGAATGTTTGGGGTTCCGTGGACGGGGATCACGAACAGAAGACATTTTCACACATGTGTTTCCGGTGCTCTGACCACTCGCATTCGTTTCAAAATCAGGGAGAAGCTCCTGGAGTTAGATGCTGATCTAAGAATCTGCCAGGGAACGATAAGGTTTTAGAAGCTCATCCGTTCAGGAAAACAAACACAAGAAGCGTGACTTTTTGGTACAGGGAAATAGCTGAACGGTGTCAAATTACAGCTGTTTCTAATTCACACGGAATCCCACGTTAAGAGGAGGGAGAACAGAGTGAGATCAGCCTGTCACCGTCAGAGGCCCGAGCAGGAGCGAAGCCGTTGCTTCAGCCGGCATCAGACATGTCCATGCAGTGTTAATTGGAGATGAAAATATAACTTAATAACCAAGGCAGCCTCTCAACATGGATTCCATGGCAACGGTCATGCCTGACAACCAGGCTCTACTTCCTTGGTGATAAATGAATCAAAATATATTTTATTTTTATGGCACGGCCGGCCCAGTGGAGGAAGTCATGTGGCCTTTCTGAATTACACTCGAAGAGAGGCTCTGCTCTCCGGCCGGCTCCCATGGTGACATGACCAGCTGTGCCTGGGGCCTGCCTGCTGGACTTAGCCAACCGGAAGCGGCCGCTCCCAGGGCGGCGGCTGTGCCCCGCACGGCGTCTCTGTCCCTGCCATCTGGGGGGCTTCAGTCCCGTCCTAGGAGGCACGTCCTGATTCCTCACCGAAGCCTATGTAAATGTTAAAGCTTCTCGGCGCTTCAGAAATAGGAAACTCCGTTAGATGCAGACTTTCGATCTTAAGGGAAAACGGTTTTCTCTGTCATCTTAGACTTGGTTCAAAGTTTCTGATGAACGGACGCTTCTACATTTCTGCTCTGTTTGGAGCAGAGAAGCATCTTATTTTTCTCCTCTGGGTGTGATATTTACCTAGAGAGCCTTCGTGACTTTTGATATCACTCACGTAAACAAAACTACTTTGAGGTCGTCGATAGTTTTTAAGAGAAAAGGAGACCCTGAAACTTTGGACGCCCAGGTCACGCCCCAGGTCACGTCCCGGGTCACGTCCGAGGTCGCGCCGGCCTCCAGCGCAGTCACGGCCCTCAAGCGCTGGCGTGGGAAACCCGGGCCGTCTCAGAATCGCCTACTTTTGCGTGTAAACATAACACGAATAACTTCGGCGTGCCGTTCGCTCCCAGACGCTAACTTTTCTCCAGAATCGGCTCCCTTCCTGCCGTGAGTGACCCCCACGTCTGCCCTTTAAGCTGAACTCGTTCGCCAGACCATCCCCTTCCTCGCTGATTTATTTTTAAGGCCCTTCCGTTTTAAATAAGAACATGCAAAGAACCCGGTGGGCCGCACCGGGAAAGACACTCAGCACCGAGCTTAGATCCCCCGGCCGCAGTAACCGGCCAGCAAATCGGTCTGCGTTTCCTCGACGGGGATCCTCAGGGCCACAGCCTAAGCGCACTCAAGGTCGCTGCCCAAGGTCGCTGCCCGAGGCCGGGCTCCCGGGCGCTGGTGGCTAAGGTTAGTGACGCACGTAACTCCGCAGCCGGCCGTTTGTAGACAGACTTAGCTAAGCGTCGTGGGGGCCCAGACGACGAGCCCCATCACTGACCTGGTTTCACAGACCAGGAACCGCCGGGAGGGGCCCGCGTGTTGTTCATCTCCGACGATCCACACGCTGCTGTGCGTTCAGCCCCCTGGACGTGGACGCTTCCACCACGGCGCACTCCACCGCCGCAGACACGACGGCAACAACAGTTAATAATGACACTCAAGTTCAGTTTTTTCAGCCCGGGAGAGGTTCACGCCATCTAGGAGGGAGAGAGATAGAGAGCAATGAAAACCGGAGACGGCCGTTGTGAACGCTCCCCGCGGGCGCTCGGTAAACACCTTCGGACGTGCGCGCAAACGAAGACCTCGAAACGACGCCACCGGCGATGGCCGCAGCGCACGCCGCTCGGCCTGGACGATGGGGCGGGTTCCGAGCGTCGGGAAGCAGAGCCCGGGAAGGCTTTGTCGTGACTACAGGTCCCAGGGGTCAAGGACTTGAGACAGAGGCGGACGGCCGTGAGCAGGAGCCGAGCGGGCGCCGAGCAGAGGGCGCGGAGAAGAGGAGGGAGGACGTCCCGCCTTCCAGGAGGACGACCTTGACCTCGACACGGAAGGCAGCAGGCAACGGTGCAGGTGCAGCGAAGGGCGGCTACGCGGCGCGCTGGCAGTTCCGGCACGGTGCGGAGGGCGGGCCTGGCGGAGGGACCCGGAGGAGGAGGGGCCCGGAGGAGGCGGGACCCGGAGGAGGAGGGACCCGGAGGAGGAGGGCGCCGCGTTTGCTTCCAGGAGGACGACCTTGACCTCGACACGGAAGGCAGCAGGCAACGGTGCAGGTGCAGCGAAGGGCGGCTACGCGGCGCGCTGGCAGTTCCAGCACCGTGCGGAGGGCGGGCCTGGCGGAGGGACCCGGAGGAGGAGGGGCCCGGAGGAGGAGGGACCCGGAGGAGGAGGGGCCCGGAGGAGGAGGACGCCGCGTTCAGTGACGCGTGTGGTGCTGCTTGTCCCTGTGCGTTCGGAGGGAGGGCCTGTGGCGACCGGTTTTGATAGCTGCCCAGGTTTCTGCAGTGGCCATGTGTTTTGCGTCCTCACCTCTGTCCCAGGTGCGGGGGTGACCGTGGCCCTCAAGACTACATGGCGCGGGTGGACATGAGACCACCAGCAGGGCGCCCGCTGCATTTCCAAAGCGAGGAGATGTCATCAGGGGCAACACCCCACTTTTGAATAAGGTCTCCTCTGCACTGGCCATGTCCGTGCCGGAGCCCCGCGTCCCGCCTCCCCCGAACCCCTGCTCTCCCACGAGGACCCAGCCTGGCTGTCCGGCTCCGTCCGGGGCTGGCCTCACGACCCCAGGGCAGTGCTGCTCCAAGGACGGTCCAAGGAACGGCTAGAAATTCAGAGTCTCGGCCCTCGCACACCTGCCGGTGCGGCCTGCAGTTCAGCACCCCCTGAGGCGGCTGCCGCGTGTTTAAGCGAAGAACACGACAAAATTCAGAAATCTGCCCGGATGTACCTTGCCATGTTTTTCAGATGCTCTCGGTTTCCCACGAAGTGTCTCCGAGTACATCCCGGCTGTCGACAAGCGCCCCAAACCTGGCATCGCCGCCTCTTCCTTCCCCGCATCTCGCTCCTACCCTTCACGCGATGCCCGTCGGCTCTTCCCGGCCGTGTGTTCGCTCCTGAAACGCGAGTGGCTTCTCTCCGCGTGGACTCGATGCCGCTGCCCCTCACCCGGCCCGGCCCTGCCCGGCTCCTCACGCGGCCCACCCCTCGAAGAGCACGTTCATCTGACCGCACCCGAAGAGCGTGGTCAGCGACGGTCCCGAAACTCAGGGTCTCCACTGTCTGAATGTGCACGTTGGTTTCCCTCGGACGTGGCCTCAGCAAATCCAAGCTATTTAACAACCGAATGGCTTATCGGCTTCTCAGGCGGAGAGCGGTCTCAGATGCACAGATCCCAAGCTGCTTGATGCCCAGCGCGTGAGCCGCAGGTCGCTGTGGGAGGAGAAGGCAGCCCGGGAGCAGGTGTCAGAAATATCACGGGTTCCAGTGTCGACAACCCCCCTCACCACCTGAGCGCTCGCCCCCTGCACCCCTGCACCCCTGCACCCTGCAGTGGCTGCTCTCCCGGAGCTGACGCCTAGAGGGTCGGCCACAGCTTCTTGAGAGCAGAGGTCATGACACGTTTCTTTACCATCCTGGGAATTTTGTCTTGAACAGAGTAGGGCCAAACGCAAGGCTATGGGTAGATTGTTGCGCATCTGCGGGGAGGTAGACGTGACCCAGACGGCGAGTCTCGCGTTGAAGGCGCACTCTGACCTCTCCCGGGGGGCCACGCTTGTGTGGTTCGTGCCTTCTGTGGTGTCAGACTGGAGACCCCGCGCGGGGCCTGGCATGGTGGCAGAACGCACACTTCCACACTTGGCAAACACCTTTAATTAGGGCGGTGGGCTGCACGCTGCTTCTACAGGTGAAGTAGGATGATAACTGGGTTGAAGCGGCGGCTCCCCTCCTGGCGCAGACTCTGGGGGCGGTGGCACCCGGACTGCTGGGGGGCGCCCCAGCCCCCACGGCGGAGCTGGCCGGCCAGGCCCGGGCCACAGTCGCGATCCTGCGCTCTGCCCTTCATGACGTGTCCGCCTCTCGTGTGCCGGGAGGGACCTAGGCGGCCGGGTGTGGCCAGTCGGCAGGAAGAGCGCGAACCGCCACGCGGCCCACACCTGTTCGCCGCTCCGGTGCGCGCGGGCCTCACGCGGGGACAGCACCGGGCCGCAGGTGCTGTTAATTAATAACTTAACAAAAATTAAGTTATTTACTGTTTAACTCTATAAATCTGGCTCATATTAGGGCCTGCTAACCTGAAGAGAAGGCTCTTACCACCCAATTTGAAGCGACAGCAGCGTAAATGAGCTGGACAAGGAGTGGAATTTATTTTCTGAAGGCTCACTCTTTTAAAGAGGGACAGAGCTGTTTGTGCCGAAGTATACTTAATTGGTGCAATATACTTAATTGGAAGCCATAGAGATTTAAAATTTATCAACCTTTAAAATTAATGAATAATTCAAAATCACACTATTATGCAAACTATGTTAAATACCTTTCCCGGTTTATTTCCGAAGAGGAGAAAAGCATCTGAATGAAATGTTCGCCACTTTAGATAAAATTTCGGTATTTCGAAGCACCTTAATTTTGTTTCCTTCCAAAAAATACTGGTTTAATTAAAATGAGTAAAAGGTAATAATATAAAGCCACCAGATAAACAGGTTTATAAGTACCCTTTCTCTAAAAGTAATTTAAATGATTTACTTGGAGTTGAGACACGGACATGTGCATTGGCTCTTAGACAATTAGGGCGGGCAGTTCAGTGAGGGGAAATTTAAAAAATAAGAAAAAAATAAAGGATTCAGCCTTAGAAAAGCTCTCGGACAGACTTAGTGAAGGCAGCAGCACACTTGAATCCCCTGAGCTATTTATTTTGAAAACAAACTTTTACTGATAGAATTATTTTCTATCCAGACAGTGAGATTTCGTCGTTGCAGATGGGGAGTTGCGGACCACACGCAGCCAACAGAATCGAACGTGCACACGGGCTTTCTGAGGCAGAACAGAGGCGCGCGGCCCACCTGCCTGCCTCCGAATTTCGTTTTTCTTCCCAGCGGACGCTGGCAAAGCAAGGAGAAGACGCGCCTCCCTTTTGAAACCACAAAAGACGCGCGTTCGTGCAGCGATGAGCACAGTGATGAGACGCCGGAGCAGTTTCTGAAAGAGCATCCGATCGCGGCACGGCCAGGGCTCCGGGGGGTCCTGACGGACGCGTCTCCGTTTGTCCGCCCTGAGCACAGGGCGGCAGACGCCCCGCGATTTGCAGGGTAAGCTGTGGGGTCCGAGCCCCCCGCAAGTCGCACGTCTTCTCACTCTGCTTTTTGTCTTAACTAATTTTATTCATATTTTTCTACTAAAAACGGTCATTCTTCCTTCCAGAAAGGAAAAGGGAAACGCCCCTTCCAGATGCTGGAAAGCCGTCCTGTCGGGAGCGAGGATCGGCCGGCGGGCGGGGACGGAGCGGGCAGGAGGTGCGGGCTCCAGGCCGGGGCGCAGGTGGCGGCGGGGGGCCCGGAGGAGGGGGGCAGGAGCACTGTGGGGAGCCCCGCGGCTGCAGATCTGAGTTCGCACGGGCGGAGAATTGAGCAAGGACGGGACGAATGGCCAGCGAGGAACATGGAGTGTGGCGGGCGTTTGAAACTTAGTCCCTGAGGACGCGATGACAGAGACTTACAGCAGCACGTGCAGGGCTTCCTGAGCCTGAGGCTTGGGGACGGAGCCTTGAAACACAGCGGGTCTGGAGGAAAAAAGTCAATTTGGACTTTCGTGTGGGACGAGGATGGCGGGTAGCGAGGGGCCGGGGGCGCCCAGGGCCATCGGTCCGGGATCCAGGCACAGATGCCGGGGCTGGGGAGCCGGTGTGGTCACCGTGGAGAGGGCTGCGGGAGCAGAAGGAGCCGACCCGTGTGGTGCCGGCCGTGTGGAAGGGGGACAGCACCCCGCACAGGAGGGAGAGGGGGACAAGCCGGGGAGCGAGGGCGAGGCCCAGGTCAGTGAGGGCCGCGGTGGCCGGGGAGACGGGCCGCGGGGGGACGGGCCGCGCAGCTGCTCAGGACCCGGCCGAGTTGTTGTCACCCGGGTGGCACTCAAAGGTGAGGACAACCGATGGTCGCGTTTGGACACGTTTGCGCATACAGGCCTTTCACACAGGCCGCCTTCGGTGAGGACTGATGTGGCATCTGTAAGGTTGTCCTCCGATACTTCCTGTGGCAGGCACGTCCTCTGGGACAAGTTGGCAAATACAGACACCTAAGATTCTCCTGCCAGCAGGTCCATGTCCACTGTGTCCCTGGGGCCTTGGGCCTGCCCACCTCCCCTACACTCGGGGTGACGCCCGGCGGAGCACCAGGCTCGGGGCAGCATCCACTGCTGGAGTTTCAGTGCCGGTCCCCCATGTGTGACCTCGCTGGACTGATCGTCCTCAGTACCACACCTATGAGGGGGCTTCGCAGGGCATCTGATAAACACGCGTGAGGCCCGAGGGCCACCATCCACCCGCCACCTGCAAAAGTGGCTCTGGTCACCTGTGCCCCGGTGTTCGGCCTCCAGCTTTAACTCTCATCAACATCCCCATGCTCTTCTGGGGCACCCAGTCCTCTCCTGTGGTTGGGGTGCGGCAAACACGCCCCACGCTCTGTGTGCCTGAAGGTGACCAGGACGTAAACTGTGCCTGACCGAGTCAGGCCAAGGAAGCCACCAGGCTGAACCCCGCATCCCTGCCCGGCTCTCCCGCACACTCTGCTCTCCGTCCCACGGACCTGAACTTGAGAGAATGTAGGATGGCGCCAAGTGACTGTTCCCCGCTGCGCACCCTCTCCCTGCAGGGCCGAGGGACGGAGGTGGGACCCGGCCAGCAAGGCCTCTTCATCTCTGGGGCAGACTGGGCAAGAAGCCCCTTGAGTTTTCAGTCACATGATCAAATACACTTATTTTTTGGTTTAAATAAACTTTAAGTTCATTGTTTTGTCCCTTTACGATCCAAAAACAAACAAAACAAAACAAAAACAAACACTTACCAGAAACAGCAAGTTCCTTAACGGGGAGACTCTAGACCCACCGGAAAGTGTGTCTGAGGGGAGACAGGATTCCCCTCTGAAGCTCAGGCTGTGCCTCGATGCAGGGAGGCGGCCCCGCCCACGCTCGCCTCCACGGTTTCCTGGAGGGCTGTGGCCCCACAGGCCGTCACCGCACGCATGGTCGTTCCCATTTTCAGTAGCTTGATTTGAGTCATATTTCGATGAATTACTTTCATCCCTCAGACAAGGTGACTGTTATAAGCCAGTCGTAATAGGTCTCAGCCTCAGCATTTCCTCAGAAGAACTTGGGAATTATGAGCAGACGTCGCTGGGGCACACACGTAGCTGCAGACTAACCAGGAACTTTAGAAAGAAGGTGCGTCCCCGGAGTCACTGACCACACAGCCCCGTTTGGCCAGGGTGGCCCGTGCCCCATTTCACTCACAAGCGTGTCCTCGTTTGGATGACAGATTCGGTGTTCACCTGACATATCGGAAGTTTGTGACATATCTACGCCACTGTATGTTAGTGTGTGAAGCCCCGTAAACTAGACTCGAGAGGTGAGCATAGTGAAGAGCCCGCCACCCGAGCCCGTGTGTCTCGGATGCCTGGCAGGCGGTCTTCTCAAGGCGTGGCGTTTCTAATCGTCCAGAAAGGCTCTGTCGATCACTTCCTCTTGGGCTTACAGCGAACGGCTAAGGCATTTGTAAATAAAACAACTATACCTATTACAAATGGACGTGACCTAGTGGTTAACTCGTGTCTACCAGAGACGTTTTCACATTTTTTTGCTTAAGCGCACACATCCTGAAATTTTTGAAACTGTCACACACGCTTTAACATGAATGATTTTTTTAAAATTTAGTTTGCACAAGTGCTTGGATCTGACAAATATTTTATTTATGCAGATCTTTCCAAACAGGGCTTTTAAGTAAAAAACTCAAGAGATCAAGTTAAACAAGGTGATCGAAGATGCACCAAAATGTAGCTATGAATTATAAACACTTAGATAAAAACTGGGCATCATTCTGTTCCAGAATGTGTGGTGTCAGGTAACACCACGGCCGAAGACATTTGGAAAATAGATGTGCAATTTTCAACATGCACGGCGTGATATCTGCTCCTCAAATGTTTCCTTTTTTTAGAAAATTCTTTCAATTTGGATTAATTCCAGGCCAATGTGACAAGAGCCAGGAAAAGGGACCACAGCCTCAACCACGCGTGCGTCGCCCAGAAACAAAGACAACGGCCGGGCGGCTGACGCCACCGACGCTCCGGCCCGTTCCCCTCGGCTCTGGCAGACGCCTGTGGGAAACGAGTGCCTTTGATTCGCTACGTTGCTCAAGACCTTGCTCTACAAAATGCCTCGCTGCCGTGGGACCACGCGTGCATCCAAGACGCAGCATGAAACCCTACTAAGCGTGTCCCAACACGCGCACTTCTACGAAGCCGTCCCTTGTTCCCTCAGGGCTCTGGCTCTCACCCGCAACAGCCCGCCACGTTGTGTGTCCACAGCGATGCACAGGTCTAAAGGGACAGTACGACCAGAGTGATGGACGTGCTTCCCCCGTGTGGGATCAGAGGGAAAAAGACGCCTTCCAGGACGAAACTTTGCTCTCACCGTAATATCCCAATTGAGCAGATCAGAGACAAGAAGTGACATCCAGATGAAAGGGAGAAGAACAGAGGGAAAAGATCTCAGAGACCATGAGTTCCTGCCCCGTGACGCATCCGAAACACATGGAGAAAGGCAGAAAACAAAAAATAAAAGGAAATGGAAAAAGCTGTCCAGAGCCGTAAAGCTAGAAATGTTTCTGTGTGTGTATGTGTATCTTTTACTCTGATTCGATTCTCCGAAGGAAGGAAGGAAGGAAGGAAGGAAGGAAGGAAGGAAGGAAGGAAGGAAGGAAGGAAGGAAGGAAGGAAGGAAGGAAGGAAGGAAGGAAGGAAGGAAGGAAGGAAGGAAGGAAGGAAGGAAGGAAGGAAGGAAGGAAGGAAGGAAGGAAGGAAGGAAGGAAGGAAGGAAGAAACCCATGTTAATTTAAAATAATCAAGAGAAAAAAATCTCATACAATTTTATCAAATTTATACGAAATTTTTATAAGAAAAGGAATTAAGTAGAAAACACCATCTTTACAGACAATAAAAGCATGCCAGAAAGACGTTTTTATAACACAGTTGTGGTGTAAAGAAATATACAGACCAGTCTAATTTATGACATATCAGTGCAAAAATCTGAAATAAAATGTTAGCAATCACGACATTACGGCATATTAAATAGAAGTACTTCACAAGCAAGGACGCTTATCCTAAAAATCCAAGACAGGCTCAGTGTTATAGAGCCCATGAACTAAATCCATCGCATGAAGAAAGCTGAAGAAAAGCGTACAATTTCCATAGATATGAAGAAGACATTTGACAAATTTCATGACTCACATGAAATGTGAAATAAAAAAAAAAATCGATGACTATTTTTCATATATTTTCGCCCCAACACAGCATCTCCCTTTATGGGGGGAAAAAACTCAACTCCTCCACAAAAGTTAGACACGGAGCAATTAGAAAAGAAAAAGCAATCAGAGACATAACAATTCAAAAGAAAGAAAGAAACGAAGTTGAATTTCTGATGGGAACACCATAACAAAAAAAAAAAAAAACGTAGTAAAGTAGCAGATTTTCAAATCGATGTAGAGAGATTGACAGCCTTCATCTATTCAGACAAAAAAGGTTAGAAGATATAATGAAAGACATGACTGCATTATATAAGCAAAAAAGAAAAAAGGAAAAGAGGAAATGCATAAATGTATTAAATAGCAAAAATATTCAAATACTTCTTTAATAAAAAATAGAATTTAAAAATTTTAAATACCATTTACAACAGCATTGAAAATAAGTACTCAGGCATAAAGCCAACAAAATCTGCACAAGATCGACATGCGGAAAACCACAAAACTCTGATGAAAGAAAGCGAACATCCGAACAGAGGAAGAGCGAGTCCCTATGTAGGGTCCCTAGAAGCCCCTGCAATTGTTAAGATAGTTGTCTATTTTCCACCAAAAGAATTCCCAGTGAAGTATGTAGACCGCTCTCCGCGGGGAGGGGACACGTGATTGCCGCTTCCTAAACGTGGGCTGCATTTCCTTCCGAAGAATCCAGAATGGAAATAGGAAAAGAAGACCAAATTTGCCTTGAGACAACATGCGAAGCGCAGGCTCTGCGCGACGTTCAGACTGTAGCATCCGCGGCAAGTCCTGTCGGGAGGGCGGACCCTCCGTGCGCTTCGATGTCATAACAGACGGAGAAGATAATTCGCAGTGGGGTTTCACATGGAGATCCTGAAGCTTCCATAACTCGAAAGTTGAAAACCATAAAATGATATTAAATAGATACATATTGTGTCTAGCGGGAGCTACATGTTAACCTATACGTGTATAAATTTGTTGTAATAATTAAAGCATTCTCCAAAATTCAACAAATTCGAGTCTCATTTTTCAAGATTAAAACTAATAAAAAAGAATGTAAAGATTCTGTCTGACCGATGACAGCTTAAAATAAGATGAGGGGTAACTACCAGGCTATCGATAGATGTTCATGGCACATTTTAACAACTGGTTAGAACATAAAGGGAGCGATACAAATTGCCAAAGGCAATTCATGTGTTTTTTGTTCAACTTCCCAGATAATCAGAGGAAATGAAACTAAATATGAAGTGTGAAATGAACCGCCGCATCCCAGATGGTGGCCGAAGCAGGGACGGGGAGGGCTCAGCACCCCGCACGGCGGTTCGGGCCGGGGGCACGTTGGCGAACCCCCGCTCACTACGTCTCCCTCTCGGGACCAAATAGACTTTATAATCCGCAGCGCGGCGGCCACTGTCACGGCACAGTCCGGGGACTGCAGCGCAAACCCTCTGACGGTGTTTGCCGGGGCCTGAAATGCGGATGGACAGAAACAGGGGTCCGTGCCTGTCACTTCGTAATTAGCGAACGCGCGACATCCGCGGCCCTTTAAGAAAGAATCCGTTAACAAAATCCAGCTGCCGTGTAAATAGCCAAGAAATCCTTCCAGGAAGCAAGCATGACTTTCATGCAAGACACACAGCAGGCTCTTCCTGAGGCCACCTATGGGGGGCAGGGGGGTACCCCAAAACCAGAGAGGGGGCACGCTCAGCGCTAAGGGCGCCGTCTCCACCTGGGCTATTGTTCAGTTTTAATTTGACCCCATCACCACCCCTTACTCAACCCTCCCCTTACCAGGCCTTTTTGGAACAAATAGCAGCTGCTCTAAAATCGATTTAGCTGAGAAACATTAGGCGCGAATACTTTTCAAAGTTCTCCTTCTTAGTGAAATAGAACTTTGGATCTTTTTTTCGTATTTCTTTGCTCGTTTATCCATTCAGCAGATATTTATTAAATGCCCATCCTCCGGCAGAGATATACAAAGGACTGATTGGGGTGCATTTATCTTGAGACGTTCACAAGGAACACTAAGTGTGCGCTCTGTGATTCTTTTGTCCTTAAGGAATGAGAAGGATAAAAGCATCTTTTAAATTTTTACATCTTCAAAAGGATTCTTTAAAAAGCTTAATTACCACCACGAATTAAAGAAATTATTGTGGTAAAACTCAGTTGCTTAGTTGTATCAATTATTGTAGCATCTCATTACTTTCTTGTTTATTATTTTGAATCAACCCTAAAATAGCGAAAAAATCAAGGCATTCGTTCTGAGATGCTCCCGCAGGCTGGTCACTGACCAGTTACGGCAACACACATATTTCATTCTCGAGACAGGGCGCATCCTAAGTCAGCTGGATTCCATTGGAATTCCCAGACGTGATTTAGGCAGGTGAGCAATGGCTCTCTTGATTGATGAAACTGACAGCCCCGGTCCTTCGTTTTTCTCATTTAAATAATTTGTATTTATCTTCATAAAAAGCTGTAATTCAGGGCAAATGAAGGCACTTAATTTAATGATGGGTTTTTTCCAGTATGACACAGCACACATTCATCTTAATTGAGTGCCAAAGGGTGTATTCCATGGCTCCGTGTTCTTACTCATCGATGCAGAGGCCACCACTGAATTTGTAGAGGGTGCAGGAAAGAAACTCAGGCAAGCGGCCTAAACGAAAATCCTAATATTAATCCTTTGGCTCAATAAAGTGTTCGTACGACACAACAGTTGATCATTGTGTAATCAGATTGAGCTGCTCTGGACGAAGCGCCTTCTCTCTGCAGGACTCGGAAGCGAGCCACCATTATTCTGGTATTTTTAATGATCTATTAATTTTCAAACTGCTATTCCCATATTTATGCCTCTGCCAGGGTTTCATCGACATGCTTGCGAATGGCCGCGTTTGACTTAGATCACGGAATGTCTTGTTTATACACCATTTCTCTCTATTATGTGCCACATGTGTCTCTGTGTGTGTGTATGTCTATGTGTACGTGTGTATCATCATACACACACAGACAGACGTGCACACATCTGTGTAAAATAAATCTAGGAGCATGCAAACCTAGGAAAAATTACACGCCTACAAGTGTGTATCTGTCACATACACCTGAGCAGTTTGAACAAATGAACTGTGTGGTAAGAGTCGTGTTTTCAGAGGAACATTACTGTGGTCTGCAGGTGTGTGTCCCTCCAAATCTCACGTGTGTAAGCTCCAGAGCAGCGGTCCTGCGCGTGGGACCCCTGGGTGGGGACCAGGTCGGGGGGGCACCCTCATCGGGGGGTCAGCGCCCTGTGAAGGAGACCCTCGGGAGCTCCCTGGCCCTCCGCACCTCGAAAGTGAGCGGCACCAGCTATCTGAAGCCCAGACGAGTGACGGGGGTCCCCCAAAGTTAGGGTTGTGCCAAGAAGCCATGAAAATAAGGGGTGAAAGCCTTAGATATTGTCAAATAAAAGGCTGAATCTGAGACTCGATGGCAGGAACTCACCAAGGCAGTCACTGCAGAGAAAAATAAAGTCCGAAAGCCGAGGCTTCAGGGCCAGCCGGGTGAAAGCACAGGTGGACAGCGCTGGGTTTTTGAGACAAGGACACCTGACCCTTCGGTGTCAGAGGTGAAGCGGCTTCAAACACAGCGAGGGGTGGAGTCAGGTCGAGGAGCGAGCAGACACGGCGCTGTCAGACGGTGCCTGGGTTCCACGGGCGCGCCTGTCGTTCAGAGACCGGCCGTCCGGAAGCAGAGGTCACGCTCCTCGCCCGTGCTGGAGGTTGCGTAAAGCTGACTCTGCTGGGTACGACCCCCGGTCCCGCATCGACCACCGACGCGCCACGCTGGCCGCGAGCATCCTACGGGGACCGCCTCGCCGCGGGCCGGCCGCTTTCTTCCGGCCACGACCTGCGCTGTGTCGGCCGCTGCGGCCCCCGCGCTCGCTGACGTGCTGGGCAACAGGCCCAGATGCCTCCAGCCTTCTCCCCAGCGGCCACCAGAAATATTTCCCCCAAATGCAAATTTTATCACCTCGCTCTCTTGCTTACAGCCTCTCCAGCACCTCGCTTGCCCACGGGACAGGCTTCGAGCGTGTCCCTGGAGCCCGCCACGTCCGCCATTCGCGACCGCGCCGAGTTATGCCGTCCGCGGGAGGTTCTCGGCCCCCTCCACACACCCGACAGCTAACCACGTGTTGATGGCTCCCGTCCGGCAGGCCAGCGCCCTGCGGGCTTTATCGATGCTGTCCTGCGGACATCGGGGTGCCGCCGCAGGGTGCAGAGAGGAGCCCCGCGCTCCGGGCCGGCGGTCAGGTCCGTCAGCACCGCGGATGCCGCAGGGATGTTGGCCTGTTCCCCGCGCTGCGCGTTACGTCCCGTGGCTTTTTTTTTTTAAGAAACGATCTCCGTCAATATCAGCGCCACAGGAAGGTATTTGCAGAGCCCTGACGCCGGCCGCCACGGCGCTGAGTCCTGCCTACTGTCCACTTTGACAGCAGTCGGCTAAGCGCACAGACGCGTCCCACGGCCCTGGGCGTTTCGCCTTTGAGACCCACCCTTTGGCTGCTGCATCCTCTTAACCGTTCAATAAATACCGTTTGAGTCAATAAATCAACCTGCACTTTTCCGACGCTCGAAAGAGCAGCCCTTCTGAACCTGCGTTTCCAGAAGTGACACGGAACGAAGACCATGTGCATAACCAGGTCCCGGAAGTTTTTTTTCGCGCCAAACGCGTCGGTTTCTGTACTGAACTCGGGGCTGAGGAGAACGCTGGAAACCGGTTACAGACAAACGGACGGCCGGAAAACAGGACAAGGGGACGTGGGCTCCCGCGCCGAAGCGCCTGGCCTCGCAGGGCGGGCCCTGGAGAACCAGAGCGGGCGTCCCCATTTTCCAGAAGGAAGAGGAGTGAACACGCGTGAGATCAAAACCCGCTCCACGAGGTCATTCCCTTCTATGTGATTCCGGGGCTTTTAGTTTTACAGAAAAGAATTCGTTTAAAAAATAAAGACATAAAACTAGCAGATAATTATTCCTCATTTTGTTCCCACATTAAATCTGCAGCTCTGTTCTTTATTCCCTCATAAACAATGGGAGATATTACTACTATTATGTGCAATTATTTCTTTTTTCGCTTCTTTTGGCAACTGAACAAACAGCAGGAGCTTTGGGAACTCGCGAGCTCGACCTGGGGGTGTGTCGCCTGTGCGAAGCCCCAAGTCCCGTCTGTGACTTAGCCCCGCTGGCCCGTGACGGGGTCTGACAGTCACCCCTCCTCTGCATGCCAACACAGCACGCGGTGACTCAGCGAGCATCTGCTTACAGACGCGTTTGTGACAGCGGGGCTGGCGTCCCCACGTCCCCAGGGGACCCTGCGCCTGGGGGAGGCCCCCGGCCGGCACCCGCCCCTCACTGCCCTGCCTCCCTCTTGGCTTCTCCTCCTCCTCGCTGTCCTCTCTGGTGACACTGGCCTTCCTCCCTGGCCGCAGGGAGGAAGCACTTGTCCGCTTTACGTGCTGTGCATGCTGTGTCTAGGTCCGAGCCCTCGTCCAGGGTCTGCACACCTGCTGCTGGCGGTTTTAACCTTTCTTATTATTTCAACTGCGGTTTCAGGCGAACAGCACAGTGACTGGGCATTCGTGTCACTTACGAAGTGATCGCCCCAGTACGCCCAGTCCCCACCTGACACCATACAGCTACCACGATGCGACTGCTCTGCGCCCTGTGCTGAATGTCACTCCCCTGTGACCCTCTCGTCACCTTCGTCACCCACACCCACAACACCCTCTGGCCCTGGCAGCCGTCCCAGTGTTCTCTGTATCTACGAGCTCGTTTACGTTTCGTTAGTTTTTTTCTTGAGAGTCCACACGTCAGTGAGATCGCGCGGCATTTGTCTTTCTCTGTCTGACTCGCTCCCTGGGCACAGCACCCTCTAGGTCCGTCCGTGCGGTTGCGGGTGGCAGGGTTGCATTCTTTGTCTTTCGTGGCTGAGTAACAGTCCACTGTGTGCAGGCGCCGCCCCGTGTCCCGGCCGCGTACATCGTGCTGCGGGGAACGTTCGGATGCGCACGTCCGGCCGAGGCAGCGTCTCGGGTTTCTTCGGATAAACACCCAAGAGCGGAACTGCCAGGTGCTTCTTCGTCCTGGCCAAAGCCTTTGCTTTAAAGCCCGTTTTGTCCGGGATACGCGTTGCCGGCTCAGCTTCTTTGAAACGTCCATTTTCATGAAGTATCTCTTTCCACCCCTTCACCTTCGGCCCGCGTGGGTCTTCCGTATCCTTCGCCCTTATCTATTTCACCCTCAGATGAGCCTCCGCTGCCCGCCCGCCGCAGACACAGCCTCCCGCCCGGGCGCTGGCGTGCGCCTCGTCACGACACACGCTTTTCCATTTGTCCGTTTGCTCGGGTTCTGCTTCCATCACCTTCCAGAACAGAGGTTTGAAAACTAAGGCCCGTGAGCAAAGGATAGCCAAACGCTTGTTTTGGCACGGCCCAAGAGCTAAGAATGGATTTTACATTTTTAAACGGATGAAAATTAGCAAAATAAGAATAACGTTTTATGACACATCGAAATCGCGAGACGTTAAAACTCCAGCGACCACACACAGGGTCTCGGCCGCGCGATCTCACCCGCCCAGGCCTCTCCGCGTCCGGCCGCCCTCACGCCGCAGACGGAGCCCAGGGCAGCACAGGGGCCGCCGCGGCCACGAAGCCTACGACCCGGACGCCGGTCTCCGGACGGAGTCTGCGACCTCTGCTCTGCCGCGTGTCACTCAGCACAGCGCCCCGCGCCCTGAGAGCTAGCGGCCGAGAAATGCGGGCCGCGCCTCCCCGCGTGGGAGCCGCCGACAGGGCAAATGGAAGCAGCGCCGTCCTGGTCGGCAAAATGCCTCAGTCCTAGGTCCCAGCAGGCGCGTGCTGTCTCCAGCACGAAGTGTCTGGGTCCCGCCCCTGTGCCACGTGGTCTGCGGCTCTGAGACTCGCACGTCCTTGATTCATGGGCGGGTCCAGAAGCACTGGGAGGTCCCGGTCCGGTGGTGGCACCAGAACACGCCCCGGCGACTTTCATCCACTAAAGCCCCAACGTCCGGCCCCTTCCCTGAGCCAGGAAAAGTCCCTCCTGAGAGAAAGGCTTCTCTTCGCGAGCTTCTTTTTCTTTTTTCTTTTTAGGATTCCCTGCTGTGCCTTTGAATTCTGTCCTCCTACGAGCAAAGCGTTTTGTTTGTGTTTGTTTTGCTTTTGTTTTGTTTTTTAAACGATGCATGTGGCACAGTTGAATCCACGACCACGAGAAGAGTTCTGAGCAAGTCTGCACAGGCACCTACTGCCACCCGGCCGCCGGTGGCTCCGCATCATAAAGACACTTCCAAATTTGAAAAACCTTAAAATATGACAAAAGCGAACATACTAAGATTCATGAAACGTGGTGGTGACCCTCATTGTGAGCGTTTATTACATGCTGGACACATTTCCAAGTCCATCATATTTATTAACTTACTTCGTCATGAAAATATATAAACTCGTAGAGTAAGGAGATCGTTATCCCTATTTCATAAACAGGGAACAGGGAACATTCAAGTTCATCAGAGGGATTTTATGCCCAGACCATTGGTCCAGCTCATTTTCCACAGCGACGCCCTCCCCTTGCCAAACGCGGCATGAAACTCTTAAAAAAAGAAGATGACCTCGGAATAGTCAAAAAACATAATAATAATGATTATTCAATACAAGCTCCCACTAGGTCTGCCAGATAAGACACAGATCACCCTGTTAAATTTGATTCTCAAAAAAAGCAAAGAATAATTTTTAGTATAAGTATATCCCAAATATATCATGGCACGTATTTATACGAAAAAAAAAATTACTCATTTTCTGAAATTCGAATTTAACTGGACATCCTGTGTTTTTACTTCTAGATCCGGCAAACGTATCTGCCCCGCTGGAACAAAGTCCTTACACGTCCTTCCAAAACCCCACTTCCCTTCCAGGACAGAGAAAGCAGCTCATGCACTTGAGCACGTGAGCACACTGCATATTCTTACAAGCGTATAGACAGTCCTACATGACTAATGGTCCTCGAAACAGCCTGACAAGGACAGCACTTGTAGCCACACTCTACAAACGGCTGCACCGAAGAGAAAAGAAGTTGAATAATATCTTAAGTTTACACAGAAAGCGAGCGGTGAAATAAACACACAAACCCAGGTCTGCCAGACGCAGAGGCCGCGTTCTCTGCGGAGAAAACCGCAGCTCTGAGCTGCATCTTTCATCTAGATTGTTCGGAACCATTTTCTTCCAAGCAGACATCATGGCTCTTGTACCACTTCATCTAAAACAGCGGGGTTTATTGCCGAAATGTGCGCGCTTCTGCGTGCCCTCTGATGACTGTCCCGCAGTGGCCTGGGACTGAACGGCCAGCCCGAGGCGGACTCTCCCGCTGGTGCACCGACAGAGAGAAAACAAGAAACCCATGCTGGCTTCACGCTCTAACGAAGACCAGGTGGACAGATCGATAGGTGTGTGTTTTCTGCATCGAACGGGGATAAATCCATTAAGCAAAAACACTCACTTTCAGATGACAGAAAATGAATAGAAAGATTTCTGCTTCCCAGCGGTTGACTTACAGCCAGACGTGACAGATAGTCCCTCAAATGTGGTTCGGGCCACACGCCGATTATCTTCAAGACGGCTTGACAGTCACAATGATGTTGTTTGCTTAAATATTTATTGTTTTGAAGTGTATGATGAAAATCAATGAGTTTTAACATCCTTTATTTTAGCTGAGAGTTTTCATGAAGCCATTCAACCATGTTTTTCCAATGACATTCTAGAATTAACAGGAAAGGTAAAAATGTGCTTTTTAAAAGAGAAACGATTACGGTTTTAATTCTCGCCCTTGGCATTGGGCTGTGCCGTGTTCCCTGTGTCCACACCTTCCTGTTCCAACCACCGTCCTTGAAAGGGACCCCTCTCTGGGTCCGTGACCCAGGGGTGAAAATTAGGTTCGCTCTCCGTGGAGTCAACTCCTGTCGAAAATGCGAGATGCTCTTTGGTGAACGATGCCAGAGGCAAGAAGGAAGGAAGAGAGCGAGAGGTAAATAAAACGTTCCCAAGCCAGGGGGGGAGGAAGGTCAGACTACAGCCCGAAGGGAAGGACGGGGAGCTCGGACGTCACGTCCGGGTTGGTCCGGTCGCCCCGCTCCCTGTCACCGCCGTGCGTCCGCCCTTCACATGCTCCGGGAGGTCTTCCGAAAATGCAGCTCAGAGCAGATCGAGAAGTTCCACGACTCTCCGCTGGCCGAAGTCCAGAGGCCACGCTCCTTAGAACAACGTCCGGTCGCCCTCCGCGGCTAGTGCCACCATCTGTCCCCTCTGCCACCCTGGCCCTCAGGCGCCCTCTTCCCTGAACGGCCCCAACACAAGGACCCGCAAGAAGCTCTCTGGGGTCCAGGGGCCCGTTGGTGACCACATCCTCTTGAAACTGAATAAGGCAAAATGACTTTATTCAGTCTGAGGCCATAAGCTTGACATGAATACGTGCATCTTCGTCTTCCGATTGAAAAATGCATTAAAATTTTTGAACTATCCTCGTTTGAAACTCATCCGAGGCGAGACCAGGCGGAGCGCGGATTCCGCAGAATTGAATAACATGCCCCCCAAGGAACACGACCTTTGTGTTTATAAACCACGCGCCCGGCCTTAGCGATGGTGCGGGAAAGACGGACGTGCCGGCCCGGTGAGGGGCCCCGGAAAAAGAAAAAGAATTTCCCCAAATCACAGGCGATCGCGCGGGAAGAAACGAAGTAGTTCTTCTTAACGACTTTGTCGCGACGCGACGCACGTCTCTCCGGGCTTCTCCCCCTCTCCGCCCGCCTCCCCCCGATGCTCCGTTTGCCTTTGTGTTTAGGGTGTTGTGTTGAACACTGCACGGCTGTCACCAGGGGCAACGTTTAGTCCCCACAGGACCCAGAGACGCCCCTGACGTGCAGCGCCTTGGAAGGTGCACGGCTCTGTGCTCGTGCCTTTGGCGGTGGGGATGAGCAGAGAGGACCCCAGCTGTCACGGCTCTGCCACGTCTTCGCCCCGACATGGAAACAAACGTGGTGGCTCCCCCCCCACCCCATCCCGGGGAGCACCGTGTCAGGGGAGAAGCGCTGTGTCTGACACACCTTTGACGAAACTCAGCCCCCTTCCGTGAGAAAAACATTCGACACACCGAGACCAGAAGGACGTGACCGCGACGTGCTCAAAGGCCGCGGCCACCTTCTCGCTCGACGGTGAAGGGCTGAGAGCTTTTCCGCTGAGACCAAGAACGAGGCCCAGGCGTCCACTCCCCACCGGGGGTCCTGACCGGGCAATAGCACAAGTAGAGGAAATGACAGGTGGCCAGACCGGAAAGGAGGGGCTGGAAGCGTCCCTGTTCCCGGGCGACACGGTTTATGCACACAAAACCCCGAAGACCCCGCCCGAGAAGTAATAAACTGTTCAAATTATTAAGAGATGTCAGCAAAGCAGCAGGTGAAGAAAACCAATTCACAAACAAATCAGTTGTGTTTTCACACACTACTGATCAACTCAGAAAAGAAAATTAAGAAAGCAAGTTTATTTACAACAGCATCCGAAGGAAAACAAGACAGGAAGAAAGTGAACGAAGGAGGGAAAGACTCACACACTGAAAACCCCAGAACACGGCTCGCGGAAATCCGGGATCGAACACACGGAAAGGCACGCGTGTCCCCGCGCGGGGGACCTTGAGCCGCTGGGCGCCACGCCACCCCGAGCGAGCCGCGGGTCCGGGCGGTCCTCATCGAAATCTCGGCCGCCTTTTTCGCTGAAACGAATGGGAACGAAAGTATCACTCGTGCTTCTTTCTCTACGTATTAAACGGCAAAGTCCAGCTGTGTGTCGCATGACCGTGGGGACTGGATCGTCCTGATAAGCGCAAACGACATCTAGATCTAGGCACGTGAACTATAACGTGAGACGGAAAAGCGATTCGAAGCTCACGGGGAGCGAGCCAGAGCCGCGATGGCGCGGAGACCTCTGTGGCTTGTCCCCCATAACGTGAGACGGAAAAGCGATTCGAAGCTCACGGGGAGAGATACGCTCACGGTGGAAGAAAATGCTGAATTTCAGTTAGAGATCAGGAGAAACAAGAGGTGATGTTGTTGTCGTAAGTTCACACACTGGTTCTATCCAAGGCCCCACAGGTGGCCCAGGGAAAACGGATTGAGAAACTGAAGGAGAGGGTTTGAGACCCGGCGGACTTCTGTGCGGTCTCGGGGGGCGGGGGCCACGAAGAGGGTCCAGGGGTCAGGCACGCCCGGCGGGATGACACCCGGGTACACAGCTGTCCGGTTAGCATGGTGCACACCTGAAATTTACACAGTGTTATTAACCAATGCGATGCTGAGACCTTTAATATGAAAAATAAAATAAAGTTCCAGAGCAAAAAGAATTGGGGAAACTGCTAGAAAAACAGCAGTCCAGGGCCACGAGGAGGAACAGACGGATGGGAGAATGTGACTTTCTAAATGTTCGTGGGGCACTCGTTGGTGATTCATTCTGCTGGTGGGATTGGGTGTCGGGAGTGAATTTTAAGTTGTGAGGGAGATCTCGTGATCTTAAAGAAAGCGAGACGATCTGGCTGAAACCTTTGGGGGGGGAGAGAGAGAGAGAGAGAGAGAGAGAGAGAGAGATTCGTGGAGTGGCACTTTGGTTTTTTGCCCTGGTGATGAGTGCTGCGCTGACTTTGTGTTGGGGTGTCCCCTGGGCGCTTGGGCCTGACCCCCAACCCCTGCCCGGTGCCCCCGCCGACCCCCACTAACATGGACACGTCGTGCATCTGGCCCGCTGGAAACCCCCCATCACTGACCTCCAGATCCCCTTCCCCACCGAGAGGAAACCTGGGGACCATTCAAATCGTAACGCCCCCTCGACAGTTAAATTCAGTAGAGAAAACGTGGCCCAGAACAGTTTCCGGCAGAGCCGGGGAGGAGATGCGGAGAAAGCTGCCTTCCGTTGCCACGGCAACTGCGGCTCCCGAGCAGCCCTCCAGTCTGCAGCTGGCGGCTCTGCGGGTCATCTTATCCATGGACAGCGTGGGAGGCTCCCGCCGTCCCTGTCGGGATAACACAGACGGGTTTCCGTTTGACGT
>NW_006436810.1:17711313-17713461 GCF_000325575.1 Pteropus alecto | reverse complement strand
ACCACACGCGCGGTGTGGAGTCCGCTTTCGGGATGGGGAACGGATGGCCGAATTTGGGGCGCTCTGGAAGGGCCGCGGCCAGGAGGAGGGCCTCTAAGTCCCGGCACCTCTGCCCCCAGGAGTCCCACGTCCCAGGCCGGTTATCACCGGGGACCCGGCTGGACGCGTCGTCGTCCAGGATAATGCTCCGGTCAAATCAGCGTTTTCAGTAATGCAAACTGCTTTTCTTGGGAAAAGGGAAAAAAACTCTTTTAATTGTTCCCTCCTCTGTTCTGCCGGGAATCGAAAGGTTTCTCCGTGTGAGCTTTGGCTGTGGTCACCCCGTCGCTCATTCCTTCTCGTTTTCACCCCCAGGGAAAGTGGGGGCGGCCGCGCCCCTTCTTGGAACTCCCCGGTGGCCAAACGCCCGTCACCAGGGACCCCGCCGTCCTCGCTCCGGGACTCCCCGATCCCGGGCTTCTCCGTTTAAGGGGACCGTGCCGTCCACACAGCACACAGACGCGTCAGAGGGTGACCGGGACACGCAGCCTCTTGCACAAACCCTGGCACCAGCAGCCTCAGTGGATCTGCGTGTTTGCCGCTGACGGGTCCCTGTCGCCCACGCGCTTGGTCTGTCCACCAGAAACCGCGGCCCGAGGGGCTTCCTGAGCCCGTCCTTCACCCACGGACACTCAGAGTGGCCGCCGCACCCGCACGCCAGGCCTCGAGTGGCCAGTGTCCCCTTGCTCAGGCGGCCCCCGCGCCCCATCAGCCTGCGGCCGTGAGCATGGCCAACTCTGCATTCTCGCCTCCATCCCCGGCTCAAGCCTTGGTCCCCCCGGTCACCTGCCTGTGGACCCTGCTGCTGCCGGTCTCCACCGAACGTCAAGCTTTCCTGGCAGGTGACGCCCTGCGCTAGAATCTGTCTGCGGCAGCGGCTGCTCCGGGGCCTGCCTGCAGGGCGTCTGAGCCCTACTCACGGTCCTGTCCTGTGCATTCCGTCCCCCTGAGGGTCCCTCGTCGTGCCCAGTCCCACCCCGCAGTGTGAGTGACACCGGGACTGGAAGCCGCGACGCCTTCCAGAGAGTCGTGCAGTTGTGAAATGGCCCCGAACGGGCCGAGCCTGCTGACACCGTGGTGCCGTCCCTGCCGCCAACCTCCGCGGCCACCCGGACGCGCGCCAGTCTCGCCTGCACCGCCAGGGGCCCCGGCCCGGCCCTTTCTTCCGAGGGAGGAAGCCGGGTTTAATGGGAACAGCCATCTTCAGACGGAAACTCTTTTCATGGCTGAACGAACTCCTTCGGCTCAGTGAAACGGACCCAGCGTCGGCCTCGTGTGTGCTGGGGACCAAACTCTTGCAGTTCGCACCCCAAGTCAGACCCTGACCCGCAGGCTGCTCCCAGAGCCCCCTCCACGTCGCACTGGGTGCTGCGAGCAGACGCCGAACCGTGGACGGCTCAGAATGTCTCAGGCGCAACAAACACAGAAGCCGCCACTTCCAGACAACGCAGCAGGAGGCGAGAGCGTTAGTCACACAAGATGCTGGGGCATCGCAGAGTCGGGGGCCATCTCAACCCGAGAGAGCCCGAGGATCGCGGGCGCCCAGAAGTGAAGCGCTCTCAGAGGATGAAACGGGATGGAACAAGCCACGAACAGTGAAGCGAGGTGCCCGTCACGGCCGGGGAAGCAGAGGGCCGGACCGGCCCCTCCAGGGAGGGTCCTTGCTTCTCAGGCGCCGTCAGAGCGTCAGCCAGGGGGCCACGTGGGCAGCCGCTCCATCGTGACACCGACGAGTCTACCGGACAGAGTGTCGGGTGCCGAGGGCAGAGCAGGAAGCGGGAAACAGGACAGTCTCACTCCCGCGCGCCCTGGCCTGTGGGTGGCCGTAACGTCTATGAAGGAGACACCCATGTGGTGACGAGCCTGGAGGACGGGGCAGGGGGGCACTGAGGGAACGCGAGGGGCCCCCGGGACACGTGCCCGTCCAGGGCCTGCAGCCGGGGCTGGGGGCCGGCTCAGGGTGCAGCGGGCAGTGGCTGCTCCGCAGGATGCGCAGGGCCCTCGGCACGATGCCCGCACGTGCAGAGGCGCAGGGACCTGGGGTGAGGATGGACCAGGCGAAAGGAGTCGGAGCCCACGCCCCCCGCGGCCCCGGCTCCAGCCTCACGC
>NW_006436810.1:17701646-17711189 GCF_000325575.1 Pteropus alecto | reverse complement strand
GGCGCAGGGCGAGCCGGCAGCGAAGTGCATCCACCGGCGACTGACCCGAGCAAGTGTGCGGCATGCAGATGCGTCACTGTCGCAGATGCGTCACTGTCACAGCTGCGGAAACGCAGCATCCGAATTTATACTTTTTCTCACTGACTTTGCCTTTTACTTCGCGCTGGTCCAAAACCCGGCAGTGGTCCCCAGAAGGAGGCCGGCAGGGCTCCCTAAAACCAGAAAACCTAGGACGCGCGGCCTGTTTTAAAGGCCACACCGGCCTTCCGCGCCGCCACAGAAAGAATGGGGAGGAACGACCTAATCGAGTTCCCTCGGTTACGCTGGAAGCCTCCAGCAGCGCCGTGTCTGTTCTGACGGACGGGAGTTTTACAACGGAAAACATAACACGATTATTGGATTATTACGATTCGAAGCCGGGCGGAATCACGCACAGCCTCCCAGTGACCCGCCTCGGTGAAGACGCGGAACGCGGAGCACATTCGGACCGTTCTCTGGGAAAGCGGCCTGTCCTCCTGCGGTGGCCTCTGCTGCACTTCGGTTGGCTCTGCTGCCCCAGGTTTTTTTAATTCTCCTGCAGAGAATCCCATGTGAGACACCTGGACGATGAAAACGTAAAGAATGCCTTTCATTTCATCAACGGTTTCCTTTGTCATGCAGAAGTTTCTTAAGCAAAAAGGTAACCTGCTAAATAGGAAAAGGTATTTGCAAATCATACACGTGATTAGGGGTTATTTCTAAGATATGCAAAGCACTCATGCATTTCCAAACGAGAAAACAATCGAAAAAGTGGGCAGAGGATCTGAGTAAACATTTTTCCAATCTGTTTTCCAAACAGGTTACCGAGAAGCACATAAAAAGATGTCGGACATCGCTAATTATAAGGAAAGTACAAATGAAAATCACAGGGAGATTCCGCCTCACACCCGTCAGAATGGCTATTATCAAACAGCCAGCAGATAGCAAGTGCCGGCCAGGACGCGGAGAGAGGGGGACCCTCGGGCGCTGTTGGGGAAACTGCAAACTCTATGGAGGTTCTTCACAAAATTAAAGACAGAACTACCTTATGACCCAGCAACTCCATTTCTGGGGATTTACCTGAAGAATATGAAAACACTAATTCGAAAAGATAGCGGCTCCCCATGCTCACTGCAAGATGAAGAGATGTCAGCCCTGAGAGGGCCCAGACGCCACGACGAAAGACGTAAAGATGCTGCTGAACGTCCTCTGCGGTTTGAGGGGGAACAGGCTGGGAGGGAACGGAAATAAATGCTCGACAGAGACAGAGAAACTCAAGAGAGAACAAAACGCGAAATTTAGAACTGAGAAAATTAATAAGTCAATGAGTGGGCTCAATAGAGGCCTAGAGTGACCCGGAAGAGACCGAAAGGAATTATCCACTCAGAGGACACGAAGAAGTGTGGGGGGGAAATGAGCAGCCCCAGGTCACCGCAGGGCGGGAGTGGAAGCCCCACCATTTATGTCGCCGAGACCCCCGAGCTGGCAGAAGAGACTGTACAGAAAAACAGGTGCGGAGAAGTGGTGGCTGGTAATTTTTGTGAAAAATACAAATTCTACAGATTTGAGACGAGCAGAACAGGGGCAGAGTCGACCCAGAGAGAGAAGCCTGGGAATGCCAGCGACAAACTCAGGGGGACTAAGGACGAAGAAGTCAGCAGGGGAGGGGCCGGGTAGTTACATCCAAGGACTGTCGGCGTGGCGTCCCGCCGAGGTCAGAGGCCAGGGGGAGATCAGAGCAGCTAACCCCGCGTCCCCACGCCCCGCCACGGGGAGATCAGAGCGGCTAACCCCGCGTCCCCACGCCCCGTCCCCACCGCGTGCCTCCGGGAAGGAAGCCTAGACTCAGACACTCTGAGGTGAGGGGAAACGAGGCGCGGCCACTGGCAGACCTGCTCCCCACAAACGCCTGAGGGATTCTTCAATCAGATGCAAAACGACCCTCAAGGAAACGTGCAAACTCTGGGAATAAAGAACGAACAGAAGAAATGGTAAGCGTTTGGGTAAATATAATAGGTGATGTTTCTTCTTCAAAGTTCTTTAAAAGTTTTTACAAGTTGAGATAAACGTGATGGGAGGGAGTGGACGTATCAGCGGACGTGTCTGTGACGTACGTGATGCCCCATCTTACGGGAGAACAATAAACACGTCTGTATGTCTGTAAACCTCCTCTGTCTTACACGAAATGTGAAAATATTAACACTGTGTGCTGCGAACATTAAGGTACATACGGGTATAATTCACAAAGCAACCATTAAAAATTACAGAGAGCTATAACAATCGGATAAATAAAACTATTTTTTGACATTTTGAAATAATTAAAAAGAAACAGGAAGGCAGGTTATATAGATTACTTCTAAGGCTCTCCAGTAATAATTAGTATCGAAAAAGACCTTATAAATAAAAAGCTATGTTCAGTAAAATATTCTTTAGGAAACTGGATCAAATAATGTGTACTGTCAAAAGATTTGTTTCTAACCAAAATTAGGTAAGAAAGCGTACGATGTTTAAAGAGGCGACACATGCAAAATTCAGCGTTTGTGTGTATATAAGAGAAAGATACTTCGAAGCCTACGATTAGCTTATTTTCAGCTATTTTTTCTACTTACCATGATTTATTTACAAAACTCGCCGTTATCAAACTTTGACGCACTGAAGGATTCGCTCGCGGACGTTCTCTGCTTTCCCTGAGGGAATGTCGGCAGCACTTTATTACGTGGAGGATCCAATACGCCCCCAACCTTTGACATCGTCCATGATGAAAAGTTTCGCAGGAAAGGCTGCTTAACAGCTGTCCCCGAGGGGGTCGCTGTGGCAGGTCTGACCCTGGCCGCCCGGACCGCTTGCCCAGGGTGGCCGCCGGGCGTTTTGCTGGAAACCATTCCCCTGCGCGGACAGACCTTCCGCAGATGCTGAGACCACTTCCCGGCGCCCACACCTGTTATGGCGGCAGGGTGACCAGGCCTGTCGTGCTGTGCCCCCGCGTGTCCTGTGCCAGACCTGGCACCCGCAAGGCCGCAGCAGCATCGCACGTCCGTCCAGACGCGGCCGCAGCGGCCAAGCCCCCGGTCAGGGAGCGCGTGTCCTCTGACAGGTCGGCTTCACTGAGTGGCGGGCGGAGCACTGTCCACAGGGGCGAGGACAGAGCTAAGGGCCCTGAGCAGAGGGGCGCAGGGTGACGGGTCACGGCCGAGGTCAGGAAGTCGGGCGGACGCCAGCGAGGCCGGGGGCCGCCTGGGGGACGCTGGGGGAGGGCGCGGCCGCCGCCGCAGAGCTGGCACATGCGCGTAGGGCAAGGTCGCAGGGGTTCGGCGGGAGAAACGCCCTTGGCCGTGACCGTCCGGCCCCAGCGGCCCGGGGAGACGGGCGCACACCTGCAAAGAGGCCTTTCTCCTCGAGGAAGCGCGGAGAAGACCGAGCGGACAGCCAGCCCCGAGCGGACGTGTGAGACGTTTGGTGACGTCGATGCCCTTCTGTCCCCCCGTCCAAGCTTTCCGGGGAGTTCCTGAGCAGGATTCCACCCCGAAAGGGTTTTCCCACGGCGCGGAACGCACGGCCTGTGGAGTCAGTCCTCTCGCGGGCCTGACGGTGCGTCTGCACGCGGGGAACCTGGCCCAGCCGCCAGTCAGCCCCGGGGTGGCTTTCCTTTGGCTGGACGGTCTCAAAAGACAAGCTGGTCATGTGAGCTCCGCACAGAAGCACTGACATCCGGGTTTCCCACTTCGGCATTGCAAACTGGACTAAACTCAGTTCCCACCAACAGGTGGGCATGGTCTCGTGTGTTAACCGAATCGGAGCCCGGATTCTGGGGCTGCAGACGGTGGTGGACGCCCCCCAGGAGCCTTTTCGGGGGCCAGCCTGAAAGCTCTCCCTGGCTCGCCGTTCGCTGCCACCCCAGCTCCCGAGCTGTCCACACTGAGGACTCTCTTCCTGCGGATTTAGAGTGTGTTCTAAAGAGCAGCCACCTCCTCCTCCTATACAGGATGCTCCGGTGCCCTGCTGTGTCCACACTGGTACGCGGGGTCCAAGGAGCTGCTTGGTCACACTAACCTCCACGCAGGGAAAATACGACCCTTCGTAAATCAGACTCGCCGGTGATTTTAAAAATAGCAATATTCGCCTATTGGCAGGAACACTGTTGAGTTGGTTCCCTTTACCCACCAAAGAGCAATTACAGAACATAGAAGAACTCGGGCTTAGCTCTCTGACAGCCACACAGAACACAGCCCTCTGCTCCCTGGGATCTGGGAGATGCCGTCACGGAAGTGGGGGCCTTGCTGTCAGACCCGTGATGCTGCAGCTTCCTAGTGAGGTGCCTTCAGCAAGCCGCTCACTGTGACCGAGCCTCGTTCACTCACCTGCTAAAGGCGATGCTGGTGTTTACTGCGCGAGGTCCCCGGGAAGCCTGGGTTGGATGAGTCGATTTATCTAGAACACTCGGAACAGCATGGGGCGTGCATAAATGTTTGCTATTATTGCTTAGTCACCCAGCAAATGGCTTCTCCGAGCCTAGTAAAGGACAGGCCTCCTCGTCAGGGCGTTGCCGTGAGGGATGCGCCTCTGTTTTGCTGTGACCGACCCCGTTCCCCGTTCTCCAGCTCACGGAGTCTGCACGACTCCACTGACGTGAGGTCCTCTGTTTTGCTGTGACCGACCCCGTTCCCCGTTCCCCGTTCTCCAGCTCACCGAAGCTCGTAGAGGCAGAGGATGAAGCGGGGTGGCAGGGGCGACATGAAGTTGTTCAAAAACGGAACGAAGTTTCGGTTACCCAAAAACTCTGAGCCCCGGAGATCTGCGTCAGGTAAGGAGGCTGCAGAGCGCGCTTCACATTTCGGTGTATCGGGCGGATCTCGCGTGAGAGAGTGTCACCGCAGAAACAGGGCGCACGAGGAAGTTCGGGGAAGTTCGGGGAAGTTCGGGGAAGTTTATCATCTCGATCGTGGTGGTTTTGCAGGTGCGCGTGTGTCCACACTCGTCAAACTGCACACGGTGAATAGCTTCAGTTTTTCGTGTGTCAGTCATGCCTCAGAAAAGCTGTTCGAAAAAGAATGACTCGTATCGAAGCTCACGGTGCAGAGAAAGGACAAGTACGTTTGGTACGTGAGCGTTTACGGAGCAGGGGCCATGAGCGCAGACCTAACGTAGAGGCGGGAGGTGAGCTCCGCAAGTTTTCACTGGGCGAAAATATTTCTAAAACACACATATGATAAAGGAACAGTATTGAAATGTGCAAAATACTCTTAAAACCCAATGATAAGAAAACAAAGGACCCATGAAGAACTGAGCCTCAGATCGTAACAGACGCTTCATCCAAGATACACAGATGACAAATCAGCAATGAGGAGATGCTCCGGGAGTAAAGGTCATCAGGGAAATGCAGATCAAAACAACGAGATGCTATTACGAACGGAAACGAAAAGGCTGACGCCCCGAACCCTGACAGAAGCAGATGCTAGCGAGGACGGAGCGACAGAGATGCACATGCGGGGTCGGTGGAGACGCGCCTGGTGCGGCCACCTCGGAAGACGGACCCGGAGGTTCTCACGAAGCCCGACCGTCCCCGGGAAGTGATGCTGCGCCCATGGAACCCGCGCACGGCGGCCGGAGCAGCTTTTCTCAGAACTGCCGGACCCTGGTCGGGCGACGGCACACGAGCTGGCCAGTCGCGACGCTGGGCCAGCGGTCACCAGTGGCAGAAGCACAGTCAGTCCCGCACGGCTGGGAGAGACGCCACTCTGAACCACGCGACTGGGTGGCCCCGGGAAAGCGCCACGCCAGCAGACGCCGAGGAGGTCGGTGGCCGCCAGGGCTGGGGCGGGCAGCAGGGTGCAAAGGTGGGTCCTGGGGCATTCGGGGGCAGGGAAACTGTTCCCTGCGATGCCGTCACGGTAGATACGTGTCATTACGCGTTTGCCAAAACCCGTGGACATGGGCCACGCCACGAGTAAACCCGAACACGCACTGGGGACTTCGGCCGATAATAATAATATTGATTGTAACGGCATGAATGCGAGAGGTTAGTAGGAGAGACTGGGGCGGGGGGCGGGGGGGGAGCGCTCTGTTTTCTGCACCATTTTCTATAAACCTAAAACTGCTCTAAAAAAATAAACTGCTAACTTTGAAACATTTTAAAATGTAGAGTTAAAGACAAGAGAAAGAAGTCAAGATATTTGAGAGGGCATTTCAGGCTCTGGTTGGGGTCCGACCAGCGTTTTGACGCCTCCCGTCCGCAGCAGGTGGGGACGGGTTCGGATGTGAGAAGGAGAGCGAGCCGGTTTCGATTCGGGCACGCTGAATTGGGCTTCTCTCAGATCGTGCAGAGCCAGCTACAGCAGTGGTTTAATTACCATTTGCCTTCCACGCGCCCAGCAATTTCCTCTGCTCGAGGCACCGATGTGACTCAGCAGAATGATATATTGTAGCAGAGCCACAGTATCGCATTATATGGAAAGAGCCAATAAATGCTGAGCAAGGTTAATCCATTTATCCCCAAATTATAAGTTATATGTGAACCGGATTTCATGACATCCTTCATAACTGAGCTAGATAACTCAAAAAGAAGTCCCTGGATAGTTCAAAAAATAAGATCTTCTGGACCGGCGTTGGAAATTGCCATAGAGTCACTGAATTATTATGCAAACATCATCCTTGCTTTGGCAGTGGGGCCAGCCGGATTGATGGATTAATCCTTGCGCAGTTTTGAATTTTCACGGAATAATTGGATAAAGCTAAATCATCGCCGAAATTGAATCGGCATATTTAGGGACATTTTTAAACATAGGATGCCTGTAAGAGGGGAAAGTGGCCCTCTCTTTTTAAAGTGATCCGCACGGATCCGCACAGACAGCACGGACGGGAGAGCACTGTGCCCCTGTCCCCACCGTGCTCACATGCACAGAAGCGCGCCGTCCAGGGAAAAGGCCTGATGACCGTCCTGCTCATCAATATTGTCTAGGGAATCTATGCTGTCTGCTTTATGACCACTCCACAAAGACCCAGAGCACCCCAAACGGCCAGCCCGTCTCTCTGCCACTGCTGCGGCTCACCGTTCCTTTTGATACGTCTTGGTTGGAGGCATCCTTAGCCGATCGGTCAGCAGTTACTACGCAGATTCGTTACATTTTCAGTGAAGAGCTAAATCTAAGAAACGCGAACACATTACGAAAGGACACGTTGCTTGGGTAGGAGAGATTGACACCTGATGAGCTCTGAGTGGCAACTTTTAATACTCTGCTTCTCTGCCCTTCACGGTGGCCCGACCTGCAGGTGGTGATGTGAGGAGCTGGTTGTTGACGTAATGACCACACCCCTCTCCTGGATGCCTTTCCCTTAGGACCGTGGTTTTGGGCTTTGAGGGCGTTCGGGGGGCTGAGCCGCGCGGTGGCTTGAGCGATGGGTGGTGGAGTGAGTTAGAAAGATGTGCTCGTGTGGGGAGCACGGCGTGGGGAGCGCAGTCGGCATCGCCGTCACGGCAAGGAGGAGGGCAGAGCGAGCAATGGGGGGGATCGTTCATAAGCTACGTAAAGGTCTAACCAATCTCCCGTATACTTGAAACAAACAATAAAGTTAAATTTATAAAAAGAAAAGAAAAAGAAAAAAGGAGAGATACGCTCGCGCCCTGACTTCCTGTGGCCGCGGCGATGGGAAAAGGCTTCTCTGCTGATATGATTAAGGACCTCAAGGTGCGATCGTCTGGGGCTATCTGGGTGGATCTGAAATCCGATGACCAGTGTCCTTAGAAGGGACACACGTGGAGAAGACGAGAAAACACGTGAAGACAGAGGCAGAGGTGAGGACGAGGTGGCCGCAGGCCAGGGAGCACCTGGAACCGCTGACTCCGGAAGAGGCGGGGGACCCCCCGAAGGTCACGCCCTCCAGCCCTCCGACTGTGGGCTCTCGGCTTCCAGAGCCGCGAGGGAATTAGCCTGGGCTGTTTCAGCCCCCAGCTTACGGTGTCAGCAGCCACAGGAAACCAACACAGCCCGAAAACGCTTGTTACGATCGACCGACCTCTGGCCAACGCAGAGAAAAGAAAGTCAGTTAGCAGACCTGAGTTGTAGATCAACGAATTCTTAATCTTATCACACCTCTCATCATTGCCCCATTGACAGGAATAAAATTCTTAGCACCATCTAAGAGGGGAAAACACAACCTCTGAAGTTCCCGTATTTGCTGTAAACCCAACCCTCCATGAGACTCCTTTCTAGCTAAGCTGGCTCACAAAGAAACAAAATGAGAATAAGTAAAGTATTTTCAATGGCCATGTGTAACTTGGACTTGTAAATCACGAACCATTCATTTCTCAGGCTGCAGCACTGCCTCCGAAGGAGTAAGTTTTTAGAGTTTATAAAATAGATCATAACGCAAAATGTTTTCAGAAGCTGTCCTATCGCCACGAACATAAAGGCTGATAATATTTCTTCATCGTGTATTATGCACAAGGTGCTAAGTTTTGAAGCGCTAGGTCCTCAAGGGAAGAAATAATGTCAATAATTAGTTTAAAAGATAAATAAGTGTTTTTATTGATTAATTTAATTTATTAGACAAGCGTAAATTTTGTGCTATAACTTCTAAAATATGTGATTTTTGTTACAAATGTCCGTTGTTCTTGATGACTTATAGGAGGAAAAATTTTTAGTCTTTTTTATTTATTGCCTTGGTCTCCATTTTGATTCAGCCAGGTGACCGATGGGACAGTGTCCCGTGATGCACTTAGAATCCTCTTTACTAAAGTGTCCCCAGAAGACACAGCAGACCCCTGCAAAGACGACAAGCGACGTGGACGTGGTGCCTTTGCCAATCAAGGAAAGATTGTGTCACCTTAGAAGTGACGATGGGAGGGCGAGCGTGGGTGACACTCCGAGAGGACGGGACGCGTTCACTCAGCCAAAGCTCTGTTGTTTACGTAATAATGGTCATGCTGCTTTAAAAGCAAAATCTAGGGAGCGCATCGAAGTTGTACAACAAACAGCAGAAAAGAAATAAGAATGTAAAATATAATTTTAAAGATGGGATGTATTTCTACCTAATAAATTCATTTAAAAAAATACTTGTGCAAGAGAACAGGAAGCATTTAAACAGTGCCAAACCCCAAGGAACATCATAGACTTTTCGGTGCCACGGCATTGCACACTCCCTGGTGCGTCGAGGTAATTCTGCCAACAGACCGACAGGAGCACATATTAAATCCTTAATCATGAGTAATCGTCTCTAAAATGGATGATATTGACCCCAGAGAATGGGGGGAAGTTTCACTGGATCAAAACCAATCTGTCCCTTTTGGAAAATCAAGTAAATGTCTCATGCCTAAATACTCACACTTTTAGTATTTAGATGAAGAAATATGCAGTAATTATTACCTCCAAAAAGTAAGTCTTAATAGATCTTGATCGAGCAGAAGCTGTTCAAATGGACAATTAGTGATACTAAGTGAAATTCTAGATGCAGATGATCATGTTAAAAAAAATATTTTTAAAGCCTTAAATAACACTTTTCTTTTTTAAATCAAAAAACACAGACTGTAGG
>NW_006436810.1:17693191-17701619 GCF_000325575.1 Pteropus alecto | reverse complement strand
TAGACGTGGTTAGAAAAGCACAGTCTCCAAAACAGACAAGTCTCTTCGTCTAGGAGAAAAAAATATTGATCTTCGCCTTCTTGCTAAACAAAATTTCCACAGCCCTTAACTTACTAAATCTCTAGACCTAGGACAAGGGAGCCAGGAAGGCCAGCTGGTGTGACAGACCTCGGAGAGACGGGAGTTAGACCTCAGACCCAGATCCCGCAGGACGTCCCAGGCGGGAGGCCCAGCGCGTGCGTGCCCGGGGAGAAGGCATCCCGGAGGCATCGCGACAGGCACCGCGGGGGCCCTGGTCCCCTTTGTCTCGGAAGAACAAGCCGACTCCGCATCACATCTGTCCCCAGCTTTCCCCAGCCTGGGACGGACGCCACTTGGCCCTGGCCTGTGTGGGCTCTAAGCAGGCTTACAAAATGAGCCCTAGCGGAGGTGCCATCGGAGAAAATGAGGGAGTAAGGACCTCTGGAAAACACTCTCCTCCATAAAAATAAAAGTGGCAAAAATAGTCAGAATCGACCTTCTCAGAATTCTGGAAATTAACCGGAGGCTTACAGAAAACTGGGTTGCATTTACTCCAGAAAAATAGCTGAATCTCAGCAAAACAGGAGCTTTATGGCATTGTAACTGCCCTCTTCCCCTCCCCCGACCTCGGCTCGGAGGTGGCCTTGAAAACGAACAGCCGCAATCAGGGGGGAAGCCTGCAGCACTGGATAGGACAGGAGAGGAAGGCGATGCTTTAAAGCCTCGAATGACAAAGAACCGACCTTCTCTGGTCCGGTGTCTCCCTGGAAAATGCCGCTTGCAAAGCCGTCTTTCTATGACGTGACTCAGAACTCATCTAGTGCTAATAACCTTTTCCCAGGGGCATCTGTCAATCACAATTAGATAACGATAGATGTGCGTCACCAGACGTTTGTCCAAACCCGCAGAACGTACAACACAAAGAACGAACCTTAGCGCTGACTGTGGGCTTTCGGCGACGATGACACGTCCGTGTAGGTCCATCCGTTGTCACCAGCTTGCCCTCTGACAGTGGGGAGGCATGCATGTGGGCACAGGGGGTCACGGGAAATCTCTGTCCCTTCCCCTCAATTCAACTGTAAACCTAAAACTACACTGAAAAATAAAGTTTAAAATAAAAACACAACGTAATCGCCAACAATTAGAGGCAGTCGATTGATTTTGTGGCTGCCTGAAGTGGTGGGTAACAGGGTAAGCGATAGGCTAACCTAAATTTTTTAAAGCAAAAGCCAGGGACTGTCACGTCCAGAGGGGCTGGGAAGAGGTCTGACGTGGTCCCCAGCACACCCTGGGCCGCGAGCTCGCCTGGGCCGAGCGCGTACTCAGTGCTCGCCTCTGGCCGGCCTGTCCAACAACACGTAGGATCCAGAACCCGGACAGTCGAAGGCGGTCAGCAGTGGGGCCCTTGATGGCAGTGTGCATGGGACAGGGACAGACACTCTACTGAAAGTGACATTGGTCTCACGGCTTCAGGTCTTCAGGAGACGTTGGAGCTTTCCCAGGCAACCTTTCGGTCACTCCCAAAGTGTTTCAAAACAGAAAGAATTAAAACAACTTCTATAAATGAGTGCCTGGTCTGCAGTCATGGGCCGGAGCCCGAATGCCACACCCGTCGCCCTCGGCACCTGCAGAATGCTGGCCGTCACCGTGAAGGCAATGACTGCTGGGGGGAGGGTGAGATGTGAAGCCTGTGCGACTTAGAGATATATGCGGTTTTTAAAATAAGCCCTATGTGTACTCACGGAGAAAATGTGTAAACAACCATAAGTCGTCCAGAGCCCCACAGCCCAGAGATAGCGATTCCTAACACTTCTGCAAGTTTTCCTTCGGTCTTTTTAAAATGCGTGTTTGTTTACACGTAAATGAATCATACTATATAAGTGACTTTTTTTCTTTTTGAACTTATTTTTTTCACAAGTATTTCTTTTAAAAATATATATATTTTTTTTCACTGGCTAGACATATTTCTCGGCAAGGACTTCTCAGAAAACATTCAACTAGTCCCTACTATTTGCTCTTTGTTTGCAATTAGTCAGTGTAATTAACATCACTGGAATAAAAATCTTCACGCATAAATTATCATCTGCGTCGTGCATCATTTCCTTAAGACATGTTTTTGGCAGTGCAGCCATCGAAGCAAAGGACGTGCCTGTCGCCGAGTCTGGGCAATTCTGTAGACACCTTCCCAGAACAATGCACCAGTTCGGGGCTCCGCCCGCGATGGCAGGTGCACTCACGCGTCTACCCAGGCAGAGCGAGGGCGCGCGGTGCCATGGCTCCCAGTCCCGCTGATGTGCAGCCGGCCAGCGTTTCCTTTGGGGCTGCTGCAGCCAGAGCGTGCGGCTCCGGCGCTGTGCAGCCCCCTCCTGCGGATCACTGGCCTGGGGCCCCGCCCGCTGCCTTTCTCCGCCTTCCTTTCCTATTTTATTTTTAATTTTTCTTTCATGGTTGACGTTCAATATTGCTTGATATTAGTTTCAGGTGCACGGCGTCGCGGTTAGACGCTGATGGGGCTGGTCCCCGCCCGCACGTGGTTATCACCATAGAATCGACTGTATTCCCCGTGCCGTGCTCCACGTTCCCGTGACTGATTCGTGACCGCCCATCGTGCCTCTTGATCCCGTCCCCTTTGTCACCCACCCCCCGACCGCACCCCCATCTGGTGACCATCAGTGTGTTCGCTGTGTCTGTGAGTCTGATCCTGTTTTGTTTGTTCTTTAGGTTCCACGGACAGGTGAGCTCATCTGGTATTTGTTCTTCTCTGACTTATTTAGCTTAGGATAACACCCTCTGGGTCCATCCACGTTGTTGCGAACAGTAAGCTTTCAGTTTTGATGGCTGAGCATATTCCATGGTGCGCGTGCACCACACCCCCTTTATCCAATCGTCTGCTTCCGTGTCTTAGCTGCTGTTATAGTGCTGCCGTGAACCTAGGGGCGCAGCATCTTTTTAATTAGTGGTTTTGGACTTCTTTAGATAAATAGCCGCCAGAGGAATTGCTGGGTCATGAGGTAGTCCTATGTTTAATTTTTCGGGGACCCTGCGGACGGTTTCCCACGGCGGCCGCGCGTGTCGCCAGCCCCCCAGCCGTGCACGAGGGCTCCCTCCTCCCCCCGTCCTTGCCGGCGCTCGTTTTTGTTAATACATCGATGATGGCCAATCTGACAGGTGTGAAGTGAAACGTCACTGTTTTAATTTGCATTCCCCTGATGGTTGGTGACATTGAACATCTTTTCATTCTGTCCTGGAAAATGTGCCATATGCTTGAAAAGAATGTATATTCTGCTGCTTTGGGGTGAAATGCTCTAAAAAACACCCGTGAAATCTATCTGGCTCAGCATGTCATCTGCGGCCGTTGCCCCCTCGCTGATTTTCTGTCCGGATGACCTGTCCTGTCCGTCGGCGGCGATGGGTGTCGCAGTCCCCGACTGTGACCGTGTAACTGTCGCTCGCTCTCCTGATGTCCGTCAATACTATAAATTTCTGTGTTCCTACTTCGGCCCGTAAAGGTTTATACCTGGCAATGCTTAACATGGTCAACTGCACACAAATGCTGTTCAAACGATGTTTATTAATCGACTACATGATAAAGGAATTTCGAAGAGGAATTCCAGGAAGTCTGCCTCAGACCACAAACTATGACTCACTGAGGTCACAGAGTCTCCGCGAACTCCTTCCTATGAAACACTTTCTGCCTAGGAAAAGAGAGAAATCAGGGTACGTTATGCATTGTGTATAAACCATCTAATACATTCTTCAGTTTTGCAATTATTCAGATAATGTATCTTAAGAGTATGAATCTTTCGTCTCCCAGTGTTCCATACCTCGCTTCTCTGAATGATGTAATTTCTGAAGAGACACTTCTCAGAAATTACATCTAGATGAGACACTCTAATACACGTCCAGACGCTGAGTGGCATTTATATGTATTAATAGCTTGGTTTCAGGTGTCTGCGAGCATTTCCTCCTCCCACAGTTGTCCCCAACAGATCAAACATGCTCAGAACGCATCTCATGTAGCAGCGTGAGAGAGAGTGAGTAACTTCATAACGATTTAAGTTTTCAAGGTGAGGACTTTAAAACCTAGTAATACACACCTCGGAGAGCTCAATGCCTAGAAAAAGCCACACTGCACATGACGATCTCATGAATGGGACGAGCATCCTCATAAAGGAGACCCCAGAGGGCCCCCACGCCCGCCTCCACGTGAGGACACGGGAAGACGGGAGGCCGCCTCTCAGCACACACCGAATTCGCCAGTGCCTTGTCTCAGACCTCCAGGCTCCAGACTATTGGAAACGAATTTGTTGTTTGTGGGCCCTAAGTCCACGGTGTCCTGTTTTAGTGGCCTGAATGGGCTGAGACAGACGACAACTGATCAAAAGAGCCCCCAGCGGATGCTCTCGAGAGGGACACTAAGGAGCCGCGCCAGAAAAACGGAACGGGCGAGGCGCCTTGCCGCCCGCTGTTTGACTCCTTATATTCCCACGCCTGAGTATTCACAAGATAACACTAGCACCGGAATTCTTTTTCAGTTTTTAAATAATGTCTCACTATGTCATTGAATAGTACTTATACCTAAGAAAAACGACATGAGAATGTGCATTTTAAATGGCTTTTATTGAAGGTGTAATTTTTTTAAATACCAAGTCTATTAATTTTTAAAATATTTTTCACCTAGAAGAAGCATAAATGACTTACTAATGTTATTTATACTATACAGCATCATTACGGTAATGTTCATGTTTTTTTAAAGTATCTCGACAATGGATGACAGCTCCTATGGACCAAAATCTTTCATCTACATGGGGAAAATTGTCTCGCATTTGTACATATATGCCAAAAAATATGGAAAACTTCCCCTCGCTAAGCAAAGTAATAAACATGACGGAAAGTGGAAGGGAGAATTAAGGTATTATTCAACCTTCCGTGGCATCATAGATTTGAGGGTTTACTACAGAGAAAAAAATATCAAAACACTTTATTGGGCTCAAAATAGATTTTATCCCGGCGTCTCTCAAAATTACGATCATGATAAGCAACTGCAACGGAAACATGAGAAACAAATGAACCTCGAGACCCAGGTCTGGCGTTCCGAAGCCCACGGCCAAGACCGTCGTTTTAGGGGTGCAAACGAGGCCCACGATTTGATGCAGAGAGTCTCTGCAGTTTCTTCAGCGATCAAGGTAAGTTTGAAATAACATCGTCTGTAAACTTAAGGACTCCACGTGTGTCTCCCCCCGTGGATTACTGGTTTTACAGCGTAGAGACTACGCTGTGACTGATAAAATATAAGCCATGTAAATGTGTAACTGATTCACTGTCGCGTTTTTTTCATTTTGTATTTTCTGTATTGACCCTGGATTCCGTGAAATTATTAGTTCACGCAGCTTTTTGTAGATTCCTTGGGATTTTTCTACGTAGATCATTTTATCGGCTGCAAACACAGTTCGATCCTTTCCGACCTTACGTCTTCTCTTCCTTTTTCTCGCTCTGTGAGAGCGGCGACGTCTCTACTATGCTGAAGAAGAGCGGACCTTCTTGCCTTGTTCCTGATCTAAGGGGTGACGTCGGCCGTAGGGCTCCTCGTAGATGCTCTCAGACTGAGGAGGTTCTCCCCTATTCCCAGTTCGCTGAGAGCGTTTAATCATGATGGGCATTGGGTTTTGTCAAATGCTTCTTCTATGTCAATTGTGACCCTGTAATTTTCTTCCACTAGCTTGTTAATATGGCGGATTCCATGTGATTGATTTTTTCCATGTTGATCCAGGCTTGCATTTCTCAAATAAACCCTACTGGTCGTAAAACCTACTGATGCATAAGTCTTTTAAACTTCGCTGGATGTTGTTTGCCAATATTTCATTGAGGGAGTTTCTATTTTTATGTCTATATTCATGAGAGAGATCAGTCTTTTTTCCATTGTACATTCTCTTTAACATATCCTAAAAGGACGATTACTTTTCTCTGAAACTCTGGTAATTACGTTTTTCAAAGAAGGCTTAAACTCCAAACAGCTGGCAATCACTGGGCCACAATCACAAATATCTCTTTTACTTTTGTGAAATCCTACTTCAATTTGCAAAGAATACTGAAGCATAGAGATGGAAAAGCCCACCCTGGTGAAAATACCGGGCATCGGTGATCGTGAAAAGCAAGTGGGTTTGGTTTGTTTTCTGTTTTTTGTTTTTTGTTTTTTTGTTTTTTTGTTTTTTTTGAGGGGGAGGGCAGCTAGTTACCTAAAATGGGAAAATTCCTGCACCTTCGGACTTCTTCCCAATAATCTAAAATTCTGAGCAGGGCCTGGAGACATGTAATGAAAATAAAGTGCAATAAAGTGGTTTCATATTTGATATTGTTTCTCAGATATAAAGGCAACAAATGAATCTCCTCAAACACGCAATAAAAACGCAGGACTAAGGTACCTTTGAGAACTTTGGGGAAATGAAATATGACTTGGTGAGATGAATCCAAATTAAAAAAACTCATAAAAGGAGAGGAAAAAACCTATCAGTAAGCAATGTACAAATTTAAATATAGAATTAGGATTTTTTAAAAAGAGACTTTCATGAGACAGAAAAATAGACACTGTCTAAAGCTGGAACGTGTTTATCCTTCAAACATCATGACTGAAGTTTCAACCTTTTACAATCTTTGTTTTTAACTGATGATGATCCACGCTTTAAAGTTTAGCAATTGTCCCCACTAAGCTTCATTCCGTTTTCTGCCTTCACCCCTTCATTCCATCCTTTGTTCTTATTTATGTTCATTGGAGAGGTCTCTAGAAGGACAGATGGTTATTTTTTTTATAATAAAATTTGGGGTGAATGTTCCTTGACAATTTCTTGTAGTAATTTTGTGTCGTTTTTACAAAGACCGTAGACATGTACTCCTTAAAAACAGAGAACGTGGGAAAGAGAAATAGGAAGAAGAAAGAGAAGCAGACGGAGGGGAGGAGGGAGAGAGGGAAACATTTGCAAGACTTGTCCGCCTCCCGCTGTGATTCCTCCTACTCCCCACGGCGTGGTGGGGATGCCTCGCGGAATGGCGCGGTTACGCTGGGTTTGAAAACAGCATAGTCGTAAAGAAGAACACATGGAGGAACACATTTTATTTTCGATGCAAGACAATTGGTCCAAAACACAAATCCCAGCTAGATTTCATGCAGAACACAGAGGCAGGGCGATTCAGGGCTACATTTGCTGCTAAGTGGATTCATGTAACCTCTTAATTTTTGGCTTCGCAAGTTCACTGGTATCTATGCTAAATTTATACTTGGTATCCATGCTAATTTTGTAGATGATGAGACAAACTTCAGAGAAACAAACCTCAGAGAATGGCTGCGACAGCATCTGGCATAAGAAGACCCCACACTCAGCGTTAGTTACACAGCGATGTCTCAGCAATCACACCAGTAAAATAAAAGCACGATGCTCTGAGATCATCTTCCTTATCTGTACTACTATGTGATCAGGAGATATTTAATTGAAAATCCTTAAACACAGAGCACGCTACATTTATCTCTTAGAGATAATAACACAGAAAAAAGTTAGCAGCCACACAGGAGGACATGCACATAATTAATTTAAACGTGGAGTTCAAAAATTCACGTGTGACAACTGTAAATATTATATTTACCCCTCTACATTTTGGGAGAGCGAAGTGAACGTACAGGTGCCCTTTTCCACCAACTCGTTTTATTTTTTTGGAGCAACAGTGTATGATAATCTCTGAAATCCCTGCACGTAAGTGACCAAACTCCTTCGCCCTCTGGAAAATGCACACTTTTCTGTCGCTAGGGTATTGCAATAGTCGAACAGATATTTTATGAATCTGATCGATGTAAACCATAGAAAGCTGAATGACCTGGGTCCCACAGGAGCACATTTTCTTTCCAGAACCAGAGAGGGCCAGCCTGGCAAAGGGCCACCTGGGTATGAGCGGGTCTCAACTCTGGAGCGCTTCAAAACACCTGGGCTCCACCCCGGGCCAGGTCAGCCCGGCAGCAGCTCTCACCTGTGGTCCCAGGGCCACAGCAGCAACGTCACCGACATCATGGAAGAGTCTGTCAGAGACGCAGACCTGGGGCCCGCGCCTGGGAGCTCCCCGGTTGGCAGCCCGCGTTTCAACCAGCTTCAGGTGACACCGGGCTCCTGGTGACGTTGAGAACCTGCTCCAAGGCGAGCGCAGAGCCTCAGAGCCTCCTCTCTGCAGCTCACCCGAAGGCGTGGTCGGTGTGAGGCTCGTTCACCCGTCTGGGTCCTCCCTGCACCCGTGAGAGTGGGGAAGACAGCGTTTCCACGAGCAACCCACAGACAGAAGTGACGCCCGTGCCGCTGGCCCTTCTACCCTCCACCGCGACCCTGCGTCCGGCTCAGGCAGATGCCCCTCGCGCAAGGGAGAGATGTCC
>NW_006436810.1:17692750-17693166 GCF_000325575.1 Pteropus alecto | reverse complement strand
TGCCTCCCCGGCTCCTGACCCGGCTGCATCGTCACCGGGGTCTGCCACTGGCCCCGTCCACACGGCAGCCGTCCTGTTAGAAGGAAAACAGCATGCTTTCGGCTTTAAGCGACGTCGTCCACAGTCGAAGGCAGGTCGCCCTGACGAGGTGACTCAGAACGACACGTTTACACTGCTTTCTCCTTCTAATGAGAGGAGGGGCTCCCCCGAAACCGCGTGGCCCCTGCTTTCTCGGGTCCGTGTCTGGATGGAGACGCGGTCTCGCGGGCCTGCAGCAGCCGTCAACACGCAGGGCGCCTGCGGGAATTACGCTCCTGCCTCCGTCACCTGCGGCTGCCTGCGCCCCAGAGTCCCCGCCCGGACTGCACCTTCACTCGTGACCGGTGAGGAAGCTCCGCCCAGGGACAGGGACAGCG
>NW_006436810.1:17689153-17692739 GCF_000325575.1 Pteropus alecto | reverse complement strand
TCTCCTGGGAGGACTGGCTGCATCGAGCCAGGAAGGTGGGTCAGGAAGGTCGCCCGCGCCACAAGCAGGAGCCGCCCCCCAACAGTGCTACTTGGCTGACATTGGGAGCCACATGGCACAGCTGGTGGTACCCGGGAATCTGTGCCCCGGCTAAAAGGCGAGGCGGTCCACCCCAGAAGTGCCCCCCAAATCTCTCACTGTGAGAGCGGCTCTGCACGCAGCTGTCGGACTGTGGCCAGTGGCCGCCACACCCGAGCACACTCCTTGCCCTGCCCCTGTCCCCACGGCAGCGCCCAGGACAGAGCCGGGCTCCCAGCAGCTGGGAACAGGTCATGAGGGCACGTGCCCGGGGCGGCTGGCCAGCGGGTGAGCGGGAGGCCCTGTGTGCTAACAAAGCGCCGTCTGGGACATGTGGCCCGTCACAGTGCATGCGTCGCCCTGCCTGATGCCCGGGGACACACGGGGACACATGGGCACATGCAAAGCTGCTCTGAGCACCCGAACCACTCTTCAGGCTCAAGTGTCCCCCGCTGGAAGAGAAATGGTTAAAGTACAGTATGAATTGAAATCGGATAATGTTACCATTTTGTACATTTTCTTCCAAGACAACAAGTCGCTGTCCGCATCTTAGGCCACCCACTCTTACTATATATAGTTTTTTTAAACAAACAAGTCATTAAATAAATTAGTCACTAACATCTACTTGACAAATAACCTAACACACTACACTTTTATGGCCAAAAAATACATAATTCCCTTAAAGAGCCATTTACAAATCGAAAACCTGGGAGATGTCCGTAAGCGGAGGGACCAGAAGTTACAAAACTGTCAGGTGAGAAGTTTCCAGGGGAAGCGGCCACATCGACAGATTGACCTACTTCGCCTGCCTGCCTGGCGCGCCCGGCGTGCTTGACGAGCGCCTCTGGCGGGGACGCACTGAGGCTGGACGCCACACCGTTCTCTCGGTGGGACGTGGTGTCCACGGCAGCGTTCGGAGCCTACAGGAAGCTCAGGCCATCTGCAGGAAGGATGGGCCCTCAGACAGGCCGCCCTCCCCCACTCAGAACCTGACCTTGGGGTGCAACGAACACGTCGGGATCACTAACGAGCCGTCGCCGTGCGTCTGAGACGCCGAGCAGATGCAGCCGCCTGCGACGTCACAGCCTGGAGCTGAGTCACAGGAAGCGTCGGCCGCATGAGTCATGGGGCTCGGCTGCCATCCGTCGGCTCTGCTGTCATTCCATCCGAGGCGGGGCGGCTGCCCTGGGCCTTCGAGGCTAAAGCAGGGGCATCGGCTGCCCTGGCAGCCCGCCGAGTCGCCGGCCAGGCCTGTCAGCAGCCTGGCTTCAAGGCCCCGCCGTCTTTCTCCCTGGCCCGGCCACTGGGAGGTGCGGATGCGTTTGGGGACCCGCCTCACTTCCTGGAGGATGGGAAGGTGCTTCTGACCCAGTCACGGGAAAGCGACAAGCTCAGCCACCGCCAGGCTCGCCCGACACGGGGGCGCCCCGAGTCCGGTGCTGGTTCTTCTGGAACTCCTCGTCCCGGGAGCTTCACGCTGGGACACGGTCACCACCAGGGTCAAAACCCGCCACAGGGCGAACAACCTGAACTCTGACTTAACGGCGTGGGGGCAGGAAGGCTATCCCATCTAACTGTAAAATGAGGCGCTTTGCATTCGCACCCCGAAAACGTGGGGTTTCGCAGATTGTTTCACTCTAGGGCGGCCTCTCGCTGCTGTCACACCAGCAGCCTGGGGGAGGTGGGGAAGGGATGACACAGGTGGACGTGGCACGCAAGGCGCGTTTCCAGTGCCTCAGAAAACAGCAGCGTTGTTTAATGCCATCTGCGTGCATAGGAGTCAGAGGAGAGAGGGCGCAGCGCGGAGCAGGGGGTCATCCTCGTCCGTGCGGGCCCGGAGGCCACCAGGAGGTGCCCCTGTGTGTGCGGCTGGCCAGCTCGCAGCACAGAAGCTGGCCTGGCGTCGCAGTGGCCACGTCAAGTTCCACAAAGCACACGAGGCATCGCTGTCTGGATAGAGAGCTGCTGCTGCTGTATTTGAATAAAGTGCAGAAAATGTTCCATGCAGAGAACGCGCTGTCCTTTAAAACACACACACGCACACACACGCACACACACGCACACACGTGCACACACACAACTTCTTTGCCCACCACCAGACACGAAAGCTCTTAATTTCCTGTCCTAACAGTTTTCTCTAGTTTACCCAGAGCTATTTACACCAGTGCAGATGTAAACACTGTCTGCAGAAGGAGGGTAACTAGTAAAAATAGTGAGCTACAGAAGTCAGCATGCAAAGACTTACATTGTTTCTTTTTTTGACCTAAAACTTGATATTTCACATGGAGTCCTGATCTGACACAGGCATACATTATACAAAAATCTTTTTGTATCTTCCTAAAACATACGAAAGTCTTGCAGTCAGGAAATTATTTTCTAATATAGGATAATTTAATCCTTTCATACCATTGTCTCCCTGTAAACATGAATAAATATGAAACTGTCATGAAAACTACATTCGAAATTCAGGCAGTGATGACTTTAACCCCAGATTAGCATGTGCAGAGGGAAAAAGCACACTAAACAGCATTATAAATTAACGATAAAAGCGTTTTTTGTGCAAGAGAGGATTTCTGCAGGTACGCCGGACTTGCCTCCTCCAGGCGTGTCTGAGCCAGACGGTCAGCACGCGTCCTCACGTACCGGGATCACTGCCGCACGTGACCGTTCTTTGGCCCCACAGAAATTGCGATACCCGTGTCCTCCTCACTGACTTTTTTTCCAGTTCTCTCTTTTGGGTAGGTTCCATTCAAGATGTGGCTAACTGGCCAAGTATATACGTAATTTTAATGCCCACTTTTACTCTCAAAAGCTCATTCACAGCTCCCACTATAATTAGAATAGTTGCACTCGGCACTTTCCCTGGGGGTTTTTTCCGGTCAAGTGTGAAAGCCTTGCGTGCACAGGATAGGTGTTATGGGGCAGTGCCAGCGGCTCACGCCCTAGAGTCACCGCTGCAGCATGCCACTGACCTCCTGGAATAAACTGATCAAAAACGAGAGCAGCATACCTGCAGAAGCCAGCTCACAGTTCCCAGCTGGGAGGAAATGGGGCCGGTGCCACCAGCTTAGGAAGGCCGTTTCTGTTTAGCAGATGTGCCTCTACGTCAACGGCCACAAAAGTAAAATTCAGGTTAAATTTTCGTCATCTGCCCGTGATCATATTCGAAAACACAGAGCTCACAGTATTACCCCTTTCAATAAATGTGCTTCAAAATGTAGATCATAAATATCTCCGACCGTTTATTGGTCCTTGCTCCTTATTCTATGAGGAATTGAATATATCTTTGGAATTGTACTAAACTCTCATTTCTTGAGAGGTATAAAACGAAGCGGCATCTCCTCTTTTTCACAATGGAATTTAAAACGAAAACGAAATTTAGAAACACGCTCCGCTACACCTGCGGACCTCCTAGTGGGTGGAGGGGCTTCTGCAGCCCGAGCCGAGCTGGGCGGAGGCAGCGCGCCCCGCGCATGCGCAGACGCGGCTCACACCTGCGTTGGTGGAC
>NW_006436810.1:17687860-17688609 GCF_000325575.1 Pteropus alecto | reverse complement strand
CCGTGTGCGTGCGCGCATGTGTACGTGTGTGCACGTCTGTGAGTGTGCGTGCGTGCTCACGTGTGCGCGTGCATGTGTACGTGTGTGCACGTCTGTGAGTGTGCGTGCGTGCTCACGTGTGCGCGTGCGTGCGTGTGCACACATGTGTACATGTGTGCACGTGCGTGCACGTGCGTGCACGTGTTTTCACGGGGCCACGGAGACACCACATCTGTACTGAGTGTCGCCCTTCACATAAGGGTTTTCTTCAAACTTCAGGACCCGCGATGGCCTCCCACAGGGTCACTTCGTCACATGTGTGAAATGCAGGGCAGAGAGGGGTCACACCCCACCGTGGGGACACACCCATGTGACAATGACTTCCTGTGACTCCTCGTGAATCGGGACCTTGCCGTTGTGGACAGCGACACCCGGGATGTGAGGAGCAGGGTGCCAGCTCGTGAGGAGCGGACGTCAGGCAGCAAACGGACCCGTGAGGAGGCCGATCAGAGAGACGACAGACTCAGGTCCAGGCGGGGAGGGACTCGGGGCCACAGTGAGGTTCTCTGTCCGAAGGAGCCATGGGCCATGCACTGGCGGCCCAGCACCAGCCATGACCGCTGTACGCCCTTCAACAGCTGGTGTAACCTCCCCGAGCCTCGGCCCCGGCGTCTGTGAGACAGTGACCCTGTCACATGACTCCCCAGCCCAGGCCACTTACCCACTGAACAACTCAGATATTCCCTGACAACAGGTTTTTACAGGGTGGC
>NW_006436810.1:17678747-17687493 GCF_000325575.1 Pteropus alecto | reverse complement strand
CACGCCTGCTGCTGAGGGTTCGTGATTCATCCAGAAGAACCTTTGTGTTTCTCTTAGTCCCACCGGCCTTCCCTGAGCCATGGAGAAGGTCGTTTTTCTTGGTCTACCTGTAGCTTCGTAGTGCACCTGGATTACAATTTCCAACACTAATATCAGGAAAGACGCATAATGGGCAGTTACGTCAACTGTATTCTTTACCTAAGGCTGTTCCCGAAAGAATTGAACGGGGTGCTTGTCTGTGCTGCCGCTGCAGGGCCTGACGATCGTCCCCCGTCTCACAGGCTCTCGCCCCGCAGAGCTGGTGTTCTGTTGGCCGGTACACACTGGCGCCCTGCGCTCGGCCTGCCACCTGGCCTGCAGGGCTCAGGCCATCTCCGGGCCAGCCATCAACTCTGACCACGCCCGTGTGTGCAGTTGGGCACGGTTAATGACATTCTGGGTGTTTTCTGTGTCCCTTGCACGGAGGCTCCTGGGCCTCCAGACCCAGGGGACTGGGAAGGGGGGTGCAGGGAAGAAGCCCCCGTGGGCAGAACGCTGTCCCCATTCACGATGACTTCCCCCGCTGGCTCCACGGTAACGACCTGGCCCAAACGGCGAGCTGTGCACACCCCGCGTCCCCCGCAGGGGCCGGCCCGCGGGCCCCTCCTTTGCCCAGGACTCTGCTCTTGGAGAATTCAGGTACCGAGGCCTCAGCCCTCGGCCGGGTCAGCTGGGGGCGGTCAGCAGGAGGTGACTCAGGCTCGGCTTTTCTCCAAAGCTCAGGTGTTCGCAGACCTGCTGATAAGTCACGATGCTCTCGCCCCCCTCGAGGCAAGGACGAAGCTGTTCCCTCAACACTGACGACCTCTGGGGCGGCCCAGGCTTGTCCCCAGGAAGACGGGACAGCTGCTTCCTCTCCTCCGAAAGGTCAGTGTGAGGGGAGAAGCCCCGCTGTGCGGATCGCGGCCAGGTTTTTTAATTTCTTGGGTTATATAGGACCATTGTCCTCTGTCAGAGATGGGACGACGCCCGTGTGCCGTGCCGTCCTCGTGTCCACGGAGAGCGAAGAGTCACCGTCATCCTCTGACAGAGCAAAAGCCCTCGCTGGAAGTGACGCAGTCGCCGAGCACACGACTCTGGCTGGAGGTCGGGCCGTGGTCAGCGCGGCTTCTCTGGGCTCCGGACGCCGAAAGCACCTGGAAACCGTTCAGCTCCCTTCGTCCTGTGCGACTCTCTTCACGTCATCCGGGTCACCTGGCTGCTGCTTCAAAGGCGCGTGCTCGCGCTCTGCCTCAGGGAACTCGGCTGGGAAGGAGACCGCGTCCTGAGCCTCACGAATGACAGCCGGAAAGCTCACGATCCCTCGGAGCCGTGGGCAGAACGGCGCCTGTGAAAGAGCCCAGCGTCCCCGGAGCCCAGCGTCCCCGGAGCCCAGCGTCCCCGGAGCCCAGCGTCCCCGCACGGGAACCGCCCAGGACAGATGCCCCCCCACTGCCGAGTTTCCCACAAGTCACTGAGGCATGTCGCTCTCGGGCCAGCAAATGTGCCTTTTTGTCTTCCAGAACCCGGGAAGCACCCCATCAGCCGCGGCCTGCATCCTGGGCCGCTGAGAACCTGCCTGGGGAGCTGTGCCTGGGGGACCCAGCACAGACAGAGGGGACTGGAGCAGGCCACTGCCAGGAAGATCCCGAGACAAGCGAAGCCGAAATGAGCCAACTGTCACAATCTGCGCCCCATCGAGCCATGACCCGCTGGACGTCGAATCTGCCCATCCCGCAGTGATGCTGTTCTGTGCCGAGGCCCGGGGCCGTCCGCCATGAGCGACTCATGCCCCCGCGTGCAGGAACGTTCTGTCCACCCCGGCTCCTGGGCCCAGACCCCCTAACCCCCAGCTCCCCGTCCACACACTCCTCTGCGCCCCCCTCTCTCCTCTGCTCGCTTCCCATCCATCTCCCCTCCTTACCCCTCCCCCGCCCGTCTCCTCCTCAGACACGCACACACACACACACGCGCACACCAGCACCGCGCGCACCAGCACCGCTCTATGCAAACAAGGAGGCAATTAAAAATATCAGATCTGACATCTGTTCGATGGCTGTTAAGGGTCGGTGGCTGTGAGAAACGGAAGAGAAGCTCTGCTTCCGGCCTCCTCCCAGGAGCACGCACATGTATGACACACATGTGCACATGCGTGCAGACGTGCACATGTACACATCGTGAATGTGTGCACAATACACGTGTGTACTTGCATGCATGTGCATTGCATTTGCACATGTATGCACACAGGTGTAACCTGCATGTGTGCACATACATGCACCCACACATGCATGCGCATCTGCATGCACACATGCATAGCCACCCATGCATATACACAGGTATGTGCACGTGTGTGCTCGTGCATGCATATATACATGTACACGTGCACACACATGCATGACACTTATACATGCATGCACGCACATAAAACATAATAGTTGTTAAACTATTCACTAATCTTTATACCTTTTACTGTAAAATGGAAAAGGTTTTCTCATCATTTCTTATGAGACCTAGTTTCATTCTTTTAAGCACTGTGACTGGGACTGTCACAGTTTCCAACACTTTTCAACAAAACGCACCGCAGCATGCAAATAAGGTCCAGCTAACGTTAAAGAAATGTTTTATTTCGTCGCTTATGCTAACTACAGTCTTCGGCACCCACAACGAGCTGCATCCGATACCAGTGGTGCCATCTCTGTGACTGCGCTCGGCGGCCCCTCCCTCCCCAAGTCCCTAAGCTCCCCCTCCGGGCTCCTGCACGGCAGGGAGAGCGCCTCCCTGGTCCACCGCAGTGTCGGCTCCGTGGGGACCCAGTCCCCTCACAGCCCACGGTCGCTGGGTCCTGGGTGCTCCACAGACAGCACCCGAGGGAGGAGGAGAAGCGTCCCCGATAGTTCTTCAAGTCGTTTTCTGGGAGATGAGTGTGGCTCAGGAAAGACGAAGGGACAGGAGGCATGGAGCCTCCAGCACGACCGCACGTCAGCTTCCGGACACCGCACCCTTCGGCGGCTGTCGCACAGGGGACCAGAGGCCGGAGCGAACCTGGCTGTGCCAGCGTGTGGTCGGCGGCTCGGGGGGCTCAGGGGCCAGGAGACATGTTTTTTGGGTTCTGAGCCCCTTCAGGGGGTGCCAGGCGGATGGGGACGGAGTGCGAGTCGCCGACATCCGTACTCGCACAGAGCTACGGCCGTTCTGCTGCGGTTTCACCGTCTCTGAGGAGGAACCGGTGGCCACGATGTAACGGTTCCCCAGAGAAAGTTGTTAACTCCCCCGTGAGCCCAAGGGCGGCGGTTGCTCCCCTCTTCCCCGGGCCCCTGGGGTGGCGACATGACCACAGATGGGAGGGGCCTGACCCGAGGGGGACCCCACGCGTCTGTCCCCGTCTTCCTCCTCGGGGAACTCGGACTCACACGGGCTTCTCCAGAGGAAGCACCTGACACCCCGCTTCACATACGCTTCACATTTTCAGGGCAGGCTATTTTGCAAGTCAGGACTGATGTGGCCCTTACTCAGACAACGTCTGTGTAATCTGTGACATCAGGAAGTGGAATGAGATTATGGGACAGTATGATCAGGGGAGAGGAGAGTGTGGCCAGACGTCCTGTCCCACCGATATTAGACATGACATCTTAAAAAGCCTTGTTTTCCCTGGCCCACCCAAAAGCCACATCTTCCATCTGGACAACTATCACACAGAACCCCAAACACACGTCTCCCGGCCTCGTCGAACCTCCGTCTGCACCCTGATGCCGTGTGGGGTCACCAAGGAACGGAAGTGTCACAGGCACCGGCATGCGAGGACAACCAAGAACAGAAGCAGAATGAGTGGTGAGCGGTGACGTGGCCGGCACGCTGTTTACCTTTTTCTTCGATGCTTCCGACTTCTTTGACATGTTCTTCAGCTTCTTGTGCAGATGATTAAGGACCTGAAAAACACGAAGGAATAAAGCTGGGCTGCCTCACGTTCTGCAACTCATCGTCTGTGTCGCAATGACAGTTCTTGACATCCCGAAATGGCAATGCCGGTACCCACCAGATCATTCCAACCAAAATACACACGAGGCGATAAAGTGACCACGAACGTGAGTTGCCAGCCACACCCGCTTTCCAGCGCTTAGGAACATGGGGGCGCGTTCTCCGTCAGAGGTCTGTTTGCGTCACGTCCGCGGGGCGGACAGCTCTGCGGCTTTGTCCAGAAAGAGCCGCATGGCTACCCGCCCTTGCTGGCCTCCCTTCCACCTTGACTCCCCCCAGAGGCTACATGTCAGGAATCCTCAGGTCCCTCTATGCACAGACACGACGTGAAATCCCAGACACGCGTGGCAGCCAGAGGCGGGTGGGCAAATGCAGACGGCACACTCATGATCCTCCCCCCGCCAGCGCTCACTTCAGCGCGGTCCTGTGTCCCCCTTGGGGCTGTGGCCCTGCCAGTCCCCTTAAGGCAAACTTCTCCCTATCAGGCCCCTGTCACTTTTTTCCACCCCGGCCCACTGTGCTGGGCTTTTAGACAAGCTACCCTCAGGGGTCCAGCCTCGCTCGGGATTTAGAGACCATGCAGCAAGTCGTGACAGTCCACGCCCCCGTCAGGCATGTCCTCACGAGACACCGGCTTCGCTCATCAGAGGAACTGCTCCGCGTCCCCTGCCAGTGTGACAGTCAGGAGAAACCCACGGGTGAACATGTGGGTCATGCAGCCTGGGCGGTCACGGCAGGGCCAAGGCGGCCGTGTGCACCCAGGCTGCGTGGGAATCACTTTGCGCGCCCTCTGAGTGAGATCTAAGGGAAATCCGCCTCTGAGGTCTGAGGGCTTTGGCTGCCCATCAGCCGCTGGCTGAGTCCCTCCAAGAACGGGAAGCCGGGCCCCAGGCACCCCTGGGCTTCCCTCCAGCACGGCAGCAGGAAACCATTAATCACACTGGACTCGTTGCAGAAGCTTGGTGTGGCCAGTCACAGCCCACCTGAGACACCATGGGGCTGGCCTGCCACCCCGAGGAGCCCTCGCACTGAAGCAGCCATGGCTGGGGTGTGATCCCAGCGCTGCTAAACACGTGGTCACTTCCGACGTGGTCCAGCATCGTCCGGGAGACAAGGCTTTCACGCGTTACGGCAGCATTTGGGGCCACCCTGGATGCAAGGACGATGGGTCACATCACTGTCCTGCCAGCAGCAGTCAAAGGGCAGGCAGGATGAAAGAGGAGCTTCCACGGGGGCGAACGAGAAGGTCTCCCAGAGGGAGAGGGAGAGCTGGAGGCGGGGCCTGCACGACCCGCCTGCCAGGGGGCCTCAGGGGCAGCTTTTCCAGCAGGAGACCACGGAGGACACGATCACCCAATCACCGATCACCGAGGACAAAGGACAAGACAGAGCAGAGGCCGCAAAACAAAGTCAGAGGGAGCCGAACGGGAAAGGGGAGTGGTAGCTGTATTGTGATGCAGCCGGGGGTCCGCCCACGCCCTCCAGGGGTCCGCCCACGCCCTGAGCCAGGGGTCCGCCTACGCCCTGAGCCAGGGGTCCGCCCACGCCCTGAGCCAGGGGTCCGCCCACGCCCTCCAGGGGTCCGCCTACGCCATGAGCCAGGGGTCCGCCCACGCCTTCAGCAAGCGCATCCCCCCTCAGTACCTTCACAGCACCTACAGAGTGCCCCTGAGTGCTTCGTGGAGAAAACTCCCGGGAATATTTTTCTTAGCTGTTTCGCGTCAAGACCCCACACTATGTGCGTTGCTACACTGTGATGCATGCTGATGAAAGTCGTGTCACCAAAGGAGAAAGAACGTAGGGATCGTGATGGGTTATGATCACATTCCTTTACGACAATGACGACGGCATGGTGGCATTTCTCCACCGGTCTGTGCATGTCGGAGAGTGTTTAGGATGCACACGCTCGAACCCGAGCCGAGGTTATCATGGGCGCCAGATCCTCTGGGGATGCGGCAGAACCTGCCAGGCCGAGCCTTTGGAGAGCGATGCTTGTCCTGAACCTAACGTTCAAGCAGACTCCTTAACTGGGGAGCTCGACGGCTGAACTAAAGAAAAACAGCTCGAACTTACTTTTTAGCTCCATCTAGTAAAAATAGATTTGCCTATATTACCTTGAATTCAAAAGAAATTTCCCGTTATGTTTCAAAGCAAATTATTAAAATATCACAATGATCATGTAGTTACTGAATTAAAAAATCTTTCAAACCTTGCTCTATGTGTGCCTTGTAAATTCTCCAATGATAGAAATGTAGCCTGATTTATTCCCGAGCGCTTAGCTTGCCATTTCCATTAAGAAGAAGAAAGGCTTGGGGAGATGAAGAAAAGGAAGGCTTCGCTTCTAATCCCTATAATTATGCGTCAAGACACAAAGGTTTTAGGACTCCCTCTAGTCCCAAGCTGTGTGTCACCAAGGTCGTCACCAGGCGTCCCCTCTGTGAGGGGTGGGGGTCCCTGCAGCGGGACCCTCCCGAAACACTTTCCAGCCCCCTGTCTGGGCAAGTTCCCCCACCGCCTCCAAACCCTTTTTCCTTATCAATGAAACGGGTGGCGGCTCCAGCCACAGGGTCGCCAAGCGGGTTGAAAGGAACAGTGCACGCACGCGTCCGGCCACTGTGCCGTGCGGGCCCAGCCCTTGCATTAACAGAAGACGGGTGGGCAAACCAGCCATCTACCAGGTAGCTGAGCTACAGTGACTTCCCAAAGCCCCCACGCCCTCGATGCAGACCATCTTTCAGAAGCACCCAAAACTGTTACCCTTCGGAACAGACAGAGATCTGCAAGGTTGGTAGGGGGTGGGGACAACCCGGGGTGGCTCACACTGAACGCTGTGGCGGGAAACACGTTCTGAGTGGGGCGGAAGAGACCGTTCTGCGTCCCCTGGCTGCTGTGGTGCCACAGCCACAGCCTTACCGGAGACAGAACGGGAGACGGACAGGCGGAGATGACACGGTGGACGGCCCAGAATGTGGCCCCAAGCACGGTTCCCGGATGGTGCTGGCGCCCGTGCGCGGGGGACACTGGCGCTCGCCCCACGCGCCACAGCCCAGGGATCGGTGGTCAGGCATCTGCTCTTTTTTTCTCAACATGAACGACTGTGTGAAAAGCTTAAGACCTTCTGGTCAGTGTGAAGCCCCGTGTCCTCTCAGAGGAGGTGAGCTCCGCGGGACGGGCAGCGGAAGGACACGTGTGAGCCCCGGAGCAGGAAGCCAGACCCCATGGGTCTCTCCAGAGCCAGGCACTTTGACCCACCACCTGAATCACTTATCCTGCTGACACGACCATCCCAGAGGGCACGAAAACGGGGACCGGCCGCTGGAAGCCATCCACCACAGTCCTCTGGACATTCCCAGAGGACTGAGCCCCTTGAGGGTTTAGGGCTAAACTTCTGTGTAAAATAAAATGTGAAGCTGTGTGTCCGGGAGCAGTGGCTTCACAGAGCCAGGTCCTCACGAGCCAGGTCCCTGCAGAGCCTCCCTGTGGCCCCCTGGGGGGAGGTCCCGCTAGAGTCAACCGTCGCCCCTGAGTGCTGGCAGGCTGCGGCAGGGGCCAGCGCTCCCCGCCCCCTACAATCCCGCTGCAGGCCCCTGGGGTTTGAGCCGCTAAGACTGGGGGGAGGGAGGGGGTTTCCTGGACTGAGGAGTGGGCGCCGAGCGGGAGCCTACTTCCCGGACGATCTGGGGGCGGGAGGGAGGTGGGAGGCCCTGCGACCTACCGAGAGGGGAGGCGGCCGATCAGGCAGTGAACTGCAAACTTTCCCGGGGTCCCCCCAACTCCAGGTAACTTTCCCAGCAACACCAAACCCGCAAGCCCAGCGGAGGCCGGGGCACACCGCGCAGGACGCCGGTCCCCACGCAGATCCGCGCGGGAAAGGACGGGGCAAAAGAGCGGGGGCTGCCGCGGGGCTCAGAATGGGGCGCGGGGACACACGGAGACGCACGGGGCCCCGGCGCCCGCCCCGCGCGCCCCGCGCCCACCTTGGCATAGCAGAAGCAGATGAGCAGAAGCGGCAGCAGGTAGCCGAAGACGAAGGTGCACAGCACGTAGGCCTTCTTGTGGCGCTGGTCCGGCCACTGCTCCCAGCAGAAGGTCTGGTTGCTGGCGTCGCGGTGGAAGAGGCGCTGGTGGTAGGCCACGGGCGAGGCCATGGCGACAGACAGCGCCCAGATGCAGCCCACGCCCAGCAGCGCGTTGCGGGACACCCGCAGGGAGGAGGAGCGGCGCGAGTGCACGATGGCCACGTAGCGGTCCACCGACATCGCGGCCAGGGTGAAGATGCTGACCAGCATGGACACGGTGAAGAAGTAGTGGGTGAACTTGCAGATGAAGGCGCCCAGCACCCAGGTGGGCAGCGCGTACACGGTGGCCTGGAAGGGGATGCAGAAGAGCAGGTAGGCCAGGTCGGCGATGCTCAGGTTGAGGATGAACAGGTTGGTGGTGCTGCGCCGCTTGCCCGGCCCGCTGCGCGCCAGCACGGTGATCACCAGGCAGTTGCCCAGCACGCCGAGCGCGAAGATCAGGCCGAACACCGCCAGCGTGACGAAGTTCTCCACGCCCAGGCCGGCGAGCGGCGGCGGCTCCGCGGCGGGGGGCTCGGGCCCGCTCGCGTTCCCCTCGCTGAGGTTCGCGGCCACCAGCTCCATGGCCCACGGGGGCGCCCGGGGCGCTCAGGGCGAGGGTGCGCGCCTGGGACAGAGGGCGCCAGACCCAGCCTGAGCCTCCCGGTGGGCCGTGCCGAGCGGCACCGTCTCTG
>NW_006436810.1:17671092-17678386 GCF_000325575.1 Pteropus alecto | reverse complement strand
CCCTGCAGGGGGCTGCCCCGGCCTCTCCGCTGCAACTGAGACGTAGGGAGGACACAGCCCGGCTGAAGTCCGCGCCCCCTGGGGCCTCCCCGTGCCCGGAAGTCACCGCGAGGACACCGGACCAATCCCTAAGGGATGGGTCGCCGCCCCCCTCCTTGCTGGATGAGTGGTGCGCGCTCTACCAGGCGCGGACCTGCCTCGGTTCAGCTCGGGATGCGACGCCCGCCCCGCGGCGGGAGGAGCCGAGCAGCTCCTTTTTTTTTAGGCGCGGGGTGCGCGCGGGCCTCCTCCCGGTCACCTCGGTCCTTCTCCCTCCGCCGAGGCTGGCAGTGGGAGCGCAGCCTGCCCCCGTCAAAAAGCCCAGGAAATCAGTGATGGGCAGTGCTCCCCGGAGTTTTGTGAAACCCCTAATCTCCGCCCTGGCCCTGCTCGCCGCCCCGCAGGAAATCAGCAGGACAGGAGAATGAATGGCCTGCTTCGGTTTTCGTTAGAAACGTGCGTAAGATGAAGGGGAAGGCGTCGTGTGATCATCCAGCTCAGATCAGTGTCGCCGTCCCTTACTCATTTGAGTGACAGAAACGCAAGTGCTGACAGGAAACCTTTGCAAAGTGAAAAAAACACGGTTAACATCATCGCCGCGGTCAAGCGCGGATGCGCCAGCTAAGTCAGGCATCGTTGGCAAACATGACCCCTGGTTAGGATCTCGCTAGTTTCCAACAAGAGAGCCAAAACCGATCCATTTATTTTCAGTGTTTATATGATTTGTCTACGCTGACTTTCGAAACACTAGCATGTCTCCGGCGTTCTCCAGATGCTGAGTGAGCGCCCAGGAGCACCAGGCGTGAGGCAGGTGAGGGGCTGGGAGACAGGCAGGGGCTTGCACAGTGCTGAGCAGGGCGTCTCGGCCTCCCGGAGTTTGGGGAGTAATGATATCTCATTTCTCTTGTTTTATCTCACTTTTCTTATATCAGGAGTTCATTTTCAGGAAGATTTTGATGGAATTCATTGAACACCTACTATGTACCAAGTACTTCACCTGCATTCATTGTTTCTTGGAATACTCACGACTCCCTTGCCGGGAGCTCACAGTATAACAATACGCGGGCATTATTTCATCCCTACAGAGGACAAATCTGAGCATAAGCAACTTGTTCGCCCAGCATCTTGCGGGTCAGGACACCTACCTTCCCTCGGAGAATGCTTCCAAGCCTCCTGAAACCACGCTCTCCCCCCTGCAGGGTTAGGGTTAGTGTACAGTGTCCTGTGATGGACAGCTCTGTGTCACTGAAAGTTGTTTGTAATAAGATTTGGGGAGAGTGTTTTTTGATGGTTATGAACTTTTTTCAACATGGAACCTATATGATGAAATTATATCAAATACCTGTGTACCCACCACTCAGTTTAGAATAATAAAAAAGAATTATCAATAAAGTTGAAGATACTTTTATATACTTCTCCAGTCTCAACCCCTACCCCCATCTCCAGGTAACCCGTTGTCAGTTAGTCATTTTTTTATACATTTATGACATGCACATATGTTCTTAATACACTGGAGGGGGGTGTTTTATTTTAATATTATATGATGGGTCTGGTATTACTACAGATACACCAACGTTCTTTGCTTATTATTGGCCTGGTAGATCATTTGCAATCTTCCTTTGTCCTGTGATTTAGGGGTAGCTCTTGGCAATAGCACGTGACTGAATTATTTTAAAATGCAGTTTGACAAGCTCTAATTTTTTAACTGGTGAGTTTAGTACACTTGCATTTTATTGCTATTAATGGTCAAGTTTTCATGACGTACAGAACGCAGAATAAAAAGGAAATGTCTAGAAGAAAAAAATATATGAAAGGAAACGCTTAAAACGTTATCTTATTGCGTTTACCCACCTGGGACTGAACTCACAGCGAGATCACCTGCTGTCACTGCAGCCGCACCTGACACGTCGTGGCCGAGTGACCAAGTGAGCGAGCGAGCCATAGGCAATCCGCATTACCCGAGTCGGTGATGATAGCGACGGTTTTTAAAGAATTTCTTATGTGCCATATTGTGGGAAATATGCACATGATTTTATGGAGTTTTATAAAGCTGGCGTTATTTTCATCATTTTACGGGTAAACAGCTACGTTTCGGAAAGTGATACCTATTATACTCAGGACTCGTACACTTCTTTATGTCATGATGGGACCTAAAGCGGGACCAATTCCATGCCACTCGTAGTATTTTTTTTAATTTTTAATTATTGTATATTAGTTTCAGGTTAGACACGTATAAACTCGCGAAGTGACCCCCAGATGGCTCTCGTCCCCGCCCGGCACCTCACATGGTTATTGCAATGTTACTGACCACATTCCCTGGGCCGTGCTCCACGTTCCCGTGACTATTTCGTAACCGCCGATTGTACCTCTTCATCTCTTCCCCTTTTTCACCTAGCCCCCCAGCCCACCTCCCATCTGGTGACCACCTGTGTGTTCTCTGTATCCATGAGTCTGTTTCTGTTCTGTCTATTCATGTGTTTTATTTTTCAGATCTCACATATAAGTGAGATCATATGGCACGTGACTTTCTCTGTCTGACTTATTTCACTTAGAATAATACCTTCTAGGTCCATCCATGTTATTGCGAATGCTAAGCTTTCATCTTTTTTACGGCTGAGTAATATTCCATTGTATATATGTACCGCAGCTTCTTTATCCAACTGTCTGTCGATGGGCACTTAGGTGGCTTCTGGATCTGGGCTGTTGTGAGTAGCGCTGCGGTGAACGTGGCAGTGCATACGCCTTTTTGAATTAGTGTTTTGGTTTTCTTTTGATAAATACCCAGAAGTGCAATGGCTGGGTCATAAGGTGGTTTTGTTTTTCATTCCTTGAGGACCTCCTCACTGTTTTCCACGGTGGTGGCTCCCGTTCGCCGTCCTCCCCACAGGGCACGAGGGCACCCTCTTCTCCACGTCCTCACCAGCACTGGCTGCTTTTTGATTTATTGACGACGGCCATTCTGACAGGTGTGAGGTGATATCTCATTGCGGTTTTAATTTGCATTTCTCTGACGATTAGTGACCTTGAGCATCTTTTCACATGTCTCTTGGCCATCAGTATGTCCTCTTTGGAAAAATACCTATTCACGTCCTCTGAACACTTTTTAATTGGATCGTTTGTGTTTTTGGTGTTGAGTTTTATGAGTTATTTATAATTTTTTGGATGTTAACTGCTTATCAGATGTATCACATGATCCTTTCCTCTAGGAATGAAGTGTAGTAAATTACATCAAGAAAGGATTACTCTTCGTACAGCTTTTTCTAAAGAAACATTTTCTACTGAATTGTGATAAATACACTAAATGTATGCAAATCATAACTTTACAGATTGACGCATCCTCAAAAGTCCTTCGATGCCACATCTCTACGCCTCCTGGAAAAGTGGAAGATGAAAAAGCGGAGGCCTCGGGTTTAAAGTCATTGTCACTCGGAGAAAGGGGGTGGCGCTCTGTGGCTCAAAACAGCCCAGGCAGAGCACCAAGCGTCCTTGAGGAAGGTCAGCTGCTGTCCTGGTGCCTCTCGTGAAACTCTTCAGAACCCAGCAAAATATTCCCGCAGGACCTCAGACAACGGAGACTGCCCTCAGCGAGCGGGTGCCCAGCTCCCGACAGCCGATAAACCCAGGTGGGGTTGACACCGACATCACCCCATCTTCACGGATCTGCCCGGCAGCTGCCGCCTACCGCAATCACGGAAGTTTCCTGGCTGATTACGCCGAGGGTCTGGCTTGTCTTCACACACACACAGTCGCATTTTATCTCTGTGACACTCGACTTTGTTCCTCTGAATACGCGCCTGACTGACTTCCTTAGGCTCCTTCTTTAAAATCAAGTCCAATTCCAACATTTTAAAGGTGTCATTGATTTCACCTGTGCAAGTATGCTCAGGAATTTACTCCTTCTTGGTTTTCCATGGGGAGAAACAAACGTTCCTTACCGAAAGTACTGTATAACATGAAAGGAATAAGTAGCAAAACTGGCTTGGAGTTTCTAGAACATGATATAACAACATAGGCTAAAAGGGCCCCGGGGGAACAATATGTATCTCCTTCCGATCCTTGTCCCCTGCCCACTGCCCGAGCACACACAGCGGCACGCGCGCGCGGCCGAGCGAGGGCGAGGTCTTAGCGGGGCTCCGGCCACGGCAGAGCGTGCGGGAAGCTCATCACATTGCTTTGGTGGCAAAGTAAAGAAGCCCCGTTATTTCCTCCACATTTTATTTCCCATTTTTGTCTACAGTTTGAAACAAAAACAGCTATCAAACCTCTCTGGGTTGCTTCTAACTGGGCTTTGGAGAGTCGTAACGACACATCCAGCAGCTGAGAAAAAACCCTCCGGACTAACAGTCTCAAAAACTCCTTCAGGAAAATTTCAGTCCGAAAGCGAAGCAACCCGTCTGTCGTAAGACACCCGGCAGGCCAGCACGGCGAACGGCTCCAGCTCTGGCCCCACGGAGAGCGAAGGGCCGCACGGGAGACTCGGAGAGCGGGTCCAGAGCTTAAGTGAGGCGCAGAGAATGGCCGAGAGGGGTCGGGTGGCAGCGAGGAGGAGGTGGCCCAAGGGTTGAGGGACAGCTGGAGGATTTGCAAGCTCCCCTGACAGCCCGCGGTTATGGAACCAGACATCCGCCCCAGGGATCAGCTCCACTACCTGTCTGCCCCGCCTGCCCCAGAGTCCCCAGAGCAAAGGTGGCTTCCTGGGTGGCTTCTGTCGGAACCATTTAAAGGCAAATATATTAACCAATGCCGCACGGGGTGGAGGAGGACAGTGAGGGGCAAGCAATGGTTGACCCACAGCCCCAAAAGGAAGAGGCTGCAGAGGGAGACGCGACAGAAACCAAAGCTCTGGAAAGGTCCCGTCTCCCAGGTCACGCGTCTAGAAGGTCACACGCACGCCCAGCGCTCCGGAGGGACAGGGAGACCCCGAGTGCCCGCCTCTGGCTGCCCCCGCCTGCGGGAGGCCATGGCTACAGCAGAGTCGCGGGCAGCGGCGTGACCCAGCACAGAGGTGACCTGCCCGGCCCGCGAGTCGCTTTGATTATCGGCGCCAGCGTCCGGGGAAGTCCCTGTGGAATCGCCAGCTGTCCCCTGTCCGCTCTCCGTGCCGCAGAGGCTTCCGCGTTCGACGCGATGAAGGACAGTCGGGGACAGCCCGGTCGGTGCAGAAACCACCGACACGGCAAAGCGGGTCGAGCGACAGCAGCACCCTGGGCCATTTGGGGTAAATCCGAAACTTTTCCACAGTAAAATGTCTATTTTTTATAAGTATGTCACGGGAGAGGGCCCCGGCCGGCTTGGCTCAGGAGGAAGCAGGTGGAGGCGGGAACCACCCAGCTTGTGTCCTCGTGACAGGAGGTGGAGCGGGGGCTTGGTGCACCCCTGGGCCTGGTGTCTCCTAAGAGGAAGCAGGGCGAAGACCTCGGCCGACCGGACAAGGCTGTTGTTTCTCACAAGACCTGGGTGAAAGCTTTGACCCCCCAGCCTGTCACTTCCGACCGGAAACCAGAGCGTCAGCCTCAGCCCCGGGACCAAGTCTGTCCCCACGTGACGGAGTGGAGTGCAGGCCTAGGCCGACAGCAAGATGCCCGTCTTTCCTTAACAGAAACTAGAACGGTGACTCGGCCCCGGCCCAAACCTGTCAGTGCTTAACGGAACCAGAACAAAGCCCAGTCCCGAGATGCCACCAGCTCTAAGCGCCGATGGCCAGAGACTCTGAGCACGTGCGCTCCACATGCCACGTCCCGCGGGAGAGCACACTTCGGGGCGAGGGCCCCCGCGGAGACAAGCGGTGAATGTTCCAAGACCCACCTTTGGAAACGTCCTAGAGAATTCTGAGACCAGCAAGAGAACGTGGCGGCTGCCAAAGAGCCAGGGGCCATCGCATGTGACCGGGACGGGCCTGGTCTCAGCGGCAGAGGCCCGGGCTGGCAGGAACTGCGCGCTCCCAGCCAGGCTGCCAGCCCCAGGGGGGCCACCGCAAAGACACCTGCTCAGAACCCGTGGCCTTTGCTTCTCTGGTCAGTGAGAAAGAATAAGGCAACTAGACATGCGTGGGGGGGATTAAAATTCTACCGCAACGTAATTTTAAGCAATCAATGGAAAAAAATTCTTAAGGGAAAGAATTTCCGCTTTGAACCCTGTCTTTTTAGGGTGCAGCTCTCCTAGCGTTAGGCTCCAGAGCGAGCCATGTCATCTGCAGAGATCGTTTGCCCGCCGTGGTGACACGGCTGGTGGAAGCCTGGACGCTGAATCCAGCAGCCGAGACACAAGCCCCGCTCTCCGCCCCTTCCACTGAGAAACCTCGAGAAAGTTCAACTCTCTTTCTTTTGTTTCACATTCAAAAATAAGTTTTTATTTCAAATACACAGAGTAAATATTTTTAAAGACACTTGTGCTCACGAATGAACACATTTTGAAGCGTGAATTTCTCCATAGTTTTTTCATCCCTTATTCTAATTTTTCAGCATCGAAGGATTTCATGTTCTCTGTCTTCCTCTTGTCTTTTATATTTTTTAGACTTTTGCCCATTTTTCTTAAACGGATTATATAAGACTGAAATAACTCATACAATATTTCACTGGCTGATACTTGAATGTTAATTTTAAAACGATACCAAGCAGACAGGCACATCCAACTGACTCTTCATTAACTTACTGAACTCAGCAGATCGGTGCGGGCCGACGAGAAAACGAGGCGAGTCCACGGGCCGCGAGGTGGACGACTCGATCCCCAGGAACTCGCTTCTCTTCCTTTTTTATAATTTAAACTCTCTTCAGAACGAAGGGGGAAAAACAAACTTTTCCAAATCTTTCTACCGGATAAAGGTTAGCAAAAATGGCATCTGGGCAAAGAAGGAACCTCTAAGACACCTTCATTGCCATGAACGGACGATGCCATTAATGTTTACGTCACGAACAGAATATGGCACGGACACAAATAAAAAGCTAAAACAAAAACATTGGAGAGGAGAACAAAACCGTCGCTGTTCTTTGTTTTGTTTTGTTTTGTTTTGTTTTTTTGCGTATAGGGAGATTGTCTAGATATTTAGAGGGAACAAGTAAAAACTTATTAAAACCAAGAAGTTCAACAAAACGGTTAGCGAGACTAACATAGAAAAGCAGCAGCTTCCTGCGAAGGAACCAAAGAGATACGTTTCTCTGAGCGTACGGAGGACACACGCACACTGTGTGACGAGGCGGCAGACGACGACGTAAACTCGATATTTTAAACAGTCCACAGTAACTCCCCCCAAACTCAT
>NW_006436810.1:17655105-17667387 GCF_000325575.1 Pteropus alecto | reverse complement strand
CTTTTACGGTCTTCAACTGATTAGACAAGGCCCCCCCACATCGTGGAGGGTAATCTGCTTTACTCAAAGTCTACTGATTTAAGTGTTAATCTCATCTAAAAAACACATTGACAACAACATATAGATTAGTGTTTGACCAGATATCTGGGTGCCGTGGCCTAACCATTAACCCCAGCAAACTGTTCACTTAGCAAGGGGGACAGGCTATGCTGCTCTGAGCTGGCGAGAACTGACCTGTGGCCCTGGACAGTCCCCAGACTGGCCCAAGTGCTTAAATTGTTACTAGTGCACAGGCTCCGTGGCTGGGAAGCTGCGCCCTAAGGCAACGTTTAAGGGGTCCGCGGGCTCTACGGATATAAATAGCGTCGAGTCGGCAACCACTGGCTCGAGGAAGGGAGGAACAGGTCCCCCGGGCCCTCTCGTTGTCACTTACTGTGCAAAGCCAACAGCTGGGTACATTTGTATAGAAGACAAGAAAAAAATCAAGAAATAGATCCTTTCCCTTTTTTTCTAATTGTTTCTGGTTTTTTTTTTTTTTAATATCAAACTTATCGGGAATAACTACGTGCGGTAAAATTTGCCGTCATTAAGTGTACAGTTCTATGAGCATTGTCAAAAGAAATGAAACCACTACGACAATTAAGAAGCAGACGGTTTTCAGCGTCCCAGAACATCCCCGTGCATGCCAGCATCGTCAGTCACCGCCCGCGCGTGCAGCTCTTGGCGCAGATTTGATCCCAACCGTCCAGTTCCATCTTTCAGAAGACGCGCTTGCTCCGCTGTGAAGATGCCTTTAGGAGGTCCCCGGCTCCTTTGGGCAGTGCAGGTCCTTGGCACCAACGAAGATTCAAGAGCAAAAGCACGTGACATCTGATCGTCGGAGCTGTAGGGGCTCAAGAAACCACCTTTTTTTTTTTTTTTTTAATGTGACTATTTCCGTACTGGACGCTAATGAAGAGTTAGATCAAACCATACAAAATAGCAATATTTTAGTTTGAAAATAGTTGAATATTGACAATTTCATATGTTTTGAATTAGCAGATTATATCGGATTAATAACCTTTCAAATTATCTAATCTGCCATAAATCTACAATATCTTAGCACACATGATTCCTACCTTAGAAAATCTCCTTTTTCCTAATTTTCTGTCTGTTTTCTTCCTACTCTCTTAAAAAGTCTATTTCAGAAACTTTATACTTGAAATTTTAAAACAAATGTTTTACTAATTCTCTTTGTGACAGCAGACAACTCAGTTAAAAACTGGACAAAGGCTCTGAATTAGACATTTCTCCAAAGAAAATATATACAAATGCCCAATAACTACATTTAAAAAATTCAGTATCGTTAGCTATCAGAAATGCAAACCGAAACTACAATGAGATGCCGTTTCACACAGTGACTGAAACAACTGTAATAAAAACACCGACGTGTGACAGCACGTGGCGGCGCCGTGTCCTCGCCGGGGGCAGCGAGGTGGTGTGGCCGCTTTGGGAAGGAGTTCAGCAGCTTTTCAAATGTTTTGGAACTTTGATTTTAACTCAAAACGTTAAATGCAGAGTTTCCATACAAACCAGTAGTGCCACTTCTAAGCATAGATCCAAAGAAGTGAAAACACACGCTCACCCCCCAAAAAACGTATATGTGAATATTCATGCCAGCCTTACTCGAAATAACCAAACTAAAAAAAACAAGGGTCAGCTGACGATGGGATAAGCAAAATCTGGTGTGTCTATACAATGGACTGCTATTTGGCCATAAAAAGTTTCATGCTACTACATGGATGAGCCGTGAAGTCACTATGCCATGAAGGAAGCCAGTCACAACAGACCACATGCTGCATGATTCAGTTTACATAAAATTTCCGGAGTAAGCAGATCTACGAAGACAGGAAGTAGACGAGTGGCGGCCGGGGGAGGGGGAGGGGCCACAGTTTCTTCCCGCATAAGAGGGTTCTGGAATTAGATATCCATGCCGGCTGCGCTACCCTGTGAGTGAACTCCTGAACTGTAATTTTTAAAAGGGTAAATTTTATGATATGTCAATTATACCTCAATAAAGCTGCCATTGAAAAATGATTGGACATGAAATAATAGTTTCAAAATAGTTTGTTAAAATCTTAATGAAAAAATATAATCAAATACTAGGTTGCAAAGAGTGTAAGTGAGCCAAATATTCATCTCTCATATCAGGGAGTTAATAAATATTGTCTGATGCTACACATAAAGAAGATAGCTATACATGTTATCCAGAGTTACGGAGGTAACATCCAGTAAAACTGAAAACAGAAATGATTCTAGACCATGGCCGCTGAATGATAGGCGTACGCAGAGGTTTGTGTGTGACCGTGACTCTTTGTCTTATGCCTTTTATACTATTTTATTTGTTACCAAGAGCATATTTCTTTGGCCAAGTTTTTAAATCACAATAGAGTGAAGTAGAATTATAATAATAACTTGCAAATTTCCAGGCAGCCTGTAAGATGCTCGGTGGCAGGAGAGAACACGTAATATGATGCCTTGTTAAAAAAAAAAAAAAAGGAGGTAGAAGAAATGATTACATCAGTGTCTCTGAGTGTGACTAGGAGGTGTCGAGAAACACTCACCGGACTGGCAGTGACTTCCCTGGGCGGAGTGGAGCGGGGATTCACAGGGCAGTCAGTGTCGCCAGGCTGGGAACAGGCGGGAACGTTCATTTTCACCTTTAAGCTTCCAGACGTCTCTCCACTGTGACTGTGCTAATTTTTACACTTTAATATTTAAATAGACAGTCAAAACAACTGTTTTAAGTATTTTAAAATTCAGCCTGATTTTCTATCGCCTTAATAATACTAATCTTCCACTTAGCTTGAAGGGTAAAATTGGACGGAGAGGCAGATCCGTGAGTTTTGGGAGGTAAGCCGCGTGGGAGGAGCACAGCACAGGCCCTTTCCTTCGACCTGAAATACCCCCGAGATTCAGGCACCTTTCCTCGTGCCTTCCCTCTGCCCCCCGACCCCCAAAAACGGTACAAAGAACTTGAGTCAAACGAATACTAAAGAGCAGGAAACGTCTACAAGTCAGGGAAAATTCGGAGCCAGAGGGTCAGTAAGCGGGTCCCCCAGACGGCCAGAGGCAGAGGGACATCAGCCGCGAAACGGGACAGATTCAACTTCGGTTCGATTTCTATACAGACTTTAGAGCCTTGGATAAGGGGCTTTTTTTTCCTTACCTGATTTCCAATGTCACGTGATAGATGTGACACACCCAAGTACAGTTCACATTTTAAATGAACATTTGCACATCTTAATAACGGGCTTGGGAATGTAAACCGATTTCTATTGTCCAACCGGATAGTTCGGATCAGCCAGCTATGTCTTTCTGTCACCACTTGGTGGCGACAGGGTTAACGTGCAGGGGTGGCTACGGGAATGGAAGCCCTGAGGCCAGGAGCTTCAAGGCTGCTGTGAACTTGACGGAGCAAGATAAACTCCCACAGACCACACAGCCAGAGGCAGAGGACAATCAGCCAGGACGGCAAAACCACAGACAAGGCAGCCGCACAATAAAGTCGAGGACACACCCCACGGGAACAGGAAGGTGTTTCAGACCGCCCAAGATGACCGCTCCTGGGGCCTTTGCTTTCTGCAAGATCAAGCGAATTCCTCCTCATCCTCAGGAGGAAAGAAAAGATGGCAGCACCATTTGTCCAGCTACAGAAACTGGAGTTTTATTCACGGGCCGTATGTACAGAATCACAATGGAATGCGCCGAAATTAGGTTAAGATACATCTCTGAAATGTCATTTGCGAAATTAGTTTGCGATACACCGTATTTCCTAACCTACCGATAAGTGGATTTGGGATGATGTGTTTCCAAGCAATTTTTCATTGGAAATGGAAAGGTTTTAACTCTTCGGTTCTCCTCTGGGGCATCTCGTCCAGGACGTTTTTCTTGCCCTGCCTTTAACACGGAGTCCTCAGTAGGGCCGTTGCTGGAAGGCGCAGTCACAGCAGAGCAGGGGTGATTCCCATGACAGCACGCGGCCTGGACCACCTTCCTTCACGAAGGGTCCTCCATGCCCAAGACAAACCTTTTCATCAGCCACCGTGTGAGGGTTCTCGGAGAAACAGCCAGCAGGAGATGTGTGTGTGCGTGTGCGCACGTGTGTGCGGGTGCGTGTGCTTCTAAAGAGCTTCGTTGTAAGGTGACGGCTCGCACTGTGGACTGCAGACCTGAGACCTGTGGGACAAGAACGCAACATGTGACTACGAAATCAGGTGTGGGGTTTAAGAAGGGCTTCACAGGTGGCCGGAGCCGAAAGCTTCATACGCTTTCTGGTCAATCCACCTCTGTGCGTGTGTGATTTCGAGGCCAAGTCACAGGATCCTCAGCGCTTCGTGAATAAAGCAGGGACCGTAACGCCTTCTGCACAGGGTGTCGTACGCGGGAAACGTGGCGATGCCCGGTATTGACACAGAGTATGGTGAAAAGCACCGTTACAGACACGAAGGACACTAAGGCGGGTCAGGCCGATTTAACACGTGGAGAAGGAAAACGCGCAATGGGAGGTGGACAGATGGCGCAGTAAACAAAGCAGCGACCGAAAAGCACCGTTACAGACACGAAGGACACTAAGGCAGGAAAACGCGCAATGGGAGGTGGACGGATGGCGCAGTAAACAAAGCAGCGACAGCGAAAACAGAGCGTGTGATCGCGCACAAGAGGGCCTGAGCCCGGGCCGTCTGGCCACCGGAAATTCTCTACGGGTTCAGATTTAGACGACCCAAATAATCTCTGGTGAATAAGCCCGGAAAATGACAAGACGATTTATTCTGTCCCCTGCGATTCAAGTTTTCAAGATTTCACCAGCCGTGGGTTCGGTTAGCTGTCCAGAGCATTTCTGCAGACGCACGGGCAGCGACCAAACTGCAGTGACATCATCAAAGGCACCAGTGAACCTGATTTAGAGCCCAGGGTGAGGAAGGAAGCTGGTTGCAAACGGCGAGGGCAGAGGTGGCACAGGGAAGGTCAGCTGAAGAGACGAGCTTCCTCGTCCGCGGGACAGAGGACAAGACCTGCTGAGTGACGTCTGGCCGGGAGAACGGGGTACAGTCCCCACACCTCCTCTCTCCAAGGCTCAGGCTCCATCGAGACCTGCTGAGTGACGTCTGGCCGGGAGAACGGGGCCTCTCTCCAAGGCTCAGGCTCCATCAACGGGGGAGAGAACCTCTCGTGTTGCGGTCACACCACCCTCCGGTCTCTGGAAAGTAGCCCCATGTGGGGACGAGACACTCAGGTGAGGACCTGGGGCCTCACTGGGTTTCCTGCCATGGCCCAAGTCCGCCTGGAACTGCATAGAATTAGGGAGGCAGAGTCTTGGGGTCATTAAAGAAATGTCACAGAAGTTAAGATTGTTTAGGATACACATGGGGAGGAAGTAAATGAGTAAAAATTATAAATTCCCATTAAAACCGGAAATTTGGACTATAAAATTATACATGATATAATTTCCTACCACGATTCCCCTAGCAGTATAAAATATTAACACTTTTAATATCTTTTTTCAAATTACTTTTGCATCTAAAACTTTAATTCTTAGTCACAGTCCTACAGAAGCTGAGCTAACAGTTTAAGAGGGAGCTAACTTTTAAATATCACAGAGACTACAAATTCCCAATCATAACATCATAGGGACCTTATGTTTCTGAATAGTGTTTTTATTTGTTTCTTACGATGGATGAAAATTATAGATAGATACTACTTTCTATATTGTATTGGTAGGCCTCAACTAAGAAAAAATATTGGCCGTAACTACATATATTTGAGAAACTTATTCTTTACGAAAATATTTTTTGTTAAGGTCCAAGAAAATACATCACAACTTGTATTATGCACAAAATGAGGAACTCTGAGTGGCTATTCATGCACGAATGCCCATTTGTGCCTTTGCCTCTCCAGAAAATTTTGTGGAAGCAATTAAGTCAGAATATTTTTAAAAATATTTCTCATGGACAGCTATAGGGAGAATCTACATTGTAATTGAGAAAATTATTATAATCATTATAATATAAAACTCTAGCTCACAGATAAGTGAAGTTCTTAAAAAGGTATTAAATTGTATTAGTTTACTTTAGAATTACAGACATTTCTACAAATCTCAAAACATCTAAAGTTTCGATGCTCATATATGGGCACAAAACACCCTTGAAGCTAAATCTATTCACATTCTCTAAATTGGGGCAGAGCACAGAAAGGGTGACTTCCCATTTTCAAAAATACTCTTTCACTTATTTGCATACCTTCTCTTTCAGAAAGTTTTTTTGCTATGGTTATGGTTCACTAGAAAACAAGTACATAACAAGATAGCAAAACAAAAACTTTAAAGTAGAAATAATGGTAAAATAAAATCATCAGCTTTTACACCTCTCCTAATTTACTGGTAGTTCCCCGAAAGCGAGATAATATTTTTTAAATGTTAAAAGAATTATTTTCAAGGTAAATCTAAATTAAGTCAAACTGTAAAACGTCTCTCCACTAAGGAGGCAGTAACTTGTTTGGAGATAAATGACATGTTACCGAAAAATAAAATTAATCAACTCAAAAAATACAATTAGGCTTCATAACCCAGAGGCCCATGGCTGGTGTGCGGCCAGTCAGGCACTGCTTAAGGATGGGATGCCTGTCATGGACCAACACGGGGTTCTACAGAACAAAAACTCATGGGGCGATGGGCGGTAAGTCCCCACCTGGGCAGGTGGCGGTGGCCGGCTATGCCCTGGACAGACAGCTTCTTTGGTAAGAGGCTCGTCTTCGCCTTCAGCCAGCCGGGCCCACGTTTCCGTGCATCTCGGCTAACACGCCTCTGAAATGCCCCGTCAGACCCCTCAGAAGTCCAACCGCCCCCAGGAGAGCAGCCCCCAGGAGAGCACCTCTGCTCATCTGACCCCGCCTGGCATTCCAGGGGAGAGACCGCACATTCCAAGGACGGGGGAGGGGCGAGGAGCCTCCCACCCCTGGGGCCAGCTTGTGGGTCAACAGTGGTCACCGCCTGTTGATGACCTCCTCCAACTCAGACCTTTGACCCCGCTACCACCCTACAAATATATTTACATGTGTGCAAAAGGCATAGGTGTAACGTATTCTGACATTATTTGTTACGAAAGCTCGAGAATAAGCTGAGCCTCTCCCTCTGTGAGTGAGCAAACCTGCCACGCCACGGTCATGAAATGCGATTCTGTTTGGACGTTGAGAATGAGAGGGTCCCTCAAGGACCGACATTTTGCTGGGTGTCAAGTTTATGAGTGTGGAACAGCTCATGAACTTTATATTATGTACATCAACTTAATGGAACGCACCGCGTAAGGGTTTACAGGAAGCAAGCATGTCGCCCTGGCTTGAGCCGTTTCTGGAAGGTTAAGCCAGGACCCATAATGCAGTTGTCCTGGGGGACGCAGTCTGGGGGTGGCTAACGGGAGACTGAGCCCAGGATCTGAGCGCCTGGGAACACCAAGCCGGCTCTACCGGCAGCCACCCCGTGAAACCAGCTCAGGGACGATCCAAAAGCCGTCTGTTCAAAACGAGAAGAGTTAGCGCTTCCCCTTCGTTCTCTCCCGGTGACATGTGCCTCTCATCACGAATCGAAGCCTTCAAGTGATAAGGTTAGAAGGTTAGTATTTCCAAACTTATCTCATGGGAAGGCAGGAGAGGACACCTCCCATGGCTCCTCATTCAAACCGCATTCTGCCTTTGTAGAAGGCCGACCTCGGCTGCATGCTTGCTGTCACACGATGCACAGACGAATAAACTGAACTTTTCATAAAGCTGGCTGCGCGCGCCTCTGCCGCGGGGGGCTTACACATCAACACACACCCAGGTGAGCTCCCGAGGCGCGCCGGAGCGATGAAACCGTTTGTAGAACAGCGTTTGACATTTCTCTTTTATCTATATTTTTCATGCTCGTCAGCAGAGAACAAATTGCATCCCTCCAAGAAAAGAATAATTTGGCATTTTAAAGATGTTCAGAGACACACATTACAACCCCCAAAACCATCGTGCTCCAGCGTGGGGGGCAGACACATCTCAGAGGCATTTCAAGTACTTTCTCTTCCAGCTCTTCTAAATGCCATCTTTCAAAAGCATCTGGATCTCCAGTTAAGTTCAGGACCAGTCGGAGACGGAGGCAAAACACGTTTTCACATTTGGACGTTTGGCCCCCAGCGGCGTGCTGAACATCAAACTGCACTGCGGCTCTGACAGTAGGGAAAAGGGGACCGCGTGGGAGTTTAGTCGGCGACATTAATCCAGGAAGCCTGCACGAATCCCCGGATTTTCTTCTGTAGCATATAGTCCACGCCTCTGCGATGGGACAATTTTGTGCTTACAGCGGGTGAGGCTGGATAGCAGCCAGGTGTCACGCACACCCTGACCCTAAAGATGCCGAAAAGGTGTCTCCTGGGCGTGGTGGCTGTTTCCGGTCAGCTGGCTTCAATAATATGAGTGGAATTTATCTAGTCAGCTGGAAGCCTCCAGAACCAAAACAGAATGATTGGAGAAAAAGGAACACTCTGCCTCAGCACAGCAGCCTCCGTCCAGCCTGAGTGTCCACCGCCAGCGTGCCCTGCAGGCGTCAGACGCAGCGGCCCCCACAACTCTGCGATGTCCTGCTGGGGCCCAGCAGTAGGTAGGTGGGCGGCAGCTCTACCTCCGCTCGCTGCTGCCTTTCTGGAGACCCCTGCCGGGTACACCTCTTCCTTCGCTGCGCTGCGACAGTAACTAATTCACATTCCACCTCTGATAGTTTTTGCGAGGACAAAAGCCTGGGAATGTAGTTAGATGCGTCATCTGTGTAAGGAAATTCTTTGTGGAATTAAATCAGCTTTTCCAGCCAAAATCCTAGCGCCCTAAACAAACTGTCCGAGTGATTCAAGTGGCGAGAAGCAGCGGCCCAGCGTCCAGACAGCCCTTGATTGACCCTCTCCTGGTGGCCGCCAGCGCGGCGTGCTGTCGCGGGCAGAGTCAGAGCCCCACGCCGGACCCCGCGCACAGCGCCAGCTCCCTCTGCGGGGCCTGCGCCCGGGCTCCGGGGACGGGTGGGCGTCCGCGCTTGACGTTTCATCGGCTTTACGGGCGCTTTTCCTTCGCCCTGACTGCTACGTATTTGTCTGGTTTCCCAGCTGAGACCAACACAGGTGAAGTCGGACTGGGCGACCGGCGCCTGAGACTTCGCGGGGGGCGGCGCCAGGGGGAGGGGACCGTCCCCAGGGAGACAACCCGCAGCGCCAGGCCGATTCCCCACGTTTGCTGGTGGGTGGCGCCTCCCCGCCAGCCGGACGCCAGGGGCCTCGGCTCCGCGGCGCCGCGGCAGGGGCAGGGGCAGTGTGGGACGTCGGCGGTGTGAGCGCGGACACGCTGTCACCGGACCCCCTGGTGGCCGCCGCGACGTGCGGGGACGTGTGGGTGCTGCGGGCCTGGCAGAGAGCGCGCGCGGTGGCACTGCGGGTGCCAAGGAGCCGGCCACCCGCCCGCTCAGGGGTTGCGGGCACCCAGGCCGCCCAGGAGACGGCGTCCGAGGGCGCGTGGCTGTAGCTCCATACGGACGGGGAGAGGAAACGGGTCACAAAATACCTGGGCGGCAGGGCTGGGCCAGCGCCATTCCCTGACGACGTGTTAGAAACGTGGCTTCTTTCCACCCCGCCAGCGGCCTTGTCCCATCAGCCTGGGATGCTGCGCGACCTGGCAGCCAGGCTGCTCGGGCCGGAAAGGGGGGGGGCCGTGCTGCGAGCTCATCGTTCCGTGAATAGCGTGACTGGGACTGCGACGCGGAGGTGCGTGGCAGCCAGCAGGGCCTGCCTCACCCGGCTCTGGCCCAGGCCGGCTCCCAGCGCCCCCGAGCCCGCGAATGCGTCTCTGTCCCTGAAGCATGTAACTGCCAGTGTCAGCAGCTCTGGCCCCAGGTGCAAAGAGCGTGCACGGCCGCAAGGAGGCGGCTCGGCCTGCTGGAGGGAAGAGAGCACACTCAAGCCCCGTCCGTCTCTCGGTGTGTGTGCGCGTGTGCGTGTGTGTGCGTGTGTGCGCGCGTGTGCGTGTGGCGGGGGGACTGCGTGTGGCGGGGGGAGTCCTTCCTGCCTCTTCCAGCTCCTGGCGGCCTTGGCCTTCACCGGCTTATGCCACAGCCCTGCAGCCCCTGCCTCCAGCCTACATGGCCGTCTCCCCTGTCTGTGAGGACACCGGTGACAGTGGATAAGGCTCCACCCCGATGACCTCATCGCAGCATGACGGCACCGGCGAAGACCCCACTTCCCCGGCAGGTGCCATGCCGGGAGCCAGGCAGGAAGCGACCAGCCCTTCCTGGGCGCACAGCACAGCGCGTCACAGCGAGCCGTCCTCAGCAGAGCGACGTCTCTTTGCGGGTAAGCCGCGGGGAGTGAGCTTGGCGGGCAGCATCCGGGCAATTCCCTTACCTCAGTCTGGGTGATTTAGAGTTAAATTCGACTGAACAAAAGCTTCCCGGGAGCGCGCACAAAGCATTGTGCGCGTCGCTGCAGCGGGGCGCGGAGGGGTCCGGCCCTGGCTCCCGGAGCGCGCGGGAGACCGCGCGGACCCCGCCGACTTCTTCCCAGAAACGCCGAGACAGTGAGGCTTTGACCCTTCCATCCTCACGCATCAAATTTTACTCAGCAAAACGAAATCTGTGTTTGGCTAACGGGTCATGGCCATCTTGCTGGCCAGCCTGTGTCCCCTCCACCGGCAACTCCTTCCCCTGCCAGGCAGGAGGGCAGGTCGCTGACTAGACCTTCAGTGCCCGTCTGTTGTTCTACTGAATAGCGTTCCTGGCTCCCTCGTGTGCCATGTCCTTGAAGTCCCGGGGAGTTTGGGGGCATTAAATCCCCACGATATATGCCAAGTGGACTTTTATCAATCCTTAAGGAGTTTTAACTGGCCAGACACGACCGTTGGCCTCTGTGAAGTTTCTACAGACCGCAGAGAAGTCAGTACCAGCATCGAAAAGAGAAAGGACAATGGTTGTCGTCCCCGTATGCTCTAAATGACTCCCATCAGCCTCACTGACACCTGCAGTCACCTCCACATCTCAGTCACCCCAGGAAGAGGCAAAGGGACATTATGGGAGAGGAGAAGCTGTTTATGATGCCAAAACAGGCATCCAGATGGGACCCAGCATCCCTGGCCTGAGCTTCAGCAAGTGTGTGTGGAGGGGAGCGTGGGGGGCGGGTAAGAATCTTGAGGCAGCTTCCTGGGCATGTTCACGGCCCCACGAGCCCTTGGCGCTTGTCCGGGTCCCTCCCCCACGCCAGTTAGCCTTCCCTGCACCTGAGTGTGCCTGCACCTGAGTGTGCCTGCACCTGAGTGTGCCTGCACCTGAGTGTGCCTGCACCTGAGTGAGCCTGCACGGGGCAGGAGTCCCAGGAGGCAAACGGCACCCCTTTCCCACTGCCCTCCTGACGTTTCCTCAAACCCCGGGACCCCACGTCCTCCCCGGATTCAATGTTCATGTTGTCATGGACATATTCCTCTTAGAACCGCCAGCTCTGGAATGTGGCTGACAGGCCCCGGGTCTGTGAGGATGGCTGGTTTGGGCAGCTGGCCCTGGAGCTGTCCCAGTACAGCTGGCCCAGGGAACTGGGGCTCCCAGAGTCACACCCAGCACGGGACTGTCCCCTCCCCTAACAGACGCTGGGTGCTGGGTGTGTTCTGCGGCTCCTGGGCAGTGTCAGATTCAGTCCCTGAGCTGGGGTGTAAGTCAGGAGGCTCCTGGGGTCCAGGTTCGGGTCCCCCTTGTACCTTCTCTTTCTCCACCACCAGGAGGCAGAGCTGTGACTCCACCACATGTGTGTCCAGGTGACAAACGGCCAAACAGCCGGTCTCCTCCAGACCGAGAGGATGACACAGACCCCAAGCCACAGACGCGGCGCTGCAGGACCCTGGGTCGTCTCGTCCCCGGCCCTGGGCACTGTCCCGTCTGTCCTGAGCTCTCCGCCTGCCTCCCTGACGCAACGCTGCGCGCTCCAGCCCTGCCCCTGTCGGCGGACAAGGTCCCTGCAGAGCTAATCCCCGGCGCCCCCCAGGCCCCGCTGGCGAGCACTGCAGACCCCGCACCTACCCCGCCGCGAGGGGCGGCGCGAGGACAAGCTGTCCAGGTCCCTCCCGGCCTCCCCTAGAGACCAAGCCCGGAGGGAGGGTCGGCGGCAGGAGCCGCCGGTCTGCACGGCCGCGCTCCGGCTCCGGCCTCGGCCTTCCCGGCTGGCGTGCGCGCGGTCCCCGCGTGTCCCGGCTCCGCGTGGCGAG
>NW_006436810.1:17645368-17654433 GCF_000325575.1 Pteropus alecto | reverse complement strand
GGCCGGTGCAGAGACGGCGGCGGTGCGAGCTGGGGGGCAGGCTGGGGTCGCTGCCGCGTCAAAGCGCTACCTTAGTCCGCACCTGGCGCCCAGCGGACCCCCGGCCCCCCGCCCCACCTCCACACGAAGCCCGGTTCCCCTTTGAGCTCCAAGGCGGCCACACGAGACTGGCGCGCGGTTCGCGGGCTTCTGCCGTTGCTGGGCCTGTTCTGGCCGCGCTGCCTACAGCCACCTGTAGCCACCTGTGTCCACCTGCGCCCACCGGCCCGCAAGTGCCGGCCCGGCCCGGCCATGAGCCCCCTGGGCGGGCGCCGGGAGGGGGCTCCGGGACGTGTGTTCGGTGGCCGTTCCGGGTGCCCAGGGGGCTCTGTGTCTGGCTGGGCGCCGGGGTGGCGTTCGGTTTCTGTTAAGCGGCGTCTACGCTGCCTGCTCGGAGAGGCGGGCTGCGGGGCGTCAGGGCCGCTGTCCCTGGGTTTCTCAGGGCGTCGCTGGCAGGACCAGGGCGGCTCCCGCTTCCTGCTTCTCTCTTTCGCTGTTGCGACGACCGAGAATCGACACCCTGTGTTCTGCGGGTCTCCGCTGGGCGGGTTTCGGGGTGTAAACATGGGGGTCTTTCCGGCACCCGACACCCCCGCTGGCCGGAACCGGCGTCTCAGAGAAAGGGAACTTTAGGGGGCCGCCTGTTTCAGACCTGTGGTCTGGGAGATAATCGCCCGCCAAGCTCAGGGGGACATTTCACAGAGGGGCCCACAAGTCGGGGACCACCTGATCCCTTCCCGGGTCAGCCCTGCTCCGCGGGTCCCTGGCAGGCCACCTGTGAGTGTCGGGGTGCGGGGGAAGGGCGGACCAGATGGCCCGCCGGGAGGCAGCGCCTGCGAGCTGGTTCCTGCCACCTGGGAAGGTGCCCGCCAGCAGCCGGGCCTTGCACGTGGAGTAAACAGAGCCGGAAGGACTCTCGTTAACAATTATCGTGCCGCGTTGGTTAGCACCGACCTCCCAGGGACTTAATTGTCCTGAAATTATTACTTTATTAACTCGGGGTTAAATAAAAGCCATTTGCAAATGTTTCTCAAGGATCCCATTTCTGCCCAAAGATCAGAAAGTGTAAGAAGAGTTACTCGCTCTGTGGCTTGGCCTTGAATTGTCCTGAGTGTCGGGTCTTGCCGTTTGCTCCATGGCGGCAGCGAGCTGAGAAGGAGCTTTTCTAGGGGTTTTCTTATTTTCCCCTGAAGTTATAATATTAGTTAAAGCTTATTTTGTTTGAATATTAGTTTCAATTCTTTAAAAACTTGACACACGATTAGCAACTGCCTCTGTGCCCTTCGGACTCAGGTATCCAGGTGGCATTTATTGACCACTTACGAATTACCAGGCTCTCCTGAGAGCTGTATGTGACCTCATTAACAGTCACGACTACCCTAGGGTGCCCCCGTTTGATATAACTAGGCTGTTAGAGCCTCGCTCTTCCTGACAGGGAAAGGCACACCAACAGCAGGCGAGCACGGGACTCGGCTTCGGGAGTCAGCCACCAGCCCCTACTTGCTGCCTCGCACACCTCGGTGACTAGGACACCTTGCAGGCTTTGCAGAGCTGTCTTCCTTTAAACCTCTTTAAAACTCCACCACTGAGTGGCCACACCCCACAAAATGTGCTTCCTCCTCACAGTGACTTGACTATAGTGGTGCTGTCATGTGTCTTCGCTAGCTAACTTCTTCATTTCCTCAGTCGTCAATAAAGGCAAAAAGAAAGTACTCTGATTACTTAGTATAATTTTTAATAAGTGGTCACGAATGTCCTGTGAGTGAGCGGGCTGATCTGAAAGAGAAAAGCCAAATGGACCGATATAACATGGAAAGGTGTTTAACCCACTCGTTATCAGGGCATTGAAATCACATCATCATGAGGGTAATTTTCCGTAGCCATCATACCGGTAAGAAGTTTTAAATTCTGACGACAGCGAGCACTGAGGAAGGCTTAGGGAGGTGAGAACTCACATTACTGTCCACAGGGGCGTGAAGAGGAGCAGACGCTTTCGGCCCACACGGGACCCCTGGAGGCGGGGTGGGACCCCTGGCCAGCGACGATTCCGCGACCCTGCAGTCTCACGCCCAAGGGTCCTCCAGGGAGGACAGGGTCTCTGCTTGGGGCATAGACACAGGATGCTCACAGACGGAATTTTAAAAACATTTTCTTTCCAGATAATTGTAGATTCACGTGCGATTATAAGAAATGAGAGCGATGCAAACACCCTTCCTAACGTCTTGCAAAACTATAAAAATATGTCGCAACCAGGAAATCCACACTGACACGGTCCATCGACCTTCCCGAGGTCTCGGGTTCCATCAGTGTGCATGCTCTCGTGTGTGTGTGTGTGTGCACGCTCACATGTAGCTCTGTGGAACTCTCATGCATGTGAAGTCATGTGTCCACCAGCACAGACGCTGGGACAGTGCTGTCACAGGATCCCTCACGCTGCCCTTCGCAACCACGGCCAACTCCCCCTTCTCCCTCCCTCAGCCCTTGGCAAACACTGACCTGTCCCCGTGTTCTGCCATTTCATCATTTCGAGCATGCCGGACGCAGGGAACCATCCCGGATAAACCCTGGAAGACTGATTTTTTTCACTGAGCACAATTCTCTGAGATCGCTCTCGGCTGTTGAGTGTGTCTTAACGCACTTGTTTTATTGCTATCCCATAGGACGGTGTGTCCCCCGGGACAGGTGTATCCCCTGGGGCGGTTGTACCCCCTGAGACGGTGTACTCCCTGGGATGGCGTATCCCTTGAGACGTTCGGGTTGCCACGTTTTTTGGTTTCAATCTTTCGCTCTCGCAAGGGTGCTGGGACCGTTTCCAGTTTGTGATTATTGTGACTAAAGCTGCTAAGACCGTCCACGCGCAGGGGCGCGTGTGAACACAGTTTCCACTTCTCTAGGATAAATGCCCACGAGCGCCGTCGCTCAGCCGTGCACACGCGCGAGGTCCCCTTGACCAGAACCCGCCATGCGTGTTCCGAAGGGCTGCAGCGTTGCACACCCCACGAGCAGGGCGTGCGCGGTCCCGGGTCTCCACGACCATAGCATTTGCTATGGGTGCCGTTTTGCAGTCTAGCTGCTCCAGGGGGTGTGCGGTGGGTGACAGCGCATCCGATCTCAATCTGCATTCCCCTCGCGGATCCTGACTCGGGAGGTCGCTCCACGTGCGAATCTGCCATCTGTCCGTTTCCTCTGTGAATCGTCCGCTCGCGTCTTGTGCCCATTTTCTAACCGAGTTGTTCGGTTTTGTTAGTTCTTTGTGTGTCCCAGATACTCGTCCTGGTGGTTTACAATTATTTCCTGCCAGTTTAGCTCGTCTTTTCATACTCTCCACAGGGTCCTTTCCAGAGAGAAAGGTTTTCATTTTAATGAGTTTGTAAATTTTTCCTTTTATGGGTTGTGATTTTGGTGTGAGGTGTAAGAACTCTTCACCTCGCTTGGGGTGATTTTCTCCTGTGTGTGTGTGTGTGTTTTGCAAGTTCTATGATTTTTCAGTGAACGCCGAGGTCTGTCGTCCGTGTTGAGTTAATTTCTGTGTCAGGTCTGTGGCTTTGGGACTGTTTGTTGAAAGTATGATTCTTCTTCCATTGCTTCCTGTTTGCACGTTTGTCAAAGATTGTCTCCACACACACATGTGGGTCTGTTTCTCTGCTGTTTGGTTCCGTTGATCTCGGTGACTGTCCCCATGCCACCGCCCCCGGGCCACACTGTCTGGATGACTGTAGCTGTAGAGTAAACCTTAATGTCACGGAGAGCAAGTCCTCCCACGTGGCTTTCCTTTGTCAAATCGTGTTCGTCCTGTGCCTTCCATAAATGTTAGAATAAGCTCGTTTGTGTCTACAAAACCCTTGGTGGGATACTGATAGGAATTTTATCGAATCTAGTGTTCTGTAACTTTCAGCATACAGATCCTGAATCTGTGTTTTTTTTTTTTTAGAGTGTACCTAAGTATTTCGTTCTCTTTGGAGAAACGGTTTTCACGTTCGTTGTTGGTGTCATAGAATAGCGAATAACTTGTGTGTGTTGATTTTGTACCTGGCGATCTTGTAAACTCCCCACTAAGTCTAGGAAGTTTTCTGATAGATTCCGATTAAGACCATCATGTCATCTGTACATGGCAGAGCACTATTTCTTCCCTTCCAACCCCTATCCTTCTGATTTCTGTTTCTTGTTTTATCGCGCTGGCTAGGACTTCTTGCCGAGTAAGAGTTACAGGAGTAGACTCCTTGCCTCGCCCCTGACACAAGGAGTCACGCACTCACTTTTCACCATCACGGATGGTGCAGTGTGGGTTTCGTAGAGGTTCTGTATCAAGTCGAGGTGGTTCCCCTCTGTCCCTAACTTGCCGAGGGGTTTGATCACAAATGAGTGATGGATTTTGTCAGTTTTCGTATGTGTGTCAATACGGTCATGGGATGTTTCTTATTGAACCTGTTAATATATGGATTGCCCTGATTGCTTTTCAAGTAATCACCCTTGTAGATCCAGAATAACCTCCATTTAGTCACAAGGATAATTTTTTCGTTCAATGCTGTATTCATTCTGCTATTATCCTGTTGAAGATTTTCGCTTCTAAGTTTATGAGTGATATTGGTCAGTGGTTTTCGCTCTTTGTACAGTGTTTGTTTGTTTTGGATAATACTAGCCTCATAAAACGAGTTAGAAACTGTTACTTCCTGTTCTAATTTCCGGAAGATATTGTGTAAAATTGACACTGATTCCCCTTTAACTGTTTGGTAGAATTTTCCAGCGAAACCATCTGGGCCTGGAGATTTCTTTTTTTGAGGATATTTTAATTACAAATTCGATTTCATTAATAGCTATGGGGTTACTTAGGTCATCTACTCCATCTTGCTTGAATTGCGATAGCGTGTGGGTTTTGAGTAATTGGTCCGTTTCTTGTGAGGTGTAGAATTCACGAGTGTATTGTTGTTCGTAGGGTCCCTGACCCCTTTAACAGCCACAGCACCTGTACTGATACCCCTGGTTTCGTTCCTGGTGGTGGTGATTTGTGTCTTCTCTCGCTTCATGCGTCAGTCTTATTAGAGAATGATCAATTACACTGATATTTTTCCCAAAGAACTAGCTTTATGTTTTGTTGATTTTTTCTCTGTTGTTTTCCTATTTTCAATTTCATTGGTTTATACACTTATCTTTACTATTTCCTTCCTTCTACAGTCTTTGGATATATTTAAATCTTTTTTAGTTTCTTGAGTTAGAACTTAGATTATTGATTTGAGACCTTTCTCCTTGTCTGACGTAAGCATTTGGCACCATACATTTTCCTCTGATCACTAATTTAGCTCTGCCCACGTGTTTTAATAAGCGAAATTTTTTATTCTAAAGATAAGAGAGAAGTAGGGCTCGTGGATCTATACTATGACGTATCCACAGAAGTTAAGGTAAATACCTAGAACTTCAGGTATCAACACAGGTCGAATTCAAAGTAACGATGTTGAACGGCAAACAGCAAGTTGCAGATGAACACGTGCGCTCTGACCGCTGCGTGAGAAAGAATGCGGGTACGCAGGAGCGCCGCGTGCTGTGAGGACGCGCATGCGTGGCGAGTGTGGTGGTCCGGCCCGCCGCTCTCGGCCGCCCGCATCACGGCGCCGCCAGGGTCAGTGGGCTGTTGGAGCTGGCACGTTCCAGGAGGCGGAGCACATGGCTTTGAGCTTTGAAACTCACAGACGTACCACGGAAAAGCACCACATCCTCAGAAAAGCCACCAACGGGCTCTGCCTGGGTGTCGCTTCCTGTGAGAAAGCGGCGGCTTCAGGCCCCAGAGAAAATCCCTAAGCCCCAAAGGTGTCACCCCTTTTGTTACGACTGATCAGCACGGACCCATTTTCAAAATCAGCATCGCTTCCCATGCAGTGTGTCCTGTCATCGTTAAAGGAAATGCGTCCTTCCCCACCGTGAGTGACAGGAGGGCTTTGGGTGGCTCCGCTCACGGCTTGCACCGCACACGTGGTGGCCCCACATGACGCGGGTCTCCCAGAGAGCACCGGCCAGGGCCACATCCTGCCCCCCCACCCTCCACCGACGACCGTCAGTGCCGCCCCAGGGACTGGAGCAAAGCGCCAAGTGCAAGGGCAGCGGCCCCCGCAGAGGTCACGCAGACACACAGGCCACACAGAGAAGGAAAACCCTACCTCAGCCACCAACCACCAACCTCCACAGAGAAAGAAACGCTCTCGGCTCCAACCCAGCTTCATCCGGAGTCTGGGCCCGAAACCTGGAGGCAGCAAATACTGGAAACACCCCCGCCTGACTCAGACGGGCCTGCGGGCAGGCGGCGGAACTGGCTGGAGACGGGCTGGCCCGCCTCCCGCCGAAGCCCCAGCCGTGGCCAGCCGGCCTCGCCCCCGTGCCCCTCACCAGGCTACGGGGCAAGGCTGGTGCTGACCCTCCCCTCCGCGCCCTGCCGACCACCCGCGCTCGGCCGTGCAGATGGTTACTAAGCACGGAGTCCTCGGCCCCGGCTGCTGCACCGCCGCCTTGTGATGGGGCCCAGGGCTGGGGATGTCAGGAGCTGCCCGGTGCACTCCAGGGCCACCGCCGTGAGCAACAGGAGGACGTGGACAGTGAGCGCCACAGTCTGCCTCCGTCCGCACGGCCCTTCTGACCGCGCCTGCCCTGCTCACGCGCATTTTAGCGCCATCAAGAAATCCTTACATTTCAGTGATAGACTTTACGTTAAAAAGAATGACTCACAGAAAACGAAGTTCTGTGTTGACAGTATATTTTTATTGGTGCGCTTATTTTTGATACTTCCTCCACATTTAGAGAATAACGTTTTATTTCCTGCCTCGCGGATGCAGGAATATTTATGGATACTCATATTCTTCGTGTGGGTTCTTGCATAGTTGAAAACTAACATTTTTGCTAAAGTAAGAAAGCAAAAACTATAGAGCTGCGTCGCAGGCCCCCCCGGAGAGCGAATGCAGGATTCGTTTTTAAGAATTCATTGTCCCTCCAGCCGTGCCACCAACGGATAGTCCTTGCCCCGAAAGGGCTTTGGAGTGACAGCAGGGAGCTTGGAGGCCACAAAGAAGCCCTGAGGCACAGTATTTGCTAACTGCCCTGCACGGAGGAGAAGGCAGGACTTCAAGAAGGGGGCCCTGCTGGTTGGGAACGGCCCCCAGCAGCTGTCCCCAGTCCACACTGGGCCGTAAGGGCCACCCTGCCTAAACCCAGTGCGGCCCAGGGCGCGCCTCTCCCGGCCTGTCCATATTTATTCTCGGGCCTCTTCCCAGAGCCTCAGGTCATTGCAGGCTGGCTGTTCCCTCCTAGGCTGCTTCCCCCTCCCTCCCGGGACACCTGTCCCCACTTGGCCCTCGGCAGCCCGATAAGGAGCCTGGCCGTCCCACCAGCCCTGACATCCTGGGTGCCTGGGCCCACGTTTACTCCTCCTGGGCGCGTGTCTGCGTCGTGTGCAGTGCCGGCGCCCGGCGCCTCCTCGGTGGGTGGGTCCCACGTCGTGCCATCTGAACCCCGGGCTCTCCACCCACGGCTGTTCCTCACTGTCAGAGACGGAGCTGACTCACTCGGCTGCTGTCTCACAGGACCAGATAGGCCAGAGGCGGAATTTAATAAGATAAACAGAAATGACTCCCATGTTTTGGGAGCTAGGTTTCTCGGGGGGGGCAGGCTCTGGTGGTTTTTCCTCCAATTCTTTCAGTCTGAAGAGGCAAGACCTTGGGACAGCCGAGACCACCGCTCACGAAGTGCACACCCAGTGGAAGGTGTCTCCCTGGAAACGCGGAGGGTAAATTCCGTCTCTGAGGCGGCGTGATGCACACAGGTCTTCAGTGCATCGTTCCTGCTGCTGTGTGACGGGTGGCGCGGTTTTAGCAGGAGACAATGATTCGTTTATTTTGTCATTATTTTCATATGTCAAGACTTATTTTTGAAGAGAGAGGATTTAAACCAGACATGAAAAGCTAATCTTATTCATTTCAGACCAGTGGTTGGAAATGGCTGTGTGAGGGGCGTCAGGACCCAGAAGTGCGCAGACCTGGCAGGCAGCCAGCCTTTCTGAAAGTGCAGAGCAAGGTCACGTTTAAGGCCAGAGTGGACACCTGTCTCCCTCTCATCTAGATGATACACATGTGTCTTTGCATGAGCTGAGCTGCACCTCAGCTACGTCTGCTGTAGGAGCTTAAAGTAGATTTTAACGTGAAGATTAAAACCTGGACAAAATTCCACACCATTAAGAAACCACCACACCGCACAGGAAGATAGGACGGTCCCCGAGGGCCTCAGGGGGCCAGCGCGAGCCGCCAGCGCACGGGCCCTGCATCTCGGAGACTTCGCGGCTTGGTGACGTGGGTGAAAGAGGAATTTGAAAACCGTACCCTGGGCTCTCTGGATGGACCACACGTGACGACCACGACACCCGAGGGGGACGGTTCCGGTGTCCCCGATGCCAGGACCCTCCCAGCCGCCTGGCCCGCGCTTGACTGGCTGACGGGGGCTCCAGGACCAACCGGACATTGGGGCGGAGCGTTGTGGTCGCCACGCCCAGGGAGGCGGGGCTCGTGCGTCCCCCCGGGGCAGGGGGAGCCTGACCACACCTGTGCCCCTGGGCCTCGTAGAAACCGGGACGCCCAGCCTGGGTTACTCCCCGGGCCAGCCGTGGGCCGCCTCCCGGGCCTGTCACCGGCCTGGACAGGTGACCAGGCTGCCCGCTCCCAGAGGCCAGTGTCCACACCGGAGGCTGCGTGGATCGCCCTGGTCTCGGTGCTTCCGTCTGAACGTTTGCACGAGGCTTCCCGAGTGTCGCCTCTGAGAGAGCCCTGGAAGCGCGATGATCCACGCCAACGCCCCCGAGTCCCCGAGCGGCTCGCTTCTCCCCGCGTGGCGGGGACTTGCGTGCTGGGCGCTGGCACCTGCTCATGCGGTCACGAGTCCTCCTTGTCCTCCGAGGGGCAGGGTCCCCTCTCTGTGCTGGTCCCCTTGCCGCCCTTTTGGGGTCTGCGTAGGCCTGACTTGGGCGCCCCGCGTGGCCGCGCGTGGGAGGGGGCCGG
>NW_006436810.1:17640108-17645262 GCF_000325575.1 Pteropus alecto | reverse complement strand
AACCCGCCGGGCTCGGCACCCCGCCCTGCGTTCCAAACCCCACTTCCTCCCCAGGGGCAGCGCCCACGGGCGGCGGCCCGCCCGCTGCCTCTTCCTCTCTGTGGTGTCCCTTGTTCCTTCTCAACAAGGACTTCTGTTTTCGGGGACACTCCGCCCTAGTTAGGCCTCCAGCTCCCCACGTGCCCTTCTTGGGGTACAAGGCTACAGGGACCTCGCTGCTGCACCTAGCCATGCTGGTCCTTGTGGCCACACGACCCCCCGCCCCGCCTCCCACTGCTCTGGTTGGTTGTGATGCTGCAGACCCCGGATGTGCCTGGCGGCCTCGAAACACGTGTGTGCATGCGTGAGCGTGCTCGCACATGTGTGCACGTGTGTGTGAGCTCTGCTCCCTCGCTGCTCTCTCTGGCTCGGGCACCAGTGAACACTCAAACAATGCGTTTCCACCGTATCCCAGACTGGGCAGCTTTACTTAAGCTTGGTTGGGGGTGCTCCTGGGTGAGCCCACCCCATCCCCGTGGGAACCGGGGTGCTGTGACCGCTGCCCGGCCCTGAGCCCCCAGCATAGCCCCCTCCTTTCCCCAGAACAGTCAATGGGGCTCGCAGACACCGGGTGGCCCGTCAAGGCCACCGGCTGCTCGTGGCTGCGGGACTGGAACGCGGGCTGCCTCCCACCTCACACACGTGTGCTCTGCGTGAGTCTGCTCTGTCCTTAGCTGTGACCACACGTCGTCTGAATTCTGTGATTGGGGTCGAGTAAGAAATGCTGTGACTTGGGGGAGTGCGGGTGACTAAGACACTTTGTTACAACTTCAACGTGTATCGTGACTAAGACACTCTGTTACAGTTTCGATGTGTATCAATCAGATAAGCACGTTAGAGTGAGTGTACCCTGCCCAGGGGTTTGTGTTGCTCAAACCACATTCTTTGTTTCCTATGAAATGCATTCCTGGATAATCTTGATTTTGACGGAGCAGTAAAATTGGAAGGCCTCACCCTCACGGTAACGAGGCCTTGCCTTCTGAAAGGATATTGATCTCATTCCACCTTAAAGGTACCGCTTACAAACGGAACAGGTGCAGAAGCCACTTGAAAAGTTCAAGTTCAAAATGCAAGCTCATGGCCAGCCTTACGTTCACCACATATGTCACGCACTGCAGATCGCTGTCACTTGATTATTCGTTTAAATGCCATTTTTTCAATAACAGAGTTAAAAGAGACTGTGTCCTGATGTGTTTCTCTGATACTTTAGCAGTTACTGTCACCCTGTGGTGGCTTTTACATTAAAGGAAAGAGGCAGGAAGTCACCGTGCCAAGCTGGCCCGAACGTGCATGAGTCTGCAGACACACCGAAAGGTGCGAGACGGAGTGGGGGTGGCGGCCCTCGAACCTTCCTGCAAGCTCGAGTCCTTGATAAGTCCAAGACTTAACCCGTTAAGACATCCTCTTTTTGAAGAAACTACGTGCCTTGCCCACGTCATCCGGTCTGTTCACGGCCACGCTTGAACTAGGACTCTGGAGAGATGACGTGTCGTCTGGAGCCACCAGCGCAGCTCAGGCCCGGCCAACCCGGGGCCCGCACATCCTTCTGCCCCCAGAGTTTCAGCACCTGTATGGCGAGGGGTGGCCTCACACCCCCACGGTGAAAGCTGAGGAAGGCACACTTCTGAGAGGGTCACGTGGCACGTCACACGTTGGGGTGGCTGCCATCCACGGTGGCCTCAGTCCAGGGCCAGAGTCCTTCTCACTGCATCGTGCTCTCCCGGGACATGTCTCCCTCCCTTTTCAACAAGCGTAACTGTCACTCGCTAGCGTCCTTTCTCTTGTGTCTTAGGCAGGAAGGACTCGCGCAGTAACACGGCGCACGCCCGTGCGAAGACGAGGCGCCCCTTCAGTGTCCGGCCCTGAGCCACGTCTCCCACGGGACCATGGTGGGGTTGGTGATTAAAATCTGGATATTTTAGATCAACAATTCTAGGAGTCAGTGACCTCTGTGTTTTTGGGAAGACTGGGCTTATTTTAGTCGAGACCCAGACTCTCGTTCTTTTGGGCCCCGGGCCAGACCTGTGGCCTGAGCGGTCGCCTCTCGTCCCCACACGCAGCCGTCGGCGGCCGTCGTGCCTGCTGCTCAGGAGCTTCAGTTCTGGAGACGGATCGAAACGCTCTGAGTTAAAGGAACAACGTTCTGTCCCCTGACGGCTCGCTGTGGCCACGAGCAGGGCCCGGGGGTCGTGTCTCCCTGTTGCTGGGCTGGCGCCTGGGTCGGGGCCCACACGCATTTGCGGTGACGGCACACGTGTGGCTCTGTTCCCTCTAATACCGACGTCACTGTCCAGGGTGGCATGGCTCACGGGGATGTGTGGTAATGGCGTACGCGTGACTCCCGCCCCGGGCAGATGCGGCGGCCAGCGTTGAGAATAGGGTGCGGGGCCGTCACGCAAGGCAAAGCCGTGGGGGTTATTAACTCCTCTGACTAATGGGCCGTATCCTCGGGCGCCTGTGAAACGTTAACCAGCTACTTCCTGGGCTCCTCCAGGAAGTGGCTGCCCTCCCTCCAGGCTGTGCAGATAAGGGGGGGGGGCAACCCCGCAGAGCAGACGGGAGAGCGTCCTCCCCCCGCAGGCCTTATCACAGCTGCTGGGCCCTGGGCAGGACAGTGGGTCCTGCTGTGGGTCCCACCCTCGTCCTCAGTGACCAAGTGAGGCCCAGGACTCTGCGCTGGCCGCCAGTCAAGGGAGTGCGTGCCCCGTGCCGCCCCAGCTGGTCCCCTCCCTGAGTCAGCAGAGCGGGTCTCGACGTGACCGTTGCTGGCAGGCCAGGTGCTCCGAGCCCGGCCAGCCTCCTTGACTGTTTTCACCCGGAGAATTCTGGCTCTCCCCACCAGAGCTGAGGAAAGCAAACACCGGGCCTCATTGTGGACTCGTAAATGTAATAACAAGGTCTAGAAGCGAATCAAGTTCAAGGGCTAATGAACTACTGTTTTTCCTGCTTCTTTGTCCTCCAAGAACATGCTTTGTGGCAGTTCACGTGGGTGACACTTATCACAGCCCCACAGGCCGGGGACACCAGAACCTCGCTTGCTGCCCTGTGCTGATAACGGCCATGTCTGCAGAGAGGGCCGAAGCCGTCAGTGGCAAAGCCGGGGGACGGCAGCCAGAGTCCCAGCAAACCCCATTTTTTGCAGTTCTGTAATTTTCTTTTAAAATGGGTTTTGATAACTCTAAGGCAGTGTTCCTCTGTGCTGTAAGGCTACTCAGATCTTACAAGGAAACAAAGGGTGGCGATAACTAGCTCATGGATGTTACCTGATACCCCAAAGCAAAGATTCCTGTACCCCAAAACCAGCAGCTGGTTGCTTCCCAGACACGTCTTAGGGGAGCGAGTCCAGATCGCGTCTGGGAGGTTTTCCTGCTTATAAGTTGGTTCGGGAGCGCTGAGCGCTGCGGGAGGCCGGCCCAGCCCTCTGTCCCCGAGGCCCTCGTCAGGCACAGGTGGCGTGTGACGGGAGCTCCCGCCTCGTCCTTCCCCGAGCACTCGGCGGCCGTCTCGCCCGTGCAGCTGCCGAATCAGAACACGCAGCCCGGGCGGTGCAGAAACAGCTCGCGCTCGTTTCTCACGGTTGCCGGGGATCCCAGGTCAAGGCGCCGGCACACGTGGCGTCTGGGGGGGACACGGCCCGGTTCAGAGACGACGGCGTCTCTGTGTCCTCGCGTGGTGGGAGGGGCGAGGGGGCGAGGGGGTCCCCTTAATAAGGACACTAAGCCCATCACCAGGGCTCCACCCTCGTGCCCTAATCACCCTCACCTTCTGGTACCATCGCCTTGGGGGTTAGGTTCCCCCCTTCTGCTTTGGGGACGGTATAAACATCTGGTCTGTGGCACAGGCTTTCAGGGATTCTCTGGAGAGCTTGCTGGTCACAATGGAATGGAATCACCATCCAAAAATGGATGAAGGGACATCCTTTGTCTCCTGCAGTGTGTCACCTCACCTGAGACTTAGTGGTGCCACCGGAAGGCCCTGTTCTTTAGCAGATTTGTAGTAATTGGTCACTTCCATGTCACACTCAAACTCTACTTACGGTCTGTCTTACCCCGAAGACTGCACAAGCCATGCCCTTTGCCCTGCAGCCCCCGCCCCCCCGCTGCTAAGAGCCCCCGCGTCTGCACCTGCAGCTTCTACCCACCTGTGGGTCTCAGGTGTGTGCCGTTTCCCTGTGTGGCAGTTTCTGGAGGCTGCTGTCACAGGGCCACCCACCGGCGGGCATAGAACAGAAATGCGACCTCTCCCTCTCTCCCTCTCCCCTGCCCCCCAGGCCCAGAGGTGGTGGGGGTGGGTCAGGGAGACCGGACTCCCCCAAAAGACATGAAAGGGGAGACTCAGCTTCCACACGGAAGCCCTTCCCGCCTCCGCCCTTGGGAAGCAGCTCACATCCCTTACGATCCAGGTCTTTTCTGGCCCCGAAGCCTTCAGCCCCTTCAGCTCCTCCATCCGAAGGAATCGGACAGGCCTTGCTCACTCTCGGGTGGGACCGGAAGGCCGTCCTCGCCCTCACGTCCGCTCGGCCATATCGACGCGACACACGGGGATGTGTGATCTGTGGTGCGTTCTCAATGGCCCCGCGGTTGTCCCCGTGGGGCGCGTGTGGTGGCGGGGGGGCGTCTGGGGGAAGCCGTGCATCTCGGAGCTTAGCGGTCACATTCTCAGAACTGAAGGCGAGTCCCCCCCGCGCTCCAGCCTGCGAAGTGGCTTTCTCCCTTGGGTCTCGGCGAGTGAGTGAGTGTTTGTTTCCTTGGTGGTTTTTTGGTGGGATTGGCAGCTGTTTACTATGCTCTGAAACAGGGCGCTATAAGAAATAAAACCGATCGTCCGCGGGAAGCAGGCTCAGGCCCAGGTCCAGCGGAGAACACGGTTGCGGGGGGCGCGGTGCGGGATCTAAAGGAATGTGAGCCTGTCCGTCTGGTTTCCTCTCTTTCCCGGCGTCTCGTTTCATTGGCACAGAGTTCCTCGCTCTCGTGAGCGTGCTCTCTGGGTTTTCTTGCGAAGGTCAGACCAGCAGATCGCCTGTCTGTCCCCGGACTCTGCGCCACCGCCGGGGGACCCTTCGGCGTGGGGTCCGTGCTGTCTGTGCAGGGAGGGGGCGGGCCCCGGGATCCTGCG
>NW_006436810.1:17638536-17640061 GCF_000325575.1 Pteropus alecto | reverse complement strand
AGTCTCGGGCTGCCACGGGGACCGCATGCCTTGCACTTGGCGTCCCCCGAAGGTGAGGACGCTGCACCTTTGGAACCGTGCGCCACCTTACTCATGTCATGCGGTTCCCGGGACACCCCGTCCACCCCGTGCGTCTAAATCCCACACGGAGTCTCCCCCCATGTTCACACACAGCTCAGAGTCACGGAAGCTTCTCTGGCCCGTGCGAACCACCAGCATCTTCCCCTGGCTGTTCGTTCTTCTAGAATGTGTAGCTAGAAGACACACACGGCCACACTGACGAGCACTACGGGGTCCCTGGGCCAGTGCTGGCAGCCGGGGGCCCACTCACCACAGTCAACGGCAAGGATGCCATGAGCAGGTGGTGGCAAAGCACGCGGAGCTGAGCAAACACTGAGCTTTAGTGAACTTGAAAATAAAAAAACCAAAAGTGACCCTCTGGTGGCTTTATAAATCCTCTTTGCTGGCAATGACTCTGCAGGGGGTGCAGTGGGAAGATGCTAAGACATTAACTATGAGCTCGGTGCCTCTGTGGTTTCTCACTGGACCCACCTCAGTGGCCCCGGGGGACACCTCAGTCCCCATGTCCTTTTCAGCCCCTCCCCGCAAATGGCTTCCCACTGGCGTTTTTACTGTCAATAGTCACATGAGTGCCTCGGGACAGAGAAAAGCTCTCTCTGAAACATTACGCATAAATAATCACGCTGGAGACTGATGACACAGACAAACCCGCCTCTGGCCGTCTACTGATCGGAAGCGATGTATTTACGGAAAAACTCTTATTCCAAGAAGGCCGAGCTCTCACGGTCGAGACCCATGTGGACGGTCCACGCTTTAGGTCCTAACTCGCTCCCTGTCCATCTGCGTGTGCGTGTGGCACTTGTGGGGAAGGGGGGCGGCGAGGTCACTGGTATGTGGCCGGGGTCGCGGCCTTCGTCCGCTGCCCCCTTTAACCGCTACGGTGCTGCAGCGCAGGCCCGAGGACCTCGTGTTTACGGACGAGAACTCGGCAGCCGAGAGAAATGAGGTGCACAAAGCTCCGGCGCAAATCGTGACCGGCAGGCGTGGAATGAACACCCAGAGTCCCTTGCAGGAGCTCGTCCCCCAGCTGTGGAATGAACACCCAGAGTCCCTTGCAGGAGCTCATCCCCCAGGCTCTTTGTGATGTCAGGGAGGGAATGCGGGGCTCATTACGAAACACCTGTCGCCTCCCTCACACAGGTGTTCGAGCCAGTCCTAGCCGTTCGTGCATTTTTCTCAGGCCACTGTTGAGGTGAAGTCTTATTTCTCTTTCTTTTGTTAATAATTGAGATGACTTTACACCTACTGTAACACCCTTTCCCACACGAGACATATTCATAATGTAAATAGCACCCAGTGAAACTCCATTTTTAATATATTCCTACAGGCATTGATAGTCTCATAACTAGATTCCGTCTTCTCAACTTTGCTTTCTCAACGGTAAAATGGGAATGAAACTTAAAGGGTCATTCCTGAAAATACGTGACTTAAGGGAGAAAGCACA
>NW_006436810.1:17635749-17638488 GCF_000325575.1 Pteropus alecto | reverse complement strand
CTTTATTGAACATGGACTCGAAGAAACAAACAAACAAAAAGGACCGTCGCATAATCAGCAGCACCTTGTGACACCAAAGCCGAAGGAACCGTTAGTCTGTGCGGCTGGCGTGGCCGTGACCCAGCTCCTGTGACACGGGCGGAGACACTGCCGCGCGGGCCGGTTAGGGGTGAGCCCGGACGTGCAGACAGCGGGCACCGCTCTGCGCCCCACAGCGACCCTGCCCCCTGCACCTGGCGTCGCGGGCAGCCTCCTCCCGTTCCGGGCGTTTGGGGAGACACGGAGGGCGACGCGGCCATCACACCTATTAAGCCCGCTCTCTGGGGAGACTGGAGTCGAGGCCGTCTCTATCTCGGGGTGAATTTGTTGAACCAAAAGCTCCACAGTGATCCCATTGCCTGTTCACACTGCACTCGACGGTGCTTCGGAAGTAGCCCGCTGGGCATTCGAGTATCGGGGGGCCTCTGTCTGAGCTTGGGGAGCGGCTGTCTCCGCAGCCTGCTCATCACATGCTCTCTTCTCTTGCCACCCCCACTTGGTGTCGTCTTTGTTTACATTTTTTTGCTGTTTTCTAGTACAGTTGACATTCAGTAGCATCTTAGTTTCAGCCGTGCCACAGAGTGGTGAGACATTGATGCACCTCACACCGTCGAGTGCCCCGGCACCAGACACAGCCATTGCACTGTCACCCGCCGTGTGCCCTGTCTGTGCTGTGCGTCCCTACCTGTGTTTGTCACCTCTGGGCCCCTCGGGGGCCGCTGGCGTTTTTAACCCTTTCCCTCGCCGAACTTGGCAGCTTAAAAGTGGGCGTCCACAAATGTGGGGACCTATAGAAAGTTCCTGCAATGTGGGTGCGGTGCTGGATGGCTGAGATGGTCCCTCCCCAGCTCGCCGCCCACCCTGGGCACACGCCCGCTTCTCCACCTCGCTTTTCCAGCCTTTCCTGCCAGCAGGTGAACGGTGCGTTCGAGGCTGGGACCTGCCTGCTCCAAATGACACCTGTAGAACAGAGTCTCTCTCTATTAACCAGGGTCAAATCTAACCAGTTTTGTACGCATTCGAAAGTCGGACCCATATTTCTGTTACATCCATCTGTGTCCAGGGGCCTTAAGTTTTCTGAATATTGATTCAGACATTTCACAAGCAGTCCTCCCAAGGGCGAACTAAAGGCTTGCCTTGAGGCGTGAGGGTTTTGATGGGAGTGCCCTGGCCTGGGAGGAGCCTGGTGGCTGCTCGGCCTCAACTGTGCTTCTGGGCGCTCCGTGCCAAAGGCCCCTCCCTCAGTCCCCACGCAGCCCACGAACGCACCCCCCTCCCCCCCACACACACGGTGTTCTGCGCAGGTGAGGCCTTAGAGACCTGGAGGGACCTTACAGGCGGGAGGTGGAAGGCGACGGGGGAGGACGGGGCGGAGGCGGGAGGCGGCAGCTGGAGGGAGTGGGCCGGGCATGCCGCCCAGGTGAGGACGCAGGTGTTCTCGTGACATGCTCCATACCTACCCCAGCAGTAAACCCCCGAAGTCCAAGCCGTCCACTTCAGTGATGAGCAGTTCACTGTTCCGCCTGCGCCTAGTTTAGACTGGACCGGGTCCTGCTTCTTGAACAGGGCGGTAGGCCCGCAAATGCTTGGTGCGTTGTCCTGTGTTACACACGCCTCACAAGTTCTCCCTATCCTGTCAAAACCCTGCATGGAACCACAGAGCAGTCGCTGAGGGGACGGCTACTCCACACCAGCTCCGGGTGAGGGGACAGCCACTCCACACCAGCTCTCAGTGAGGGGACGGCCACTCCACACCAGCTCCGGGTGAGGGGACGGCCCCTCCACACCAGCTCCAGGTGAGGGGACGGCTACTCCACGCCAGCTCCGGGTGAGGGGACGGCCACTCCACACCAGCTCTCAGTGAGGGGACGGCCACTCCACGCCCACAGGCACACGTATCCACGGTCCAACCTGACTGCAGCTCAGACCCCAGGGGACAAACACCGTCCACGTTCCCTTTTCGTACGCATTCCAATCAAGTAGACCCAAACGCGTGCCCCAAACCCCCCGATTCCCAGCGAGGCTCCCCCGTACAGGTGTTTTTTGTTGTCTCATTTAAGTAGATGGGAAGGCGGATGACAGAATCCCATTGGACGCTGACACTATCCGCAGCGGTGGCCTTGTGTTTTGAAAAGCATACGTTTACAATATTGTTTTTTCACTCTTGTGTCAGGAAACATGAGAAACCCACAGATTCCTAAAGCTGGCGGTGTGTTCATCACCATAGCAACTCACTGCTTCAGCCATTCTCGCTGCTTTAACCCAAACTGTCTCAAGGACGGCGCTCGTGAAGTCTCTGCGTGGGCGTCCCTGGGCGCGATGCAGTGTGTGTAATGACATGGAGTGGCCCCTCCTTTCCGCCCCGGAACAGCACCCCCCGCCCCCTGCCCCCTGCACTGGGAGCTGACACTGTGAGAGGTCATCGCTCCTTTCTCGCCAACCCCATGACCCTCCATGTGACCACCGAGTCCTTCTGAAGGAGGGCACCCACACCCTTCAGTCACCGCGAAGGCGCCCAGTAAGTAGGGGTCTCCAGGGAGACCCAGACTCCTGGCACGTCCCTGTTTTCTGAAGAGATCCGCTGAGGAACGCAGCTTGCCCTCCGCTCAGACACATGGAATGTCTTAGAAATCCCCTCTTCCCATTTTTAGAAGGCGATCCACTTATGACCTTTCAAGGAAAGCTGTTCCGTCTTCAGCA
>NW_006436810.1:17635062-17635578 GCF_000325575.1 Pteropus alecto | reverse complement strand
CGCTGGAATGGGTTCCGCTAAATCCTGCACAGTTATGCCTTTGGGGGGGTGTCACGAATTAGCTGCAAAGGTTTGGGTCAGAAGCGCCCTGAAGGCCGGATGTGTCCCGAGGGCTTCATCTTCCCTGGAGCGCTGCAGGTCCGGGGGGATGGGGGGGACCCCTCCACCACGCGCCCTCGGTCCCCGCAGGGTTTCTGAGGTGCACCAGCTCGCTGGCTTCTGTCTGGGGCGCCGCCGTCTCCTGCGTCTCGGCCCCTCTCGTGACATCGCCCTTGGTCGAGAAGCGCCCTGAAGGCCGGATGTGTCCCGAGGGCTTCATCTTCCCTGGAGCGCTGCAGGTCCGGGGGGATGGGGGGGACCCCTCCACCACGCGCCCTCGGTCCCCGCAGGGTTTCTGAGGTGCACCAGCTCGCTGGCTTCTGTCTGGGGCGCCGCCGTCTCCTGCGTCTCGGCCCCTCTCGTGACATCGCCCTTGGTCGCGAACCCGGCGCCCTCCACGGGTGCGCGTTGTGCAGG
>NW_006436810.1:17619934-17634373 GCF_000325575.1 Pteropus alecto | reverse complement strand
GAATATTTGGGAAACAGACAAACCGGGAAGGCGCCAGCGAAGGGCGCGCGGCCCCCGGCGGGCCGGGATGTCCTCTCTGCCTGCCCGGGGTGTCGTCTGCCCGGGGTGGCCCGGGGTGGCCCGGGGTGGCGGGCCGGGATGTCCTCTCTGCCTGCCCGGGGTGTCGTCTGCCCGGGGTGGCCCGGGGTGGCCCGGGGTGGCGGGCCGGGATGTCCTCTCTGCCTGCCCGGGGTGGCGTCTGCCGCCTCCCGCCCTGTTTCGCGGCCTCGGCTCCCTCTTCCCGATTCTGAGTCTCTGCGTCACCTCCCGTTCCCCGAGGACCCTGCTCCTCAGCCCCCTCCCCGCCGAGCCACCCCGCAGGTGGCACTCACGCCACCCCAGCCCTGGGCGTCCTCTGGGCGCCCGCCGGGTGTCGCTGGACATCGTGGGTGGGATGGGGACCCCCTGCCCCCGCGAGCGCTGTCTTGTTAAGCTCACGCGTCACAGCGGAGTCTCGAATGTGCGGTCAGCGAGGCCTCTGCTGCGGGAACGAGCTCAGAGGGAAACTCACCCCAGCCGGGCGTGCAAAGCACGGCGAGGCGGACTCCGCCCGGCCGGGAGTGTGCTGGGTATTTTGTTTCACCTGATAAGCCGAGAACACTCACACCTTTGTACGTCTGGGCGGCAGCAAACCCCGTAATTATTAAACACACAGGGTGTAATTAGCAAGCAAAGCCACCCCTCAACACCCCTTCATAAAAATGGCGCGGGGCGATGAGGAAGTGGACCCCCAGGCCACGCGAAGCCAGCAGGCGGGCGCCCCCCAGCACCGGCGTGTGAGCTGGGCCCACGGCCGCCTCCGCCCTCCACCTGCCCTGGGCGCAGGCTCAGCTCCCTGACCTTAGTGACAGCCACGTGGACCCTGCCGCCCGCGAGCACAGCTGGTCCCGACTCACTGCTCTGTCCCTGGTGTTCAGGGACAGCCAGGCCGAGGCCTCCGGTTGTTGGGGCTCAGGCTGAGGTGGAGATGGGCCCCCAGGCTCCAGGCTGGGGACCTCCAGGGCCTTGCTGGGACGTGGCGCCAGTGAGGCCTCCAGGAGCAGAGGGGTCCTGCTCACGCCCCCACCCCAGCTCCCGCTCCTGGCTTCGCGGGGTCTCCTTAGGGAACATGGCCTCCTCCGCGCTGTCTCCCCCCCACACACGCCGCACCCCGCTTCCCTCGTTCTGCGTGTTTGTCCCCAGCCGTCTCCACGCCGGCGCCCGGACCTCAGCCCCCCGTTCCGCAGCCATCTCAAGAGGCCGGGCTGCCGCTCAGATGGGGCGCGAGCACAACAGGTCAGCGGCCTCCGCCCTTTCCTGTGCCCTCACCTCCTCCCCGTGATGGGGGCTGGCGCCCGCGGCCCTGGCGGGAACCCCTGCTAGATGAGGGTGCTAGCGAGCCCACTAGCTAGGGCGCCCTGAAACCCTCCGGGCGCCCCGTGGAGCCCGGCGTGCGTGCGTGGCAGCCCCTGGAATGGGTCCCCCGCCCCAGACTCAGCCCAGGGAAGGAAAATGCTAGAAAAAGTGGAGGTGTACGTACAGGTGTCGTTTTCTCTGGAAAGCGGGGCCCCGGGAAGCAGGGCCGAGGCACACCCCGTGACGCCCCTGCGCGCTCACGGCGTCCGCGGCCGTTTTTCATGAGCGACCGAGTTTTGTGGTTGGCGATGTCATTTCTGCTTCGTGATGACAGGTGAGACGTCCCCGCTTCCGTCCGCAATGGCGGCGGTTTTGGGTAGCTTCGCATCCGAAATCGTGTGCCTTAGATTTGTTTTGTTTTTCTTTGAATTGGTAAAAGGGCTGCCGTGATTAATGAAACATATATTTTATGCTTTTGACGTAAAATAATCGAAATGTAAAATCTTTTTGGGGGGGGGCATTCTATTCTACTTTCTGACATTTTAGTCTTTTTTTAGACGTTTGTTGCAGCGTAGTTCAAAGTAAAATATGATGCGGTATTTGGAGAATGTTCCAGGAGTGTGTAACATGGCCCTGTGACGAGCCATTCTTGATGTAAGATGGGACTCTCTTCACTGCTGGAATACACAATATTTAGTTATTCTGTACAGGAGCATTATATTTCATGCCTTTCTTCCTAGCTCCTCAATGTCTGAAATAAAATCCATCTTAATAAAAAGAAAATACCTAATACATTCTTTAAATCTACAGAACTGTTTCTAGGCCACATTCTAATTTTAATAAACGCAAAAGCACATATAATATTTCCCAGCACACCTAGTAAACTTGGAAAAGACCTGCTTTTTAGGGTTTTTTTTTTTAAAGGAAACAAAAAAATCAATCTTCGAATATTGTTTTTATTCTTGAGCCTATAATAATGCTCTAAAGGGTGTGAGTTTTAAGCCTCAGCTCCTTTAGTGCTTAAAATAAGTGTTTCATGAAAGACACGGAGAATCCTCTGAACTGCATCTCCCCTGGACACGTGAGTTGTCCCGTGACCTGTCAGACTGAGCCACGTGCTCCATGACAAAAACCTAGATGACTTTGGAAACTTCTGTCTTCTCGTAACTGTGATCCGACTTGACGTTGTGGTCAGTTATGGAAGAAGAGGAGGCCGTGGCCTGAAAAGCAACGCTTCTCCTGAACGTGCGTTGGCAGAGACTGTCGGGTTCAGGCCCCTGGCGAAGGGCGGGACCGGCACTTGTAGGTCTGACATTCCCGAAACGCATTCGGTTTCCTGCTAAGGTTCGGGTGACTCATGCCCGCGTTGACCGGGAGGAAGCAGGCGTGATCCTGATCTGTCTCTCCTGCTCGCACGGCGGGCCGGGGCAGGTCCGTGCTGGAGCAGGACACCTGCTCAGGCGAGGCCGGTGCCGGGTGCCAGCCGAGCTCGTTCCTCTGAGCCAGGACACTGGCAGCCGGTGCAGTTCGGGACCTATGTGAAACCTCTCTGTTTCTGAACCTCACTGCCTCGGATGCACCTTCAAACCCGCTTTTAAAGATCTCATTTTCACTTTTTCTAAAGTATGGAAAATAGTCAGAAGATGAATAATGGGAAGGTGAGAGGTGAGGGTGTGTAGCGCAGACTCTGCCAGCTGAGGGCCGAGCCTGTTACCAGCCTCCCGCGCAGACTCAGCATCACCCCTGAGGCGGGCCGTGTCACGGTGCCCGCGCCACGGTCAAGGAGGGACCCGTGGGGGCGAAGAGCCCTGGCAGAGCTGGGGCGTGTGTTCAGGAAAATGGCTTTACTCCGATGTGTCAGCAAATCTGTCTTTGAGCAAAGATATGTCTTCAAATATCAGAGCCGATGTCCTTTCTGTCACATCTGCATCCTGGGGGGCAACTTGGTAAACGCACACAGGCATGGGGGGGCGCGTGTCGGGAGGTTTAATAGGCCGGGCTTTCCTTACGCAGAGTGACAGGCAAGTGCTCAGCCTCCAGTTAGGACCAGAGAGCCCCGTGGCCTTCTGCCTTCAGTAATGCGGGTGCCCTTTTGAACCGAGCGAGCGCCCTCACGTGACTCGGCGGGACGTGTGTTCGATCGAGGACCCCTCCCCCTCCGTGCCTCCCGCTCCCCCCTGCTGCCTTCCTCGTGTGACCATCCTGGGCGTCCCCCCTTAACCGCTGATCGACCAGTGGCTTCCAGGAGTAAATAGCAAGATATTTGTGTTCCTAAAACAGAAGTCTCTATGTCCAGTTACACAACAGGCCACGATAAACAGTTTGACTCTGACACTAGTTCATGCTTTTTTTTGCTGTGACTTCTAAACTCAGGGTTTAAATCGCACCCTGATCCCTCTTCCTTGCGTTCAGCATCAGAAGGACCCCGCCATCTGAGTTACGCCCCAGGACGATCCCCGGGAGGCCTGCGGGTTCGACATGAGCCTCTACAAGGGCCGTTTCCGAAGCGAAGCTCACGGCTTCCTGAGGTGCCTGGAGCACGCGGTTCCAAATTCTTAATAACGCTGTGACGTTTGTTTATAACTTCCCGCCAGCCGAGCGTCTACGGTTTTTTTAAGCATCGCTATCGAGATGTCGTCGCAAAGCATACACTTCACCCATGTGCACTGAGCAGGTCCGTGGTCTTCAGTGTGCTCACAGACCTGTGGGGCTGTCCACCTGTCAATTTCAGGGTGTTGTTATCACCTGAAAAACACGTCCCCTTCAGCCATCACCCCCAGCCTCCATGTCCCTGACCCTCAGCAGCCACTTACCTGCTGTCTGCCACCAGGTACCCCGTTTCGGACATTTCCTGTGACCTTGTAACACATGGACACTTGTGTCCGGCTTCTTCCGTGGAGCACGGTGTCTCCTGTGTCCATCTGTGTGAAGCACGTGTCGCTCCTTCATACTTTTTTTATGCCAAATACTCTTCCTTAGTGTGGACGGACCACATTTTGTATATTTATTCACCTGTTGATGGACGGCTGAGCCATTTCTACCTTTCGGCTCCTATGAATTATGTGGCTATAAATAAAAACTCGTGGACAAGTTTCCATGCAGACGTGTTTTCAGTTCTCTTGGTTTCTTAACTTAGAAAAACCCCTGGATTTTTCCATATCGTTGTTATCAAAAATGCTTCCTGTGTTTTTCTCTGATACCATAGAAACAGACGAGTCTCAACGGGGCATCACGGGGTCAAAGTCTCGCCTCGCCGAGATTCGTGACCTCGTTGCACTTTTCCCCGTGGGGTCGTGGGGTGGGGGGCTCGGCGCTCCGCGGGAATCACTCGGGTGCCTTTATGTACAAGTCCGCTCGAGTGACTCGCCCTAGCCAGAGGCAGAGTTAACCAGCCTAGCGATTAGAGGGAACAGCAAAGCCTTCCAAGGGTTTACTTCCCCACATTTTAAAAACCACCCTGGTCCTTGGCCCTGAGCCGCACGCTGGTCCCACATGGCCCGGCCAGCTGGCGTGAGCAGCAGCGCCCCATCCTCACCCCGTTTCTTCCCTGCTCTGCACCCCGAGTTCCATGGAGTCCTGGCATGGGGTGTGTATTGTTTATCCTTTTAATAGCTTTAGTGAAATTTAATTCACGTAGCATAAAATTTATTCATTTAAAGTGTGCAAATCAATATGTTTTCGCATCCTTGATTGTGCAGCCATCACCACAGTCTGTTTCTATAAGGTTTTTGTCACCCCTAAAAGAAAGCCCCGTCCCCCCTGGTCGTGGCCACTCACCCCCAGCCCTAGGCCATGAGTGACGCTGATTCCAGCCTCGGATATGCCGCTCCTGGTCGTCTTGTGTATCTGGAACGACCCGGCATGCGGTTCCCACGGGTCTGGCTTCTCGCGTGCAGGTCCTCGGCGTCCGTCCCCGTGGCCGCGTGCGACAGCCCTCTGTTCCTTCTCGTTGCTGAATGCGGTGCAGGCAGAGCCCACATCTTATCTTTCCTTTCGTTACCTGGTGGACATTTGGGTGGTTTCCACCTGTTCCCACTGCGGTGGATGCTCCGGACATTCATGTGCGTGGTTTCGTGTGCACGTGTTTCTGTTTCTCCTGGGCACATGCCTGGGAGCGGATTGGATGAGTCACACGGCACCTCTGTGGTCCATTTTTTGAGAAACCGCCAAACTCTTTTCTGCGGCGGTGACCCATTTTGCTAGCGACGTGTATTTTGACTTGTTCATTCCTCACCGACAGCCTTTTTGATCATCTCCATCCTGGCGGGTGTGAAGTGGTGTCTCGTTGTGGTTCTGTTGTGCGTTTCCTTAACGGGTAATGATGTCAAGCATCTTCCAGGCGCTTACTGGCCATTCCTGTGTCTTCTTTGGAGAGATGTCTTTTCACATCCTTTGCCCATGGTTTTAATTGGATGACGTGTCATTTTGTTGTTGAGTTGTAAGAGCTCTTTACATATTTTAGACACTAGACCTTTATCACGGATATGATTTACAAACATTTCTCCCATTCTCTGAGTTATTGTTTCTTGTTCTATGTGGTATCAACTGCAGCATAGAATGTTTTAATTTCGATGATGTCCAGTCTCCCCATTATTTTGTTGTTGGTGCTTTAAGCACAAATATAAGGTGTCAATCTAAGAAAGCATCGTGTAGGTGGCACTTGTTTTAATGGCCAAATTAAATCTGATTCTCACTTTCAGTCTCTAGTTCTTGTCATATTGTATCCGCTCTCAGATTGTTCTTTTAAAAGCAGAGTTTCAATGAGTTAAAATGTATCTTTAGGGAAAAATTCATTACTAGCAAGGACACTAGTAAATGGACTCGTGGCTTCCACTCCTTTTCTTAATGTTCTCCTTGTCTAGGCCAGTGGCTCTCACCAGGGGCAGGGGGATGACCCCCTCGAGTGGAGAAGCCCTGGCCTGGACAGGCTAAGCCTGCCCTCACAGGAATGTCCCCACCCAGCTCCGATTCCTCTGAAAAACAGACATGCCTTTGAAACGAGACAGTTTACATAATCCTGGTTTTCATGTCTCTTCATATTCTTTATTTTGATCCGAAAAGCTTTCGGTGTTTTGCTAGTATCTTTCATTACTTATCCGAACCCAGCCTAAAGCGAGAAGAAGAACGATCCTTGTTTGCAAGAAACAAACCAAAAATGCTGAGTAATAAGATCAAAGTTATAAGAGCAATCGGTGTGTTGCTAGTATCTTTCATTACTTATCCGAACCCAGCCTAAAGCGAGAAGAAGAACGATCCTTGTTTGCAAGAAACAAACCAAAAATGCTGAGTAATAAGATCAAAGTTATAAGAGCAATTTTATTACAACACACACACATACACACACATGCACACACGCACACGTGCACGCGCACACACACACACACACACACACACATAATGGAAGGGCTGAGATTTGACCCCACAGACAGGTGACATTGCCAAAGCACAATGACGTTGACCCCTGCCTCCCAGGACCTTCTCGTGTGTGACACCTCATGCCCCACGGACAATAGGACTGTTTTAACTCCACTGTCACGAAGCTTCGCTAAGTCCCGGTGGGGGTCTTGGGTTTGACCTCACTGGATCTCGTTTGAATCTGGGAGGAGCAAGTCCTTGCCAAGGGTGGACGCCCCACTGGCTCTGCCGACCTTGCCGAGCAGTCCCGGGCACACGGCCAGCACCTCCTCATCCCATAAATAACGTTTATAATCCAGTCGTGTCACAAAGAGACATCCGAAAGGCGATTTCTTTAGGAAATGCAAGAAATAGCCACTCGTATTTAAAGAGAATTTTAAACCCTTCTAACACTGAAGACGGACAGACTCCTGCCCGTCGCCTCCCGTTCGGGTCGACCACCTGGACCGGCGAAGATGAGCGAACGCTGTCTGCCCGGCGAGCGCCAGAGACCCCGCAGCAGAGGACGGGCCCCCACCCCGGGGGGGCCCTGGGACCGAGTGGGATGGGCGTCACTGCACTCTGGGCAATGACAAGAGGGGACAGCACACACTCCTAGGGGTCCGCACGGACGTGCGCACCCATTAAGGCTCCTCCACCAAGCAGAGAACACGCCGGCAAAAAGGCATTTTCATTACGCACAAACGAAAACCTCTGAGTAGAACGGTAAAGTGCTGGGGGGGCCGGAAGTCGCCGGATTTACAGAGAATGTCGGGCGACGCTGCTGATCAGTGGGCTGCATCATGGTAGGGAATATTTTTAAATTTACATTTGTCATTACGAGACTTTTGTCTTCTCGTATTTCCCCTAAAATGATCGTGGGAAAGCGCGCGGGTTCCCACGCGGGCTCCCGGGCCGCGGCTGGCGGACGACAGGCCGCGCGACTCTTCTGAAGAAGCCGCAGGTGCTTGCGATGCCTTTAGACACTTGCGGTCACAGACAGAATGTGGGACCCGGGTCGCATTGGGACAGTGACACTCTGGGGGCTCCTGGGTCTTGGGGACCGGCCCTCTTCCGTCTAGCGGTGCTTTGTTGCATTCTGGAACTTACAGGAAGCTCGTGTTTCTTTATCATGGGACGTCCGTGGCATGGGACACACGGCGTCATGATTCTGGTGGTTCCGTTTGTGGCCCGTTGCTTACTGAGCACGTGCCGTCCGTAAGGATGTCTCCCTGTCCGTGGGCACCAGCGGCGTCGGGCCTCAGAAGCAAGCTTTCGATCAGGACAGAAATTAGTCAGTGATTCCCAGAGCAACACGACCGTCCCTGCCCGTGCCACGTGCTATGCGGGTCACCGGCTGGACGGCCGATGCCGAGAAGCGGACAAGCTCGGGGCGGGGGGGTGACGTTGAGGTCCTGGCTGTCCCCTCTGCTCTGGGTCCCACCGTGGCCGCTGCAGGTCAGGAGTGAGCAGCGGGGCCATGTTGCTGCGGGTCGGAAGTCTGCGAGGGGCAGGGCTGTGGGACCCCGGACGCCTCTGCGCCCTCCGGCCTGAGCGGGGGAGCCGGGAGCTGGGTCACCGTGTCACCACCCTCCACTCGTCGAAAGCAAGGAGATTTGCTTCAAACATCAGACTTTTACCCTGAGCCCGAGATGCCATCGCCTCCGGGCTCGGCGCTTCGTTACCTACCACGAGGAGGGAGAATGCGCGGCCGGTTCCGATCCGAGGCTCTGCCGGTGGGGAGGGGCGACCCGATCCCAGACGCTAGAGCGTGAAAAACCATCCCCAGGAGTAAAGACGGTAGCGGAGCTGCATCGACTAATTACTTCGCAAACAACGCGATCGCTCTGTAGTTAGTGACGACGGACACCAGTGTGGAAGCCAGATGTTCGGCGAACACACGCGACGTGGATTTGTAGCTGACAAAGGCTCCGTCGGGAAATTCCTTCTGTTCGCGTTTTACTCTGTTCTCGAGTTCAATGGACCAAAGAACACATCCTAAGCCACCTGCGGCTCCTCTGCCGAAACGGAAATTGTCGATTTTGAACTGTTCTTACACGGCATAAATAGTTTTCTCGATGGCACCGTCCGGGTGCCAGGCACTGTGACGTTTGTGGACAGAAAGACTGGTGTTCCTGACAGCGTCAGCTCTGCCGGGGGGACGGGAAGGAGACTGGGGCCGGGTGGGTCCACGTCCCCAGCGGCTCCGACCTCTGCCTGGCCCCGGGGTCAGGAGGAGGGCATGGGGGACACCACGGTCCCTGCTGTTGTTTGTCCTCTGGAAGGGCGTGGAGCCAGCTCCCGGGAGCGTCCCTCCCCACGTCCCAGCGGCTCCGGGAATCATCTCCTCCAACTTTGTCGCTAGGAAATAGGGCGCGGGGTGGCTAATTCCTCGGACCGGGTCGGTGGGCCATTTCTTTCGTATCCGCTGGGGCAGGAGCGCGCGCTGGGGCCGAGGACACGGGCCGGGATTCGGAGCCCGCTCCGCAGAGCCCGCCCCGAGCGAGGCGCGAGCTCGGCCCGTGAGGACGGTGGTGTGTGTGACCTGCGCTGCCGGATGTGCGAGCGTCTTAAGAAGGAGTTTTGTTTTGTTTTCTTCTCCAGGATGGTGGCGCTGCCAGGGGGGCGCCGGAGAAGAGGAGGGACCGGCGCGGACCACCCCAGGACGCCTCGGAGGACAACGACGTGTTTGGTACGTGACAGGCGAGTCCCAGACGTTATTTCGTATGACAGTTGTGTGCAGATACGTCCTCGGTGGGGAAGGCTTTTTTCTAATTACACGAGTAACCTACGGATCTGCTCATTACGAAGTGCAGGCTCTATAAAGCGAGGACGGGGAGCCCCGGTGGCTGGGGAAGGGGGGGTCTCTCCTCGTCTTGCTTTTGCCTGTTTTAGCTTCGTTTTGCGTGTCTTTTTGTACACACAGACGTCAGAGAGTTCCCAGATTTTTCCATATTATGCAAAATTTCTCTGACCATCTATTCGCTTATCTGTGTGTGGGTGGTAGGAAGCCTAACAGCGCCCAGAAAACACGCGCCGACGAGGAAGTGAAACCATCCCCGAGCCCAGACACCGGGCTTATTCTAACTGCAAAGACCGACTCGGGAGGTGCGAGGAGATACCCGTTTTCTACGAAACTGCTTTTTTGTGGTGCCCTCGTGACGTGACACACGCGGCCTTTACGTGTTGTCACCCACCTTCGTCTCTGCTCCCCGGGAGTGAACAAACAGGTTCTCCTGTGGCTTCTACATTAACGCTCCTGGCTTCACCTCGGCCGTGTGACGGTGACTCGCCGGAGAGCCCAGGGCTAAGCAGAGACTCCAAGTGCATCTGTCCGAGCCCCGGTGGCTCCACGGGCGTGTGGAGTGGCGCGGGCGACAGGCAGCACGGAGCCCGTGCGGGGCCAGCCCGGCCTGCAGGCTGTGGCCTCGTTGTGCCCCTGGCCCGGTCTGCACTTATTCAGGAAAACAGCTTCTTTATGCATCACTCGTAGGCAGGACAAACCGCGCCCCCCAATTTATGTCCCCGATTCATTTGCTCTTCTCTGAGTCCCACCCTCCTGAGCCCACACACGTCGCCACCAAGCCCGCCTCCCACACTTTCCATCTGAAGCTTCCGTGGAAAGCAGCTCAGCGTGCCCTGAACGCCCGGGGGGCGGGGACCTCGACCCTGACTGAGTGACCGTCAGGCCGGGAGTGCACAAGGGACCCAACACGGCCCTGCTCCTTCACGGCTCACACCTGTTTTCAGGGCGTCTTCTCGGAGGGGGGCCGGCTCCTCGGGGGCATGGGAAGGAGAGGGAGCCGTAGGCGGTGGCCTCCTGCTGGCGAGGCCGAGCCCGCGGGAACACGGGCAGGCACCGTGGTGTCGGCGTCCGCAGTACGCCCGTCTGTCCCCCGCAGGGAGGTGTTTTACGTTAGCTCCTCACTCACATAGTCCAACCACGCGTGTGTAAACGCCCACGGAAATGACAGCTGAGGTTTCATACACGGAGGAGAGTGAGTTTTACTATTGTGGGTAAACATACTTCTTTTTAAAGCAGACATCACCGTTCCTATTATTCCCCTGGGTCATTGCTTTTAGGGTTATTCGTAACAATGCAAGTGATTCCGTCGCTATCAGATGCACACACACTACGTACGTATGCGTATATATGACATTTATATGATATAGAATGAGAAAGGTCAATAACGAGCCTTTTCCTTAAATTATGAAAATGGCGCAATCCCTCTGGCGGCCCACTTTAACCTCAGGTAGATATTCGGTTCGGAGAATTATAATCTGGAGCCCAATGTGAAAGCCAGCGGAAGCACAGACGTTTCAGTCACGTCCCAAACTTGGCTCTGTCATCTCTTGGGCAGCAAATTTTGCCCACTCCGCACACCGTGGCTCCCAAGTGCCCACAGCGCGGGCACCACTCGCACTGTGGGACGAGTGTGCGGCACCCACCGGGCCCTCTCCGCTGCGGGGATTAGGGTGCGCTCCCGCCCGCCGCCACCTCCGGGCCGTGCCCAACTGACACTGGCTTCAGGTTGAGTCACAACAGAGGGGAAACGGGAGACTGTCCACGGGAGGATGTCCTCACTTCACTGCCCCTGAGGAAGGTGGCCTGCGGGGTCCCCGTCACTGTGCCCGGCCACCGAGTAATGCAGACGGCGAGGCCCTGCAGAGCTGCCGGCAGGACCTGAACGTCTCTCGCTCCTACTGCTGCCCTGGACCCCGGTCTGCAGGCGCAGGGTGACGGCGTACGAGAAGCTAGAATGACCACGGCCGTCAACCTCGCGGTCTCATCTTGGGGATTCCGAAGCGCTCTATGAACGTCACTCCGGGTGCAGTCAGCTCCCTGCACCTCACAAAAAATTCTCTGGACCAAACAGAAGCTCCCTGAGCGTGACAAGAGGCCACGGCTTCTCACTGTCCTTGGGACCGTGAGTCATCGGCAAGCATTTCACAATCATCCTCCAGCTCCTGGCAATCACTTTGTCCACGTGTCAGAAGCACCGGGGCTGTGAGGGGCACACAAGGGCCATCGCCTGTTACCCACCTCCTTTCTGAGGTCACAGGGACTCCAGGTGTCTGGGAAAGTCGGGCGGACGGTGCTGTCTCAGGCCGGCGAGAGCCCCGAGCGGGCACTTGGAAAAGCTCGCAGCCCGGGGCTGGCAATGGCCGGCACAGGCGCCAGCAGCTGCCGGCTCACACCCCGCGTGCTCGAAACCACACGTTGCACAACAGGCCACACGCTCGCTTCCTCCACGTCCCTCTGCAGGCAGAGCCAGCCCTTAAGGCAGCGACGCTTCTGAAACTGGTTTGCTCTTCTGTTTCACGGGACACTCCCTCAGAGGGCTGCGATATCTCTCAGCAGGTGGCAGGTAACCCTAGAGCGCACGTTCGAGCCCCTTGCTGTGACCGGGCTTCTGACAGCGACCCCCGAGACGGCTTTGCCCAGCCCCCAAAGAGGGAGAGAACAGTTTCAGGGCAGGTGGCCGGGAGGGAGACGCGGGCACCATCCGCGCTTTGGGGAACCGGGCTGGTCCGCAGTAGCCCTGTCCCGCGGCTTTTCCGGAACCCCACACCCACGCACGGCACACGCGGTCTGTGTCATTTGAAAACCAGGCAAGAAGGGAGGTGTCATTGCCCCGTCCCCTCCCTCCGAGTTCCCTAGTCATGGGGCTCAAACAAAGCAGGTAGTTCCGCTGAGGCGAGGGAAGCCCGAGGTCCCCTGAAGTTGTGGGGACAAAGGAGAGACGTGTCCACGAGGGGGCAGCACTGCTCTTTCCGGAAAGACTGTGGCTCCTTCCAGCGTGACCTGTGACCCACAGCTCACACACCGGAGCTGAGAGGACAGCCCTGGCAGGGGGCACGAAGGCCCCAAGTCCACAGCCAAGGACGGCTGTGCATGTGTCACCCCCGTAGCAGCTTAGAGCTGGACCTCGCCTTCCACCTGGAGCTCTCCGCTGCCCGCATGGAAACGAGACCCGCTCAGCTGAAACGTCTTCACCCTGCCCAGCAGGCCCAGAGTCCCCGGGGGCGGGAGCACCCTTTCATGTCCTGGCCTCCTGGCGAGCACACGGGGGTGGGGAGGGGAGCTGCCCATTGTCCAGGAGGAGTGATGGGGACTCAGAACACACAGACGGAATGACAGCTCTGAAGGGCGCTCAGGCTGGCCCCACCGGTCCCTGCGGTCAGGGCGGCTCGTCCCACTGCTGTGTCACCAGGAGGTTCAGGGAGCAGCAAGTCATCGGGCTGGGAGAGCACCCGCCCCACTGCAACGGGCCCACTGCACAGGACAGAGGACATTCGGGGGGGGCAGTGACACGCCCAGCATCGCTCTGGGAGCTCGGGGCACAGTCCCCACCGTCATCAAGCTCTCAGTCCAGCACAGAGTACAGCTATCCCGCTAATTCGGACTTGTACCACCAGCGTTCAGTCCGTGCTCTGCCTTCTGTGACCCTTCCCAATTGCACAATGTGTCGGTTCTGTCTGGGGACGATGTCAGCTGTGGGCCAGACCCGACCGCCACATGGCGCTGAGGGAGCCATCTGAGCACCCTGTAGACTGATGAATAGGATGCACACAGACCAACGGTTGTCAGTCACCTGCGCCGTCAAACCCTTTACAGCGGATGAGCAGACGGGTCTGGCGACAGGAAGTGGGTGACAGAGAGAAGCGGTCCCACAAGGGGCGGAGGCCAGGTGGGGCCGCGTGCACGTGTGTGGGTGGAGCGGCCGGGGCAGAGCGGGGAGGCCGGTGGCCCGGGGCTTGCTGTCCCTGTGTCCCGGGTCAGCGGAGCACATCCCGTCGCCCCCGGCCACAGCCCGGGATGACGCTGCGGTCCGCGGGAGCGCGTTCCCGGCGAGGCCTCGGCAGCACGCTGCGACCTGGCTGTCCGCAGGGCGGATCTGGGCAGCGGCGACGCGAGGGCACTGTCGCCTGCCCCGCGCGCTCACCCCCACTGGTCCTGGCCCTCGGAATGAGGTGTGCGGCGCAGGGTCACTTGAGGCCAGCAGAGCCACAATAGGATAACTGAAGGGCTTCCAGGACAAAGAGAGAACACAGGCCTCACAGCCGCGCAAATAGCAGCTGCGATGGGCGTGGCCGGTGGCCCGCGGCGTGTCCCAGCTTGAGGCCCGGCCCCCTCCGCGCCCAGGCTGCGGCCTCGCGGGTCCGGTCCACGCACCCGCCGCCTCGGAGACGTTAACGCGCGCGCCACGATGGCCGCGGCGACCTCCTGCCCGCATCTCCCTTCCGCGGGTGCGGGACCCCGGGAGCCTTTGTCCCCACTCCCTGGGAGGGCACGGCCTTCCCGTGGTGGCCACTTCACGTTGACCCACACAGGGACGTCCCTTCGGGGCGGGAACGCTGTCCAGAGGCCGGCATTTCTAAGCCATTCGAACAGAACCGTTTATTCAGGGACGTCCCTTCGGGGCGGGAACGCTGTCCAGAACTGCCGCACGTCGCGCAGAGGCCGGCATTTCTAAGCCATTCGAACAGAACCGTTTATTCAGTGGCACCCATGGGGCTGGGTTCCAGTCACCCAGGAACGACCTCTAGAGGCCGGCATTTCTAAGCCATTCGAACAGAACCTTTTATTCAGTGGCACCCACGGGGCTGGGTTCCAGTCACCCAAGAACGACCTCCAGGAGCAGGGAGCTAGCACCGCAGCAGGACACC
>NW_006436810.1:17619400-17619910 GCF_000325575.1 Pteropus alecto | reverse complement strand
GCAGTGCGGGGCGCGCGGTCCATGCGTGCGGCGCGGCGGGAACGCGTCTTCGTGTTGCGGGGCCGCTGTGCATCTTCCAAACTATGAGGCGGCCCTGCGGTTTTCAGATCGCGTTCTGCGTGGCTTTGTTTTTGCAACTGCTGCTCTCTTCCGCGCAGTTCTGGAGCCAGGAGTGTTCTCTTGGCCAGACCGGCCTCCCGGTCAGGACCGCAGGCCCGCAGGTCCCCCCGGACGGCGGGGACGTTGAGGCACAGTTTCCTGGGAGTCGCGAGAGCGGCAGGATGCGGATCGGGCGGCACAAGGAAAAGCAGCTGTCGCCGCTGCTCTCCCGGGAACATCGGCCCTGCGAACTCGGCACCTGGCAGAAATCGAAGCCGCCCTTGTTTCCATAGCTACAGAAGCGGCTTCGTTTGGGGAGGTGAAGACAGTCATTCGGACCCCAGTGACGACCGCTGCTAATCCATCCACATGCGGCCAACAATAGCGGCCGCGAAGGCTCCATGGGCTGCT
>NW_006436810.1:17599326-17619388 GCF_000325575.1 Pteropus alecto | reverse complement strand
CTGCTGCAAACAGCTCCGAGCACCCACATCCCCCGAGGCCCTCTGTTCAAGCCACTCAGGCTCACGACCGGGTCCCCTGTGAGCCACCGACCAGCTTTTCACTCTAAAGTTGCCGAACTTTAAAAAAGACAAAACCAAACCTGCCTATTCCGGCGCCGGGGTTGGGACGGAGGCCACGCAGACTCCCTCTCCGCCGGGAATCGCGCAAATGTTGTTTTATTCGTATAAAATAAGGGCGACCCGTCCCACAGACGCTTATGGCGCCGTTTCTGTGCCCCAGGCTGGTCTCCGCGGAGCACACGCTGCCCCCAGGGAGGTGACTCCCCACCCACACTCAGATCCCGCCCGGCCGCCTAATCAACGAGCAGTTCCTGTTCACTGTTTTGACTTCTTCGAACCCGCAAAATAGAGATTATAACACTTACAGCGCAGTGATTTGGGGGAATAAAATCCAATACCAGTAAAAGGCCTAACACAATAGTCTCGTAACAAAACATTTTCGCTTCCCTCCTTCCTAGCTTTTCAGTTAATTTTCAGTCATACAATGACATTGTGTAATTTTTGCACAGAATTTTCCTCTGAAGATTAATAGATCCAACTCTTTTATTGCATAATACGTGCATTATCGTTGACATGTTCTGACAGATGCATACTCATCAGTTACTCACTGGCATTTGGAATTAAATACTAAACGTATCTTTGCTTTTCTCAATTGCTTTAAAAACTCATTGAGCATATCCCTTCCTCTCCCGATTTCTTTTGTTTTGTTGAAAGTTATAGTGAAACAACAAAACAGTGAAATGAAAATGTCCTTAATCGCTTTTATTTTTTTACAGCTTTATTGAAGTATAATTTATGTCCCATAAAGGTCACCCGTTTTCAGTGTGCATATTCGTGGTCTTAGCATATTCGCAGAGTTATCCAGAGTCTAACTTTAGAACGTTTGCATCCCGCCGATGAGAAACCTGTCCCCTGGACGGTCCCACCGACCTCTGGCCCCTGGCGACTTCCTGTGGGTGGGTTTGTGCCTCGACACTGCACAGGCGGCCTCTGTGACTCGCGTCTGTCACTCGGCGCAGAGTTTCCGGGGCTCGCCCATGTCACGGCCTGCGTCCCTTCCCTGCCGTGGACAGCCCTCGCTTGGTGCACGTGCGGGTGGATCTTGTTGCTGGGGCCTCGCGTCTGAGTTTTGGGGGCGCGAGTGTCCAGTTCTCTGGGCAGACGCCTGTCAGCGGTGGCTGTACTTTGTGTTATGCCGAACTTCCCAGGGCAAGGCTGTTTGCCGAGTTTCGCTATCACTTCTGTCATTTGTATTTGGGTGCTCACCAAATGCCACCCCCCAGAGGCCTCTTTAGTGTCGGATTCGCTCGACCCATAGCCACGTCGGGTGGGCAGGCAGCCGAGGAGTGGATGGCCCTGCGTAGGCCACCGCATCAGAGAGTTCTTCTGCCTCCACAAACCACCAGTCACTGGGTGACCAGTGGCATCTGGGCATCCATTATCCGCTTGAATTCTCTAAGTCAACACTTCCCTGCCCTGGAACCAGCCTGAAGGGCAGGCCCTCAGGGAGGGCATGCGGGTTCAGGGGACACTGCGGGAGGAGGCTCCATGGCCACCGAAAGTCTCAGGGGCCTGCGGTCTGTCACACACACACACACACACGCACCCTGCCTTCCAGAAGGCACATTTGAGAGGGTTCACATGGCTCTGCCCAGACTCAGGGTACAGGGAGGACCACCGGTGTTTAGGGAGGACTCAGAGGCAGCAGTTGGATGGGTCGACCCTTGAAAGCCCCTTGCAGGACCCGAGGGACCAGGACCCGTCTCCTCCTCTGTCCCTCCAGCTGGGCTGCCCCCACGCTGGGAGCAGCAGAGCTGCGTCACGGGGCCGAGTGTGTGCGTCAGGTGTGGTTACGGGTGATGGGGGATGGGGGGGTGACCTGGGTGCTCGAAGTAAACTGGGCAGTGCACGTACACGGCAGGAGTTCTCATCTCTGTGAGTCCCCACAGAGCCACCACGACAGCCTCGCTCAGCCCAAGATCGGCTGCAGGTTTCCACATCACCACCAAACAAAACAGTGACACAGTCACCAGAGACATACGTACAACAATTAACACCCGCTGTCAGCTCGAAATCGGGTCCAACAGTCTGAATACGTGGATTATTAAGCATTTCGTGCCTCGGTGAACAGCTGACATTAAGGAAACGCTCTCCGCAACGCAGGTGTCCAGGGCCGTCCCAAGCCAGCGCCGGGCCGGGCCTCAGGCCTGCAGCTGGAGATGCGCCCCGATGAGCTCGTAGGCCCTGCACCAAGAACACCGCCCCCCGCCCCAGGACAAAGCCCGTCTCCTGTCTCCTCGTGGCCGGGTGCAGGGCTCCGCTTCCCCTGCGGGCTGCCTGCTCGCCATCATTTAAACCACTTTATGTTAAGTGACCCTTTTTCCAATGGAAAGAAAAAGTTTAAATTCTTGAAAGCAATTTTTCATCTTCGAACATGGCTTTGCTGCAGACGGAGGTGGCCAAATAACGTGGGGCTTTGCGACTGCCCTTCCTTCCCATGGTCCCAGCCTCCTGGGGAGGAGCTGGCGTCTTCTCTTAGGGAACCTGTCGTTAGACGTCTCTGCCCAGCCACCATCCTCAGTGTCCTGGCTTTAGCCAGGTTTGCCGAAACCCATCGATCAGGTCAGCGATCAGCTTTGCATCACTGGTGGCCTGTGGCACTTCTGTGGGGATCGAGGCCGAGCGGCCTCTGTCCATTTGCTCTGTCACCGCCTGTCATCGGTTTTCTCTACCCAAAGCCACGTTCTTTTCCTAATGGGGGACCAGAGGCGGATTAGCCCTGGCCGCAGGAGCGCACTGCTCAGAAAGCAAGCCTCGGTCACAACACAGCAGGCCACACCATCCATTTATCAGTGTAGCTGGGCATCGCTTGTCACAAAAGGCAGTAGTCTTCCACCCCGTGCGCACACACACACACACGCACACATGCACACAGATTCACACGCACGCACACATGCACACACACCCACACACGTGCTCACGCACACACACGAGCACACGCACACACAAGCACACGTGCGCGCACACACACGCATGCACACACACGAGCACACGCACACGTGCGCGCACACGCACACACACGCACACGCACACACAGCAAAAACCGACAGCCATCCTAACAGTTGTCATTAAGGCTACAGACATTATCATTTCCTGGAAGTAAATTCACTTAAAAAGAAGAAAATTATGACGCCTTTCTAAACAGATGGTTTTCTCCTGCCGTCACTTACGTTTAGCGTGATTTGGGGCCTGACTGTTCACACGGCCGTCTTCCCTGGTGCCCTGGGACGTCACCTGGACGCCTCTGTCCCCACCGCCCTCCGCTGAGGCACTGGAGGTCGAGTGGGGCGGTGACTCAGGCCAGCCATCTCCAGGACGAGTGTGGGGAGGCCACCGAGAGGCGCTCTCCCGGGACGGGTTCTGAGCAGGGTCATTGCCTGCTCTGAGAAGCATCTGGAAGGCCTCAGGGGACCGTGGCCCCTGGGCCGGCCTATGATAGCCAGGGTCATGGACAGTTAGGCCTCAGGGGACCGTGGCCCCTGGGCCGGCCTATGATAGCCAGGGTCGTGGGGCAGTTAGCCGGTGTCCCAGCAGAGGAGCCTGGCGACGGGAGGCCGTGGCAGAAGGCGGCGGGCCCGTTGTGGACGCCGTACTGCCCAGGGCAGGGCTGCAGAGGGCCGATGCAGCTGGCATGGAGGACAGTCCAAGGGGCATTGGTCTCGGACCAACAGCACGGCAGCCACGCGTCCAGGATGGGGCCACAGAGCTGCTGGCCAGGGCAAGGGCGCAGGTGTCAGGAGCAAGGACAGCTGGCCGCGGTCACAGGGCCGGTCCTTGGCTTGCTGAGTCTGCCTTTCCAGAAGTATCCCCGTGTCACAGCCCACGACACTCTCCGGCCACACGGAGCCCCGCCGTGCTGCATGCCCGGCCGTCCTCCTAGCTGCCATGCGGCACCCCAGGGGCTCCGTGCCGCCCCCGTCACCCTGGTGTGGCAAGGGCCGGGATTTAAGGGTCAGCCGGGCTGCCCGCACCTGGGGAGCGTGCTCGCGTCCGGAGGGGGAGGCTTTGCAGAGTCACGCGGGCGGAGATGCAGGGCTGCAGCGTCAGAGACTCAGAACGGGCACACGTCACGGAGCAGGGTACAGGCTCCACGTCACTGTGTCGGAGGCCACCACGTCATGGGACAGGCTGGGAGGCTGAGAGCTGAGCGAGCTGACGCCCCAGGCTCCCGCCTGACCGTCCGGGCCCGTGAGCGGCAGGCGTCAGCGGTGTGTGGACAGGTGCGCACAGTCAGCCCGCATTCTACACCCCTCTCGCTCGCTCCGGCTCCATGTCAGAAGCGCATAGATAAACTAATGTCCCTCAAGCCCCGCACCCCCCGACTACTCGGCCCATTAACGCACACGGGGTCAGAGGCTTCCTCCCCAGGGAACCACCTCCCAACGCTGGCATCTCACGCACCGTAGTGGACTTTTACAGATGCTCAGGCTAAAAGGGGCCTTGCAACCCACTCCAACCCAACTGTGTACCATGCTGGCCTCGGGCGGTCATAGCGGTGCAGTCTGGTGACATTTGCCCTGCGCAGCTCCTGACAGGTGACATCACACAGCTGTGCTCTTTACATACTCAGTAACCAGGACTCTTTGGGCATTACCCCAGACTGTAGGAAATGACACCAAATTGTCTCAGTGATAAAAATTTTAAATGTTATACTTAGATTCAAGGAGGTGAATTTTTCTTCAATTTTGGAGAACTTGATACACACACATCCGTATACATGTATGTATGAATCTGTTTTCATGACGTAGAACTGTTCACTTACTACAAATGATAATTTCTTGATAAAATTATCAGTTTATTCAAGGTTCGTGCAACAAAACATAAAAATAAATTATAAGTTCTCATCGCGATTAAGTTAGAATTTTCATAAATCAGTCTTTTAGAGGATCTGCCGTCACTGGATGCGCAGATAGGGAGTATTTTCAGCGTTCTCAGTCAGATACCCTATAAAGTAAATGGGATCTGATTATATGATCGTGGTAAATTATCTTGAAATGATTTCCAAACAAAGAAAATAAACAAACCCCCCAAAAGAAAAAACATTTAAGATGGTAGTATGTGCTTTAACGCCTACAAATAGCTAAAGCGGCAATAGAGTTCGCCCGAGACCGTTTTTATAAATGACGTCTTGGATTGCCTCCTGCATTTCCATGTATCTGATTGTCACATCACCTCTTCTGAATCTGAAAAAGTCATGTTTTATTGCCTGAGGTTTTCGTAAGTATTTCGCTGAACATTCCTTACTGGGAGAGTTTTCAAGTTATTTTTCATCCTTAAAAAAATGGCAGTGGCTGCCCCCGGCTGGTACCGGGCTACTCCACGTGGGCACCTTCTCGGTGCCCGGACGCCGTCTCTGAAAAGCGGACATTGTGTGGACAGCCCCCATCTCCGCCCAGACATTTGACACCATTGTTCTTGTGGCTTCCAGGGACAGAAAGGCCTGCAGTACAGATCTGCGACTGTTCCCAAGGAAAGATCTAAAAATAAGCCTCTCTTTCCTAAGAGGCTCAGCGGTCGCTGGATGGGCGATGCCTCGCATGGCAAACCCAGACTGTGCCTGCCTTGCAAAACGGAGTAAATGTAACAGTTACTGCTTCTGACTAGTTCCCCCGCCCCCCCAGTAACTAATAATCAAAGTATCCTGTGAATACTTACAAAATAACGTAAATGTTTTTAGAAGTGGGATGGTTCAATTTGATACTATGTTTTAGCAGAGAAGGGACCATAGCCGCTTCCTCTCAGCTCACAAAAACCGACTTCTGCAGTCATACGGCACCGACTCAGTTCCGAATTCTGCTGAGCCCGCGCTGAGTACTCACTCCTGTTCTCACAGATCACAGAGCTCAGGAGGCTTTTTCTGCTAAGGGGCAGATAGTAGGTGTTTTACGCCTCTGTTGTGCTCCCTCAGCTCTGCCTGGGGAGCCCGTCAGCAAATGGGGGTGGCTGTTCCAGCAAGACTTGATAAACACGGAAATGTTAATTTCATGTACTTTCTATGTGTCATGAAATACTACTATTTTCTTTTGTAACTAAGGAGGGAAAAATCATTCTCAGCTGGCAGGCTGAGCGAAACCGGGGCCCGGCGGGCCAACACGGCTGGTGCAGGTGTCCTGCTGACCAGGGAGACCGCGTGGTCGCCCACATAGGCCAGGACACAAAGAGGGTCTCTGCGGACCCGTGAAGTCCTGCACTTTAGAAATGTTACACGGAAAGCTAGCAGCGGCACCCGTCATATGAATTAATTGAAGAATAATTCTTCCACTAAGCAAGTAATAGACACCAACGTGTGCATACGTGTGTGTTTGCGCACACATAATCACACACGCGTGCACCCTCCCTGCACAGCAACGCCACTGTGCCAAGCGAGGGGTGGGGGAGACGGTGCTGGGAGCACAGGGCAGAGTGGGGGTCACGCCCCAGGACCCGGTGATGGAAATCACGCAGTGCGTCCCCAGAAAACAGGTCTGCGTTCCTACCCGCTGCGTGCTGGGGTGCGGCCTGCCCCGACCCCCTTGCGTGTGACATCGGGCTGCCATGTGCTCTCCATGGGTCGGAGGGCCACGTGTGCGGTGTGTCAGGAAGTCCTTCGCGAACGTCGCAACCGCGGTCCCCTCCGCCCTCAGAGTGGTCAGCCTCGGCCTCTCGCGCTTCTCAGTGGTGATTTCAGAACTTTGCCCCGTGTGCGCCGCTGGCCAGGACCCCAGCAGCCCCCTGTGCCCTCTTGCTGCTGTCCTGCCCCTACTGCCTCTGACAAAAGCATCGTTTTTGCTTTCGAATCTTCTCCCTTCTTACAAACCACTGTGGCTGAGAGGCCGCTCACAGCCTCGTCTGGGACACACGCCTGCCGCAGCCAGCGGGGCCTCTGCGCCCGGGTCCCCCCTGACCCGACCTGCACCCATCCCCCACCTCACGGCCCCGCAGGCGCCACTCAGGCGCGTGCGCAGGGTATGCGTCAGTCTGCGCGCGTGCGGGGCCCAGGTGGTTCGGGCGCGTGTTTGAGCTTTTCTTTGTGGCATTTCTGTCCCACGGGAAGACGCGAGAACCTCTGTGGACACGTCCGAGGTCCCCAGGGAGGACAGCGGGTGCTGAGCCTGGGGTGGGGGTGGAATGGGGGGTTGCCGGGACTGCCCCGAGCCTGGCAGGGCTCCCCCACCGAGCGAGGTGCCCTGGACGAAGCCTCTTGCCCCAGAAGCCCCTGGGCCATGCCTGGAACTGGGGTCTGTGCCAACTTGGTCCTCCCGAGCATGCACTGGGCCGCTTCAGGGGGTCCCGAGGCTGGTGGGAGGTGACGGCCCCAGCTCTCAGCCAGGAATGCGATTCCTCCTGGCCATTTCCAGCCCCCGTGTTCGTAGCTCAGCATCACACAAGGCTGACGTCCAGGGGTCAGCCAGGCCGGCACTCACTTGGGACCTCAAGGACCCACTCTGAGGCACATGCTGGCCATTGGCGGAGTCCAGTGCTGCACAGTCGTAGGGCAAGGTCCCTGTCTCCATGCTGGCTGCCCGTGGGGGTCACCTTCCGCTCCCAGAGGCTGCACTTGGGAGTCCGCACGTGGACCCTGCACGTGGACCCGCCTCTCTAAAGCAGCAGTGGTACAATGGGGGGGGGGCATGGATGGGTGAGTGGGTGGACAGATGGATGGATAGATGGATGGTTGAGTGGATAGGTAGGCAGGTGGGTGAATGGGTGGACGGATGGTTGGATGGGTAGGTGGGTGGATGGGTGGTGAGTGGACGAATGGAAAACGTACAGAGCCTCGTCGATGTGCACAAGATCTTCCCAGACTAGTTTTACAAATATCGTAACCATGGCAACAGTAACCAAGGCCGCCGCACGCTCGCCGAGCGCGGTGCTGAGGCACCGGCTTATCCGCGCCGCCTGCACCCTTCAGAGCCGCAGCGAAGGAGCCCCGACCGTCCACTGGACCCGCAGGCGAGGCGCCCAAGGCTTACGGAAGTTAAAACGCGAGGTCGTGGTCACACAGGGGGCAGAGGCGGGACCCCAAGGCCTCCAGGTTTGACCGCCGCAGAGCCTCGGGCTTTCCGCCCAGACTCCGTGATGCTCCTGTGGTCGCCAACGAGCACGGCGGCCCACAGCAGGGACAGGACTTCAACCGACTTGCCCCGGGAGAAGCGACTCAGCGGTGCCTACGAGGCCACCTTCGGGGACAGCGCAGCCTGCGGGGACGGCTGACCGTGGGGGCGGCGTCGCCGTGAGAGTCGCGGAAGCTGCGGGGAGCAGCGCGGGCGAGTCCTGGGCTCGTCCGGAGCCTCCTGATCTGCGCCCGCCGTGCCCGGGAGGCCGCGTGCGTGGACTGCCCCCCGCTTCACCGACGCTAGGGTCCCCGTAGATGCAGGTTCCCAGTGGGGCCCCCCCGCCCCGAGCCTGCCCCCCGAGGGGCTGTGTCACCGTGACCCCGGCCAGCTACAGGAGGGCTCGACGGGGGAGCGATTCAGAGCACATGAAAAGCGCACGTCGTGGGCGCACGAGGAGGCGTTGGCACGTGACGGGCGGGTGGACAGGGCTCGTTTGTGAAGACGTTTTGAGAAATGTCCGCCGGCGGCCGGGCGGGCGGCCGCATGCCTCTCATAGATGCAGAACTTCTGCCTTAGCAAATCCAGGGCCACAGCAGGCCCCTTTGTTTCCTTCCCCCTCGCTGGTGGCCCCAAGCACAGCGTGCCAGGGACAGAAGTGTCCCCAAACAAGGAGGGCCCTCTTCGGCCCTGGCCCACACTGGCGAATTCCAGGGCCCCTGGGCCCTCTGGCCGGAGACGAGCAGATGCCCCCGTAGCCCCTTCTCCTCGCTTGGGGGCGGCCAGCAAAGCGCAGTCGTGCGTCCTGAGCATGCGCCCCGTCCACGGCCCTGCCTTCTGCTTGGCCGGCCGCAGCCCCACTAGCCTTCCAAGACGCAAGGGCCGGAGAGTCCAGGAGCAGGATGGGGCGTGGCCGTCCCCTGCGGCGCCCCACGTCAGGTGGGGCGAGACGGTCTTATATCAGACGACATGCGTCAGATCGCTGAGCGCGAAGAGCCTCGTTGACAGAAAGGACCCTGGGAACTCCGTTCCGGCAGCAGAGGGTCAACTCCGTACCCTCGACAACACCGGCGAGCGTGGCCAGGCGTCAGTCCAGCGCCACGGCGTCCACTCCGAAGGACGTGACCTTGGGCACGCACACTCTTACATTGCTGGGTCAGCTCGCCCCAGATGAGGCCTTGACATGGGGTGCTCCGAGCCAGTCTACACCGTAAATGGCTTTGACCAGCTCGATAATCTTTAAGCCACCATTTGATGAAAATATGGAGGACAAGTATAAGTTTAAAAAGCACGAGTCTAAAACGCCAAATCGCGGGCCACACAGTTAAGGATCCCCCACCGCGAGCGCCCCTCACGATAGTGTCTTTCCTGCCGCTGTGCTGAGTTGGAAAGCAGAGGCCCCGCGAACCCCTGCAGCCGGCAGCGCGCGCGGGCGCGTCGGGGTATGGGGGCCGGTTTGGGGGACGCCTCCCAAGGGGCTGCCGGCATCCTCGACTCCGGGGCCTCTGGATCCTGCTGTTCCGCATTCAGAGCAAAGTCACCAGCGCCCTGGCACCCACGTCCCCATGCTGGGCGAACGCACTGTCCAGTCTCCCGGAGCCTCCCACGCAGGGCCCCTGCGCTCCCCGTCACCTCCAAGGCACGTCTCCCGCAGAGGGTCCCCACAGGGGGGAGGTCAGGGTGACACCACGGGGCACCCGCAGGGCACCCAGAGGCCGTCAGACTGTCGCTTGAGCTCCTGGGACCAGGCTCTCCAGCTGCTCGAGCATTTGCTTTACGAATCCGTTTCACTGGACAGTCGTCTCTTCCAGGTCCTATAAAAGTCGACCAAGAGGAGGTCACCTCAGGGCGGGTCCCGTGGGGCCTCTGAGATGGTGTCTGGGGAGAGTAGGGATGTCAGACTCCCTGGGAAGCTGGGACCCCGTGTTTCTGAGCCAGGAGTCCCTGTGACGAGGGACAGACCCGTCAAGTCAGCTCAGCCAGAGCACGTCCAGGAAGACGCAGACTCGGGGAAAAGCCACGTGCTCACACCGCCAGACACCGTGTGTGCGCGGCAGCCACCGTGGCACACGGCGCCCTCCCCACCAGCCCAGAGCTGTGCCAAGAGCTGAGGTCAAGCCTGATAGCGGCAGCCACGGTGTCGCTGGAGGAGGAGTGACAAGAGGCGCCGTGGCACAGGGTATTGTCCAGGCCGGGAACGCCGAGCGCCGAGCAGCCCCGCACGCCGCCGTGGACTCAGCTCGGCGTGTCTGGGGCACAACGGTCCCCGTAGCTGCACATGCCGTCAGCCGAGGAAGCGGGCGTCATGGACCGCGCACCACGCTGACGCGAGCCAGGCCAGCCCCAGCTCCCCGGGACGGAGGGCCGGCCACCCACACCACCACAGCCGCCTCGAAAAGCAGAGCTGGGGCGTCATCTCTGTGCATTCCGCTGTGTGGGGGTTCTGGCAGCTGTATTTTCTCGTGCATGCCACACACACACACACACGCACGCACACGTGGTCACACACGCGTGTGCACACGCACACACACACACACGCACACACACGTGCTTCTGATGAACGTTAACCATGAGAAGTGATTTCCACGGGTGCAGCAGGAGACACTCAGTCTACGCTCCAGGTAAAAATAACGGTAACGTTTAGCTACAGGACAGTGCTCGCTTCGGCACCGCGACCGACCTGTGTGACTCCTTGATGTGCATCATTTTCTGGTTACAGCAGGACGATGGGTCACGGAATTTCTAAGCAAGAGCCGAGTGACCGGGCTCTGAGGCTCTAGGTCGTTGCGGGGTGACACTTGGATTGTTAGGGTGGCATGTCGCCTTTAGCCTTCCTGGTGCTTCTCAGCCGGTAACGCTTTCTGCCAAGGACTGCGGCACGGTAAACCCAGCAGATGTAACCACCTGCTTCGCGGGGCCGCTGATAACGCAGGTGACACCCCAGCGAACTGCCGGGGGAGACTCCGGCTCTCCGAGCGCCATGGAGGTGGCACGCAGGGGTGGTGGCCCAGGTGAAGCAGCCGCCAAACTGCAGCGTGTGGTGCCACTTCCCCCTCTGTGACTGCCGACATGGGGGGACAGCAGCCCAGCGGCCGGCTTGAGGCCATCGGCTCGAGGGGGGTTGAGGTCAGCCCGCAGACCCCAACCCTCGTGGGCCCCAGCCTGGACGCTGCCGTCCACAGCTTCGCAGCGATGACCGTTTCTCTGCTGCCTTCATGGTCCAGTTTGCTCCAGATGGGCCGGAGAGCACATGCGGCTTGTTGGGTCCGACCCAGTGGCCATCCGTGCCCAGCGTGAGCAGCGTGCCCAGGTGGGTGGACACGGACTTGGAGCGTGTGAGAGGTCATGGCCAGACTTGGGCTGTCACAAGAACCGTGTGGCCAGAAAGGAGTGGCTTGAGCCACTGACGGGCACCCCCAGGCCCTGGGCACGCGGCCTGGGTGCACACCTCACCTGTGGACACATGTGCAGTGGCCGTGCCCGCACCGAGTCCCTCCGGCAGGCAGGTTCCTGGCGGGCCCTTTTGGACTCGCGGCTCTGGGAGCGTCAGCACTGCTGGCATCAGACGTGGTGACTTCTCCAGAGACACACTGTGCGAGATGACACGGACACACGGGTGTGGCCCCACCTGCAGACACCGCCGTCCGGGCGTGAGAGCAGACGAGCAAACATGAAACAGTTCAGGGGTGCCGAGGCAGCCGCCCCACAGTGCTGGCCACGGGGGACGCGCGTCCAGGGAAGCAGGCCTCCTGAGGGGGTGCTGGGATGTGGACGGGGACGCAGGCGACCGCGGCCTTGACAAGATGACAGACAGGCCCGAGGACAGGGAGCAGGGCGCCCATGCGCGGGGCACGATGGAGAGCAAAGGACAGGCAGGCGGACAGGCTTGTCCTCGCTCGGGGGAGTCACTCAGCCGCTGTCACGGGGGAGCCACGGGAGAAACCAAGGCGCAGACTCGCGATGGCGACGCAGGGACGCAGCGGGGGCGTGGCCGACGGCGAGAAAGGAGGCGGGGTTTGCGGTCAGCCAGGTGGACGCCCGTGAGGGACGGAGGAGGCGGCCGCAGCCGGGCGCACAGGCGTGAGCGGGGCCCCTCAGGCATGACAGCTGTCAGTTTCTTTAGATACTCAGCACTGTCCCCTGATGTCAGCATCCTGTTGGGTGGGTGTCTCCAGAAAGCACCCGCCGTGAGTGACGTGCCTCCGTCCCACGGAGCCGCCCCGTGATTCCAATGTCGCCCCCTTTGGCAGGCCGGTGCGTGTCCCCCTTAGGTGTCCTGAGGCTCGTTCCAGCGATTAGAGTGAGGCGACTCTTTTGCTTTTCGGTGTTTTAAAGTTTCCTCGCAGCGCCTGTGCATCCGAGCAGTGACAGGCGGCGTTTCTCATGAGCGTGCCCTTGGGGCATCGGGCCCGGCCCGCAGAGCGCTCCGCTCGGTTGCTGGACTCCGGCTGCTGCGTGGCTGGAGCCGACAAAGCCCCCGCCCTTCCCCGAATGCTGCGCATCCGCAGACCCCGACCCCTCCCGCAGCCCCGTAGCTGGGAGCAGTGACTCTCCCGACACAAATGCCCTTCTCTGCGCCCCACGAATAACCGCAGTCAGGGACACGAAGCCCAGCTGCGGCGACGAGGTCGGCATGCAGACGCGCGCGTGGTCTGTGAGCGCGCTCGAGCCCGCACGAGCCCGCACGACGCCCGGATGCTTCTCTCCGTGCGTGTTCATTCTCGTGGGCCACAGGCCGCGAAGCACAGCCAGAAACCGCTCCCTCTGCTGCAAGCTTGACCAGCCCGGGCCAGGCCCTGCTGCGGCTCCGCGCCTGTGGCCCCTGGCGACGCTGTGACTCTCCGTGTTCTTCCCTGGTTGAACTGCTCCGCGGCCGTAAAGGCTGTGCCCTGCTCCGAGTGACCGTGTCTCAAGCGCATCACGTGGCCACAGCAGGCACAGCTGACAGCCCAGGGGCCTCAGCGAGGCCACAGTGGTCCGGTAAGTCCCTCTGCTCTGGAAACGCAGGCCAGTATTTCGACTGCCTGATGAGCGCCCCTCCGGGACAGGCTCTTGACCCCTGTGGCTTTGCTGGAAGAGTGTGGAATCACCTGCCTGCCGTCGTTTGCGTATTTGCGGAAGCATGTGTTATAGATACACAAACCTCTACAAGGACAGACCTTGCACCCGCCCTCGTGTGCAACCGTCCCCAGACTGTCCCTTCCCCCCGAGGGCATCGTCACCTCTCTCTGGACAGCAGCCCCTCCCGCCTGCTCTCCTGCAGGCTGAGCCGTCGTCTGCCCGCGCCCCTGCTGGCATCTCCGTCACCCTTGGGGAAACCAGCCCCCCACCTAGGTCTTCGGTCTGGCCGCGGTGCACACCCCTCCCACCTGGCCATCTGCTTCCCCCCGTCCCGGAGTCCTTACCTCCCCAGAAGCCAGCGCTGCCCCTGCCCTCAGGTGGCCCACCCTGTCACTTCACCAGCCGTCCCTCAGGTGGCCTTCCTGAGGCCCTGCCCTGTCTGTGTTCTGTCCTATTGTTACATGATATGAAATTGTACATTATGTGCTTTTCCTCGGCTGTAATCACAATAGATCACCACACACCGGGTGACTTGAAACGACAGGATGTTCTCTCGGGGTCCTGGGGCCAGAAGGCGGAACTCAGGCTGTGGAGGGGCCGCTCCGGGGGAGGGTCCTGCCTCTTACCTTCCGGTGTCCCTGGCGGCCTCGACATCCCCTGCTGTGGACACGTGGCCTCGGCTCCTGCTTGCGTTGTCACGTGGCCTCTTCCCTGCATGTCTGTGTCCAGAGCCCCTTCTCAAAAGGACACCAGTCCTGGGACCAGGGCCGGCCACTCCACTGTGACCTCGTCTTAGCTTGGGCACATCTGCCGCAGACCCTATTTCCAAATAAGGCCACGGTCATAGGTGCCGGGGGGAGGACACGGACACGCCATTTGGGGACATCGTTCAAGCCATAACATATGTTTCCATTTATGTCCATCAGCCTGGGACCACGTTTTGTCCATCACTGGCACCCGCATGTCCACAGCACACTACACTTACCAGGTCCTCGGGAAGTGGGGGCGGGGCGGGTGGCCAGATAAACGGGTAGATGACCGGCTGGGTGGCTGGGTAGGTGGGTGGGTAGATGGTGGGTAGGTGAGTGGAGAGGGGGTAGGTAACTGGGTGGATAGGCAGATGGGTGGGGGGCTAGGGGGCTGGATGGGTAGGTGGGTGGATGAACGGTGGGTGGGTGGGTAGACAGGTGATGAGTAAGGACTGGATGGACAGATGACTGGGTGGGTGGCAGACGGGGGGATGGCTGCAGGGTGCTGTTGGGTTAGTATCAGTGAAGCGGTCGTCAGTGGTTAGGTGGGTGGACGGTGTCACAGGAAGGCGAGACTAACCCGCATTTTCTGCAGATAAGGACTCAACCTTGGGGAGGAGACTCCGTGACATTCACGCACGCCTAACCTGCCACTGGAGAGCGAGCGGGCGTGTGGCGGGCCCCGCCGCGGCCGCACGCACAGAGGCCACGTCAAAGGCCTGAGTGGGCGCTGCCTGAGGCCAGGGGCCTCTTGTGGCACCTGGACACGGAAGAACCCAACACCCGTTTCTTTAAGGCGGGCATTGCGGGAAAGTGCGGGAGGCTCCCTTTGTGCCGAGAACACTAAAAATACCTTTGTCCGGTGGACGCTCCCCATGCCGCATGGGCAGCAGGGGGCTTTTTTGATAACGAATGTCCCCCCCAAGGTGCCTGCCATCCCAGATTCTCTAATGCAGCAAGGGCGGCACCCGAGGGGGCACCTGACGCACCCGCTGTGTGCTCCGGCCTCTGCTGGGGTCCCAGGCCTGGAGCAATGGCCGTCCCTGGGCCTGAGCCGTGGGGCTGCGGCCCGGTGCGCAGTCCAGGCTGGCGTGCGCTGGGGCGGTGTGGGCTGCCGGAGCCCCGGGCAGCGGCACGGCCGTGGGTTTTGTAGGAGACCAGTTGGCCAGCCCTGGAAGAAAGCGTCTTTGTCTGCCACGCTGCTTTGCACAGCCCGTGTTCACATCTCGCTGTTGTTTGCAGGAGAGGCAGATGTGGGCCAGAACAATGAGCCACCCGCTCAGGGAGCAGCGGTGACAGACTCCAAGCGCGCAGCGGACCCGAAGAATGCCTGGCCGGACGCCAGCCCAGCTGACCCCGGGGGCCGCCCCCACTTGATCCGCCTCTTTTCCCGAGATGCCCCTGGGAGGGAGGACAACACCTTCAAAGACAGGCCATCGGAGTCGGACGAGCTACAGACCATCCAGGAAGACAGCACCGCCGCGCCCGAGGGCCTGGAGGCCATGGCCGCACAGAAGAGACCCTCGCAGAGGCACGGGTCCAAGTACCTGGCCTCGGCCAGCACCATGGACCACGCCCGGCACGCCTTCCTGCCCAGGCACAGAGACTCGGGCATCCTGGACTCCTTGGGGCGCTTCTTCGGAGGTGACAGGGGTGTGCCCAAGCGGGGCTCAGGCAAGGTGAGCTCTGAGGAGTAGCGCGTGTGTTGAGTGGACCAGGAAGGGAGTCGGCAGGTGAGCGGGGCCGCGGCGGACGCGGGTCGCCCTCTGCCGTCTGGCGCTGTCCTGGCCGGAAGCGCCGGCTCGCGGCCGCGGGAGGGCTTGGGCTGCTGCTCTCTCGTTCCCCCCTAACTCGCCCTCGTCCCCCAGATACGAGGGGCTACTGTCAGGCCGTGGCTCGGGAACGCAGCACGTTCTGACCTCTGCATCTCTCGGGGGGCCTGGATGCTGGCCTCGCATCTCTCGGGGGCCTGGGTGCTGGCTCCGCGCCGGCCGCCCGGGTCTCAGCTTGGGGCCTTCGGCTGACCTTGCTTCTGCCTGCAGCATGGGCTTCTGTTCTTTTTCTCGGGCGCAGTGCTGCTAGCTTCCTGTTGCTTTGCAACAATGATGCAATTGAGGGCTTTGGAACAGACTAGAAATACAGATTTGCCTTGAGCGAACGTTCTCTCTTGTCGGAGCGGTTTGGCGGGAGGGGGGTGGGGGCGGGGTGGTAAACGCGTGTGTAGTGTGTCTATGAATCAAAGCCGTATTCTTTTGTGATTCCATTCATTTAAAAATCGAGTCTGCGAACTTTCGCTATTTAAAGGTCCTGTAGATAAAAATGTGCCAAAGGAAAAGACGGTCCGGTCCTACTGCGCTGCCCTTTCCCACAGCGCCTCCTGGAGCTGACCGTGCATAGGTCAGGTCACCTGTGGCCCATGAGTTGCTAAAGCGATAATCCGCAAGTGGCATAGCAGAGGCGCGGCATGTCAGGTGGCTTCCGAGTGCGGGGTAGCTGGGTAATTGTGGACGGGGAGTTTTTCAGAAACCCTCCCGGCTTATGCTCACCAATCACGTAAAATGCAGCTTTCTTCCTGCCGTGACTGTGACGGGACTGTGACTGCGTGTTCGGAAGGGCCTTCAGGACCGCAAGGGGCCGTACAGCTCGCAAAAGCCCAGGGGCCACTCGGCGTTAAGGAGTTCCTAAGGTCTGCTTCCGTCTGTAGCTACAGCATTTAAGATGATTGACAAGCGTGAACTCGTTGGAAATGACACAAGTATCAGATCCAGCTTTTGTGCGGTGTCACGACACGTTGAGGTGTCAGACACCCCTTGTGTCTTAGCGTCCTGTCTGGGCTGAGATCTCTTATGGGACACTTGTCGTGGCTTTTGGTGAATAACACTGGAGGTACCTTAAGCGCTTATGGAATTCATTTTCTGGGTGGTTCCTTCGGTATCTGTGGGCATCTTTTCCTTTGCGGCCGCCTTCCTTCACCCTAAAACATCGGTCATCTGACCTATTTCTCACGCTCATTTTAATCTGAGGCGTTTATTCAAGTGCAGGGATCCAACCCCACCAGACCCCAGCCACTTAGTAAAGGCTGCTTTGTGCTAAGCGCCCCATAAGCAGGCAGCGTCGCAGCTGCGTAACCCCAGGAGCAGGAGGGATATATTTAAACTGCAGAAGCAAGGATGTAGCTGGACAGCAAATGTTATAAGACGAGCTTCATTTCAGTGGGCATGGTTTAAGCTGAAATAAAATCGTGAAAGCATTTATATCAATCATTGTGCTTTATCTCCAAATGGATATATAGACCCATACATGTTTTTCGGACTTTGTGTAGAATTATGATCTTTATAGCTTTAAGTCCCTAACACTCAATATGTTCAAAGAGAAGATTCTAGTTCCAGAAGTGGGCGTCTACTTGGCAAAATAGTGTTGCTAGCTTATCAAGGGTCCAGGGAAATCAAAACATTTTCACGAGCTTTTAAAAAAATAAACACAAGGCTTAAATAACTGTTTTAGCGTTTTTGGAGTTGTCGGTCGTGTTCACTGCTGGATGTTGAATCCAGAAGGTTTTAACATGATCGGCTTTGCCCTTTGATGCCCAGGAAGTCAGAGGTGGCAGTAAACCGTGTGGTGGCTTATCACAGACACGGGGAGAGTGTGCTGTCCACGCAAGTGCATGCCACCATGTCACCGTTTGCCACCTCTAAGATAACCGCCCAAGGTGCGCAGGATGCCGGGCGGCCCGCAGGTCCGGGCGGCAGCCTGTTCCTGCTGCTGTGGTCTGGAGACAGCCCTTATCTGCTCATCTGTCTGGCATAGGTTTTCCCAGTAGAATCTCCAAATGCTGCAAAGAGCGATGGCCCCTGGACGTGGGCTGCTTGTCGGGGGCCCTCTGCTGCCCCCCTCCCCTGGAGCTGCCACCCCCTGTCCTTGGAATGCACCCAGCACCCACCCTCTGAGTGGCCAGGGAGCTGACATTCAAAGGCGTGCATTATAAATCCCTTGAGGAAGCATAATCTTTTGAGGGCTGTGAATGAAAGGCGCATTCACGGAGAACACACGCCTTTGTTGGGACGGGGGAGAAAGCAGGGCTGTGGTCGCCTCGAGGGCCAGCTTGTCCAGCTCCTGGAATGTGGGGGTCGGGGGGGGCATTTAGGAGGAAATCGAGTGCACTTGGCTGCTTGCAGAGGGTGGCTTGTCCCCCGCCCGTCCCCGTCCCCATGGGTCCCGCAAGGCCAGCCTCACCCCTGGGCCAGCGTTGCTAACTAGCTACTGAGGCCCAGCCAGCCAAAGCCTGGAAGCCTTCGCTGGGGGAACGATGCTTGTTCCTTGTTCTCTCCAAGTGCCGAGGTCTGAACTAGCTAAGGGGACACCGAGAAGGACAAGTTCCAGGTGGGACGGCAGCGGGGACACGCCCACCTGTCGCTCCCCCTCAGCCCGTTTCTGAAGAGGTTTGAAGCTAGAGTCCGCCCTGGCGATGTCGCCTGGCCTCCTGCATCCACTGGACCTTCAGAGGGCCCTTTACGACGTGTTCTCACCATTCCTTACTCAGTGCGACTTCTGTGGCCCGATGTCGGCCGCGGGGGTGAGAAGTGTCCTTTAATGCAAGGGGTAAAATCGACCTCGTGCATAGATCCCAGTGTTCTGTTTCCTGATTTTTTTCATGGCATCTTAATTTCATTTAACACATTTTAGCTCTGCACTGGCCCAGGACATCCAGGCTGCATATGTGGGTATATTCTGTCACCCGGGGGGGGCGACATGGAGGACACAGTAGAAGCCGGGTGACTGTCCACCTCCCCAGGGCCAGTGGCTGCTGGAACTGCACTCGGCCATTTCGGCTCTCGGGAGTGCAGCCACGCCCGTGGGACCAGATTAAATCCTAACTAGGTCTTCACGGCACGGTCCAGTGACTCAGTGCACCAGTCTGCCCAGAAATTTGGCCAGAGATCTTTCCAGAAAAAAGCCAAATGCACCCAAACAAAAGCATTTTGAGATTTCCTCCAGGAATTCCTTCTGAAGCGTCATCACCCTGATGGGGTGTTGACGGGTTCTTCCCCTGGCTCGGCCACCAGCTCCTCCCCGTGTGCCCCTGGTGCCCTGTCCCTCAGTTGTCCACAGCTGTGTTAGAGCAAGTCCCTGAGCTGGCGGGGATTTCGCTCCATCTTCCTTATAAGTGATAACATTTGTGAATTATGTCGCTGTATTGAATGGCAACTCTCATCTCGCGATTATATTCCAATTTGATTTTTGTGATGAAATTTTGCTTTATATCTATTTCTTGCTTTTATGCATTTATTAAACATTTTAACAGACCGAGGATGGTGTACTAATCGCACGTGATTTTTTTTAAGTTGTCCTTTCTTGGTGTCCCTCCCGTATGAGTGCGTTGGTCACGGTGTGTTTGTGGCCGCCTGACGGAGCCGCCAGCAGGTGCGTCGTGGGCCGGGCACTCGGAGCTCCCAGCTCCCCACTCACCACAGAGACACTGTCCTTTCCCTCCACTCACGGTGGGCATCCTGGTCTTCCCGAGGTGCGTGTCGGACGGACTTCCGTGCGTTTACCCCAGGACACCGCCTGCCAGTGCGGGGACATGGGAGCTAAGTGACGCTTCTCCTGCTGTGTGTCTGGGACACGGTGCACCCCACACTTATGGAATGACTGGGACATGGAAGCCCTAGCCCCTTCCTGTGCTCCCCAGGGAGCTGTGGGGGTCAGAGGAGCGCCCGAGAATCCAAAAGGAGGGGAGGCTGGGGGCTGCGAGGACGCGGAGCGTGGGGCGCAGGTTTGTTAGCAGGATCAGCCGTTGGGCAGCAGGCGGTCCTGATGGGCGGTGAGCTTAGCGTGGCATCGGAGGGACCGTGCCATCGCAGGGCGGCCGCTCGCTGGCGCGCTCGCGGGAATCACGGAGGACTCGATGTAGCATGTGGGGACGGGGACGGTCCCATCGGTCTGGAGGAACGAGCGACCTGAGAGGCTTCCCTTGTGCCTGTCACCACCCTCCTACGTGCTCTACATCACCCCACTTCATACGAAGTCGTTAAAAGAAAGGGCAAAGAAAAGTGGGCGCCTGCGCGGGGCCCACAGACGCGGGCCTGACAGCGCTTCCTC
>NW_006436810.1:17598648-17599296 GCF_000325575.1 Pteropus alecto | reverse complement strand
TCGCGTGCCCCGCTCCCGCTCCCGGCCGAGCATCCGCCACTCCTGCAGACAGCGAGGAAGCGCGTCGTCCCTTCCCGTCCTGCTGGGGACCGCCGCCTGCCAGTGAGGTGGCTTCAGGCCCAGTCCCCAGGGGCCGCCCCCCCCTCAGAGCTGCACGGCCAGTGCCCTGACGTCCAGTGTGACGGCGAGGACGCTTAACCGCCCCCCAGAGCTTCCCAAAAAGTCTCAAAGGGGTGGCGTTCCTGAGTGTCTTGGGGCAGGGCAGGGAGAACTGTCCTTGGCCTGCTGACCAAGTGAGAACGTGGATTTGCCTGCACACTACCTTCTGAGGGTCCCCATGGGGACCCTCTGTCATGGCAGAGACCTCAGGCTTATGCGCTGACACACACCCTAAAATAAGCACTCGATCTTCCCGCTCGTGTGAGCTCCCAGCCTCAGGAGCTAAAGCCACCGGTGCTTCCTGGGCTGGCAACAGCCTCTCTGCAGATTCGCCCGTGGACACCGCACACTCTCCACGGTGACGGTGACATGTCTGGAGTGCAGCAGCGTTCCCTGTGACATGACCACCCCTCACCGCCACAAATACCAGCAGTTAACCTGCTGTCCAAAACGCCACCGCCCGTGGCCGGCACCGGCCGTCTCAACACC
>NW_006436810.1:17587852-17598448 GCF_000325575.1 Pteropus alecto | reverse complement strand
CCTTTCTTTCTCTGTCTCTCCCTTCCCCCCGTTTTGCTGTGGACAGTCAAACAAGAGGGACCGTTTACCTGCAGGCCATTTACCGTGGTCCTACAGGAAGACTCCCTCAGCCACCTCGCTCAGAGCTGGGTGACACAGCAGGGACCATCTTAGAGCTGACAGAGAAGGGACGCTCACTAAACCAGCAGCGAACACTAGAAATAACAAGATTAGCAATGACGGAGGCAAGGTTAGTGCATCACTCATGCCGAGGAATATTATTAAGTCCTATAAATTTTAGGCCCCAAACGTCACCGAGGAAGAAAGCCATGAGGCAGCGGAACCCGGCATGGCTGGCGGGGTGGTTCTGAGTGCCCCTCCCCCAGAGTCCCTGCACCCCAGGGAAAAGGAACGAGACCCGCAGCGGCAGCCGCTGTGAGCCGCGCAGAGCGGGGCGCCGCGCACCGGTGGCCCCGAAGCGGAAGCCAACGCGCCCGCCATGCGAGAAAAGGTTGAAACCGCAGGGCGCGGGGCGGGGCGCGTGCCGGTTCCGTTTCAGACTTGAGAAGCCCTCAGCGCCCCTTTCGCACGGGACCGGCAGGCGCCTCCCTGGCTCGTCCCCGAGCCTCCCGTGCGGCCGCCGGCACCGGTCTGAGGACACGCCGTCTCATGAGCGTCCAGGGCCCAGAACAGACTCTAGGGGAAGGGTCTTCCCCGCGCACCCTGACGCCCCTTTCTCTGCCGCCCATCCGCCCTGGAGACCTGGGGGCTCCAGCCTGGCCCCCCTCCCCACCCCGTCTCCGTGGTCCTGCTGCCTCTCACTGTCTGCCATCTGTCCTTCTCGCCTCTTGTCCACGGATCGGCACCCCCGCCCGGCCCCGCTCACTGCCTGGGCCTCGCCTGCTCAGCAGAGGACGTTGCTGGAGGACGCGGGGCTCTGCCAGCAGTGCCCGCGTGGACTCAAACGGCCACTCTGTCCCTCCGGCAGGTACCCTGGCTCAAGCAGGGCAGGAGCCCTCTGCCCCCCCATGCCCGCAGCCAGCCCGGGCTGTGCAACATGTACAAGGTAAGACGCGTGCACCCCCCACCCCTCCACCGGCCACGTCGCCAGCCGCACTCGCGCCGCTGTCCCTGTCAGCGGGCAGCGTCCGGGCCGTGCCCTGTCCAGGGGCCACAGCAGCCCGTCAACGGCATGTGTAAGTCGTGTCTGGCAAAGCGAGCAGGGCAGCTCCCAGGGAAAGCCAGCAGAGGGGACGAGCAGAGACGGGACGTCCCTGTGGGGGACAGCCGGGAGGCGCCCGAGGCCCCATGAAGGGCCTGCGGGTCGGGCTGGACGAGCCTCGGGGAGCGTGGCCACGGCCACGGCAGTGCAGGCTGCAGGGAGGTGGCCCGCCACCGCGGCACCTGCTTGCAACCTCTGAGGGAACCGGCACCTAACAGCTGCTCAGCGCTCACCACGTCTGAGCTGGATTAGACTCTCACACTAGGCCCTCGGGAGGCCACTCGCCAGGCTGTGCTCACCTGAGCTCGGCCGAGGGTCCTGGGGCTGGAGGACAAGCGTGGTCACGGGTCCTCCACCCCTCAATGCGGAGGCAGCTTCGGCTCAGAGCGCTGGGGACGTGCGGTGACTGGACGACAGACAGGAGAGGGAACAGGTGACCCAGAGGAGGCCCAGGTCAACCCTGACTCAGCCTGCTGCTTGTGCACGGTGGCCAAGCCACACGCAGCCCTGTCCCTGGGGACACTGTCAGACGACACAGGCACTGCACCTGCGGGTAGATAGGTCCGAACCGCGGGCTCAGTAGGGAAATAACAGACCAGCGTGACCGCGAGTGGGGCGGGGGCCGCTGACGCGGAGGCCGGAGGACCCGCCTGTCTCGGGGGAGGCCACAGCGCAGGCTTCCCGCCGCGGGCGGCACGCCGACCTCGACACCTGACCGGAGTGGTGCCCGCGAGCCACGAGCTTCACAGGAGGGACGTGTCCGTGAAGCCACCGGTGGGGCGGAGCCCTCCCAGAGGACCTGGCCGTGGGGCTGGACGCTGTCCAGGGTTCCTGCCGCACCGCACCGAGTTCCGGGCCTCGTCGTGCTGGCCTTTGAAAGGGTCCTCCAGGCCCCTTTGTTAGGGCACAGCCACTGCCCCCAGGGAGTTAGTGGCCCGTCCCCCCAGGACACACAGGCCGGTCCACGTGAAGCCTTCCCGGGAGAGGCCGGGCTGGGCGGAGGCACGCCGGCCCCCTGCAGCACGCGGGGTGCGAGCACTGGGCTTTTACGCCCTAGGAGGGCCGACCGCTCCCTTCACCCCGACCTGCCTGGACCCGCGCCCCGTCCACGGGTGTCGCCGGCCATGCGGAAGCAAAGCCCACGAAGAGGCCCTGAGGTGCCTAGAAGCCAGGGCGGGAGGTGCTCAGCCAGGGCATCGCTGGGACACTAAGAGCCCTTCCCCGGAACTCGCCATCTTTCCCATTTGAAACATTGTCCGAAGGAGGAGCAGCACCCCATCTTCACGCCAGACCGACCTGTGTGCCAGAGGGCGGGTCCCGTGTCCTCCAGCCTCATTTACGGAGGCCCGTGGGGCCAAACAGGACTGGGAAGTCTGGCCGAAGCACACCTGCGCCCCAAACGCCAGGCCACACTAGACGCACAGAGGCTGCCTGGGCTCCCCAAAGGTGCCGCTGTGGGCGGAGAGCCTCAGGGCGTCCTCTAAGCGGGACCTCTGTGTGCGCTAGGACGGGGCCCAGGACGGGGCCCAGCCCGGGGATGCTGGTCCCCAAAGCGCCTCTGCAGCAGGAGAGCGCAGGCGCACAGGGGGCCTGGGCTGTGGGCCGGCCCCTCCCTTCTGCAGGATCCCCCGACCCCCCAATGCCCCCGGCACCCAGAGGAGGCCGGGACCGGCCCTCTCCGGCAGAGCCTCTGTCCCGCGTGGTGGTTCCGGATTCTTCGGCCACCGCGAACTCGGTCCACGTCCAGCCCCAGCCCGGGCCGGCGGCGCTAAACGCCTTTCAAATACACTATCATCGAGCTTCTGGGACGATCGGATCGCTGAGGAGATAAAGCCTCGCGCCTGAGCTAGTGGTGCCGGCCCGTGTCTCAGAACCGGAAGCCCCCTCCCCGCGGTTCAGAACGGTCCGGAACGTTCCTCCTTCTGTGTCTCTGCAAATGCGCCAGGAAGTCAGAGGTAGGACGGACGGTTCTCCAAGAGCCGACCCCGCCCCCAGGCACCCTTAGGTCCGGGACCCAGCGTCGTCCCCGGTCCCCGGTACTCGCGCATGCTCAGTTCCTCCAGGGCTGTCACGCGGCTCTGGAAGGTGGGGAGCGGGGCACAAGCGGACAAGAGAAATATTTGGCGACCCAAAACCACGCTGGAAAAGCAAGCGTTCCAAGGGAGAAACGCGGAGGGAAAGGCGCGGTGGGGCGCCCCCATCTTTCCGCTGGGGTCCCCCGCCTGCAGCTCCCCCTGCAGCGGACCTCCGGCTGGCATTGGCTGGCTCTGCGCCCTGGCGCGCGCCACCGGGACTGAGCGAGGCTGGGACGCGCTAGGAGGTGGACGCACCGCGATGGGAGGACGTGGCACGCGCAGGGACATGGCGCCACGGCCGGCACGGGGCCTCTCGGTCCCCCATTCTTCCACAGCCCCGCCTCCGCCTGGGCCCCCGGAGCAGCGAGGGGAAGCCTGCACCCCCGTTTCCATCAAGCCTCTGCCACCAGTCTCCTCTGTCCCTGCGGCCCCAGATGGATTAGGGTCCCCAGGGAGGGCTCTGTGCAGCCACCAGGGTGAGGAGTGCTCAAGAATTTGCTCTAAGACAGTGTCCCCACTTCTGAACCCGCGACATCATGGAAAAGCGCGACGGGAATCTGAACCTCACCCGGTGGCGAAGGCCGCATCCCAGCATGCATTGCGTCTGTCCCCCAGCCCCTTCCTCGCCTGTGAAGCCGCGACAGCAGGACAATCTCCTGCCCTGGGACACCCTGGTGCCCTGAGCTAATCCAGAGAAACACGAGCCAGCGCCCCGCGCGCTCACCCCGCGCACTTGCCCCGCACGCTCGCTCCGCGCACTCCTGGGTCCTGCCAAGCCGCCGCCCAGCCCTTCTGCAGAGACCCTCGGGGACCGGCAGAGCCCCTGGAAGGCCTCCAAGGATCCCCCGTGCTTCCTCTCCAGGGTCGATGAGTACGATTTTTCCATAATCGCCAAATATGTGGTTCTGGCCAGAGCCGAGTGATGCTGCGGTGGCCCTGTGGGTCCAGCCACGGGGACCGCGCTCACAGGAAGGGAGGCCACGCGTGTCCTTGCACCAAGCCCTCCCAGAGCAGCGCCCACGGTCTCTTCCGTCCTCCAGGGCCACGGCCGCTTGCTGGAAAGCCTGTGGCCACCCGGCTGTTCTTCCAGAGGCAGTTTCCAGACCCGTCTCCCTTAAGCGCTTGCTCTCGTTCTGTGCGGGGACACAGCCCAGCCCCAGTATCCCCAGCACCCAAGCCGAGGAGCAGGCGTGAGGGGACTGTGCGGATCACCCGCTACTGTGCTGGCCGCGGCTCCGCACACCTTACACACAATGAGGCCTTGAAGACTGAGAGCTTGAAAGGAGGGAAAGTCAGGGTGCTTAAGGCCGACGTCCAGTCTGCTCTGCCCCCCGTCTTGGAAAGAGGCAGCAGGAAGCCTCGAGGACGCCGCGCTCCACACTCGGGGAGAGCTGGACAGCACAGTCCCCGCCAGTTCCAGGCGCCCTGAGCTTGGGGACGGGCAGCGGCGACTCTTTCTGGGGCAGGGGCCCGGTTCCCTTGTCGGCTCTCTGAGGCTTCCCGAGGCCAGGACTGCAGGGGCTGCTACACGTGACCCGCATGGTGGCTGTGCTTCCGGACCCCCTATGCCCTCGTCCTCCCCAGCGGAGACCCCTCAGCAAAGTGGCAAGAGGGCAGGCTGACCGGGCGCCAGTGCTGGGCAGGAACACAGCCCGCTCCGTGCCCATCCCCCACGTGGGAGCAGCTTCCAGCCTCTCCGGGCCACTCACCAGGAGGACAGAGTTGGACACCAGGCGTCAGGAGCCACTCCCCTTCGGGACCAAACCCCAGGTCAGAGAAATATCACCACAAGGGCTGACCCAGCGTGCAGAAGCCCAGGCTGTGACATCTGACTTCTCCCGGTGTCCTGCTGTGCCTGGTGAGGCCCTCCTTCTCGCCCCCCGCCCCCCGGGAGACACCATTTGTCACTGCCACAGGGTCTCTGATTTCAGCCTCCACGTGGCCGTGGCAGGCATGGGAAGCCGTCCTCCCAAGGGGGCAGGGAGCCTCGTTTCCTCGTTTCGGGGGAAGCGTCAGCAAGGTCAGGGCCCCACGCGTCCTGCTCAGCAGCAGCTGGGCCTACGGCTTCACAGTTTGCCAACAGTGGGAACTGACAAACTCGGGAACTGGTCCCTCTGATCACGGGGTAAAGACACAGTCCCACCCGAGCAGGATACCAGGTAACACCACACACACACACACACACACACCCCGCCATCACCGGCAAATGCACACCCACCAGCATGCTCACTTTCCAATTCCCGAGAAGTATGTCATCTGAACGGCCACCTGGCAGCCCAAAATCCCCATGGAAATCTGAGGTCCCCCCGGTGGGTTTCCCCAGCAACGGAGAAAAGCCTCACAGCTTCGATACTGCACAGCTTTCTCTAAAGGAAAAAAAAAAAAAAAGCCACAGCTTTAATTAAACTCGTTCAAGTCAATGATTCAGGAACAAACACATCTTTAAACTTGCAAAGGGCAGAAACGCAGAGCAAACTTCATATGTCATTCAGACAACAGGAATTTTCTCCACATTGCGAAATCTAAAACGTCTCGATCTTGCCAAAAAAGTGTAACTCTCTCTGCGGAGGCATCTTCGAAGCTGTTTGGCCGGAAATGGTGCAATTGCTTCCCCTGAAAACTGGGATAAACAAATGGCAGCCAGAGAACCACGCTGCCCATGGGGTCCTCTGAATGCACCCCCCGCACCCCCGCGTCCTGGGGGTGGGCTGTGGGGCGTGAACCACCACCCTGGAGACCCGCACCGCCTCCGTCTAGACGGACTCTGAACGGGAGATGTCATGGCTCAGAGAGCCTGACCACCGATGTGTCATCCATCACCAAACTCGTGACCTTCCGTACGCATGCTCTATTAGACAATGTTTGTTTTACTGGCACCTCATCTGTAGCTGGGCTAGATGCCATGGGGCAAAAAGATGTCACAACCCTTTCCTTCCAATGGCTTAACAGAAGTAGGACAGACAGAGGGCAGCTGTTTACCTCTCACCGGTTTTGTCATGAAAAACAGGGGTGGCCAGCAAGGTACAAGGGTCACTCGACAGGGGCCGCTGTCCGTGCCACCACCCCCTCAGGAAGTCCTGGGGGAGGATCAACTGTTCAAACGGGATCTCTGGGGCACAAGAGGACTTTATCAGCGTGAAGGGCGCGCTGCAGGAGAGGGACAGAGCGCTACTCCATGGTGATTGCGCCTCACGAAGCTGAAGTTTGAGGAACTCGAGATGAAAACGCATACTTGGCTTCATCGGCCCTTTTGCAAGAAAAAGTCACTTTATCGATTCCAAACCTTCCTCTGCTGTCTTGTGGTCGGCAGGAGAAAAACGACACCGAGATATTCTGTGGTTCCAAACGGCTTTGCCACTTAGCACCGCGTTTCTCGACGCCTGAAAACGGAGGTCTTTCTCTGGGGAAAAAGCCATGCAAATTCCTCCGCTTCCTGTCTGTCAGGAGCCTGGTGAAACCTTCTAGACGCGGGGCGCGCCCTTGGCGCCACCTAGTGGGAGTTTGCAAACCCGCCGCGGTCAACTCGCCACTAAGTATCCGAGGGGTGTGTCTGCGGGCGGCCGTGGCTTCAATCACAGAAACAAACTAGAGGGACGCGGACGCCGCGATCTCTTCCCGTTGGGACGTCGCTCTTCCACTGGCCGTGAGAGCTGACCGGCCCCTCGTTTTCATTGCATGGAAACGCATCTTTTCAGTGATAACGGAACTGAAAGATCTCATGCCCCTAACTAGACGTGTTGGTTCTGTCAGTATTTAGGGAAACAAACAGGGACCGTTTTCCAGCGAGGGGGTGGTGACTGTGACTCTCCTGGCCCTCCGGGGGACTGGCACGTCCACCGAACTGGCACGTCCACTCCGTCCACAGCCCCACACTTTCTCTTACACACGAGCACATTCCCAGCTCATCAGACCTCGCCCTTAACGTGGAGAAGTCTACAGACTTTGAAAGCAACAGTCGAAATAAACCAGTTTGTGGAAGTCTGGCCCCCGCCCCCCGCGCTCGCGTCTGGTCCACGCACTGCCCCGTCCGCAGCTGCCGAGGTCCGTCTGGACCTCCAGCCTCTCGCCCGCATGGAACCCACAGGACCCGACCTGGGGAGCGCCCGGGGGTACCGAGCCGCGGGTCGAAGGTTAGGAGACCCGCGTCACCGAACCCCTTCAAGTGTCGCCGTCTACATCTACGAAATGACCACACCGAGGGACATGTGGTCCAGGGGCAGTGAGGGCGACACAGCAACGCACGCGCCCCACGTTGTAAGGGCAAGTAGAGTATTTCAAAGGTGTCCCATACCGCAGCGGGCCTCGCGCCACCGCGCCACCAGCCACCACGGGCGCGCCTTGCCGCAGGGGCGGGGCGCAGATGCGCATAGGTCCTGTTGCCGCGGGGTGCGCTCCCCGCTTTATGCTCCTCGTTGGCACCCAGCCCATGTCCTTCACCCAGGAGAGAGGCGCAAACGGGGGCCTGGCAGTGAGGGCAGGGGACCCGCGTCGCGTTGGGGCTGCGCCTGGTGCGCCCCGAGCGGCGAGCCCAGAGGGGACGCGCCCAGCCGCTCCATTCGCTGGTGTCCCACGGGGGTTCGGGGGAGAACCCGAATTCCTCTCCCGGACGAGAAATGAAGGAAGCGCTGGGCATCCTGCTTTGCCCGCGACGCGCACGCCCAGGCACAGCGGACTTTAATGTTTGCAAGGCTCGGCGTGTTCTCTGCCGGGGAACGACCGCGTGGAGGCGTCTCCGCGGATCCGGACGCAGACCGCACCCCGTTTTCACCGGTCCCAGGAACGGCCCTCTGCCCAGCCTGGTGATCACCGGTCCGCAGGTGAGCCAGGTGAGAGGCCTCCCCCGCCGTTTCCCCCACCTGAGGGACGCCCAGCTGGAAAAGAACTGAAAACCGCCGAAAACCCCCTCGGGACATGTTCAGGGAGGGGCCAGGCTTGGCGCCCAGAGCAGCGGCCCCTCTGCTGGCGGACCACGTCACAGGTGCGGGGAAAGCCTGGATTTTTCAAGAACGGTGCCAGGAAGCAGGCTGATGGCGGAGGCAGCTTGCCTCAAACGCACATGAAACAGGGTGCTTGACCCCACGGCCGGCCCCCTGTGGGCTTGAAACTACTCCGCGTAGAGCGATTTCATCCGCCACCACGAAGTCGTTGTACTCATCGTGATGCACACGTGAGTGATGCGACCAGAGCAGAAAAAGGGACAGGCGTCGCGTCGCCCGAGCCGCGGCCGCGTTCCCAGGCGCCTGCTTTTTTTTCGCCAGGGCGAGGCTGGTCACGCCCGGCACAACGAGGCCGCCCGGAGGCGGCGGCCTCCCCTCTTCACGCTTTTAATGGTATTCGACGTCTTCGTACAGTGAATATGTATTATTTTTCCAAACCGTTGAAAATCTTTGATTTTTACACAACGTGGCTATTTCTTCAAATTTCGCTTGTCCCAAACATCGGGCTCCACATGCTGCGGAGACACTGCGTTGAGAGCCGCAACCCCGGGTGTAGACGGGGGCGTGGGGCGCGCTTCCGGTGTCTCTGGCGCCAGCTTCGCTTCCCGGTCAGCGGCAGCTGCTGCCCCGCCCCCTCCCGGTGCTCGTGTCCGGTGCCACTGGCCTTAGAATTACTGCTGTGCCTTGTTATCACCAGCAGCGGGACAAGCTGCCGGGAGCAGGACGGACATGGACGGGGACACCGGTCTCGGCAAATAACTAAGAGGTCACCAATGTGGGCCTTATTTTTAAACCTCAGTGAACACAATTAACAAGGGCTTCGTCAGAGAATCGCTGAACCTGTGCCTTGGAAACTAACAAAGCAACAAAAGCGCTTCCCCTGTCGGGGGCCCGGTTCGGTGGCCTCCGTTGGGGACCTGTGTGTCACAGCGCTCCCGAAGCCGCAGATGAGGGTGTGGAGGGAGCAAAGGGTGGAAACCGAGTCACGCGGCCGGCCCAGGCCCGGGGTTCTGTGGGGACGCCCCCCCGCAACCCTTCACTCACACCCCCACACCCGACAGGGACTGACCCGCACAAGGTAAGGCCACAGGGTCGCCCGAGCGCCCCGAGAGTCTCACCCGTCTCCCACCATCCCCGCACCCCACCTCCGTCCCCCTCCAGGCATGACACCCACCTCCCGGCCCAGGAAGCCTGCCACCCGGTTCACAGCGAGGCATGTGGAGCTGATGACAGCCCAAATAAGCCAAACCCACCTCCCTGACCGCCCCACCAGGCCTGCCGGGGCTCCTGCCCCCCCACCCCCACCCCACAGCACAAGCCAGCCCTGCTGTGACCGTGACCTGACCCTCGACCCCAGAGACACGACGCATGTGCCTGAGGCAGCCGGTGTCTGGGATGAGGGCCTCCCGCCGGCCACCCACGCCATGCGTGGACCCCGTCTCGGTGCAGACTGGCCTGCAGGGGCGTTGGGTCACGATGGGTGCAGGGGACGGGGAGCTGGGGTCTGGCGACTCAACCCAACTGTCTGTCAACAAATGCATGGACAGCAAAGCGTGGAGCACTAGCCTTAACAGGAAGGGAACTGTGACACGCGCTGTGACGCACGTGAGCCTTGAGGACAATGTGCTGAGTGAAAGAGACCAGACACGCAAGGTCAAACGCTCACAGGAGGTCTCCGGGGGAGTCAGAATCAGGGACAGGGAGTGGGAGGGGGTGGGGACTCGCCGTTTAGTGGGGACGAGTGTCGGTTCGGGAAGATGGAAGGTTCTGGGGATGACGGTGGTGACGGCCGCACAATGTGAAAGTGCTTAAAGCCACTGAGCTGTCCGCTTAAAAATGGTTAAGGTGGCAAAGTTTATGTTACTCATGTTCTACCCCGATAAGAGAAACGTTTAAGGGCGACTTAGATCTCCCACCCGCCACTGTGAGGGCCCCGTTGAGAGTTTCTTCCCGCCCTGTCACCAGAGACAGGTGAACGCCAGGCGGAACCCCGGCCGGAGTCAGGAGACGCCCTGCGTCACACCCCGCCCTGCAGGGCGGCCTGCCTTCTCCGCTTCCGAGGCGTCCCCCTGTGACGTCCCAGCCGAGAACTCTCAGCGAGTCTGCTCCGACACTCAGAGTCTCGCTCGAGCCGCCCGGTTTGGGCATCCAGACCGGAGCCTTCAAGCGCTCTGTCCCCAAGGCCACGCCAGGAAGAGGGCTCTTTGTGCCTCTGTCCACTCGCGTTTGCAGAGGTCCGCTGTGTGAGTCGGACTGCCAGACGCGTGGAGGTCACATAGAATTTTTTCCTTTTTCTCCAAAAGATTAAAATCTAGCTGGAGGGGTAAGATGCACCTGACACAGTAACAAGGATAGTTGACGCCGCAGCCTGAGCGCCCGCGGT
>NW_006436810.1:17581062-17587816 GCF_000325575.1 Pteropus alecto | reverse complement strand
CGGGAAACGGGAGGCGTTCGCAGGGCTGGCCGGGCCCCACGGCCCTCGCGGGAGGAGCGAGGTGGCCGTCACCAGCGTCCGCCTGCGCAGTGACAGACCACGTTAAATGGCCTCATTTCATAGGTTAGACTAACACGCACCGCAGGTGACTTGTCCCGGGCGTACAGTTCTGTGGATTTCAACGCGAGCATCGTTTCTTGGAGCTGCCACCCACCACGTGAGGACCCAGCCCGGAAACCTGGCCTCTGGCTTTCACTTTGTGGTCACTCCGTGTGCTTCCCTGTCCCCGGCCCTGGCACCCGCCACTTTGCCGTCTGCGTTGTGGCTTGATCTTTTGAAGAACGTCACGTAGATGTGACCGCACAGTATGAAGTGTCCTTAGGACGCCTTCTTAAACATGGCGAGACGCCTGAGTGTCGCACGCGTCACGACCTGGCTCCTTTTTATCGCTGAGTTGTGTTCTGCTGCCTGGACACGGCACAGGTGTCTGCACAGCACAGGTGTCTGCCGCCACCAGCTCACGAGCACCGGGTCACATAGACTGAGCGGTCACCAGCCGAGCTGCTACAATCATCCATGTACGGGTTTTTCTTCATGGACATAAGTTTTCATTTAAGATTGAAATTACTTTTCCCTCAAAAAATGGGTGACCAAGATATTCGTTATAAAAGCCACTTCCCCAAAGACGAAGCGGGATTGCTGGGTCGTGCGCTAAGCACACGATCGGCTTTGTGAGAGCCCGCCGGGCTGTTTCAGAGTGACAGTCCCGCCTGGCGCCTGCCTAACGGCTAATGACATTAAGCATCTCTTCATCTGCTTCTTTGCCTTCTGCCCGTTCTCTCTAACGAAGCGCGTATTCGAGTTTTGTCCATTTTTTTTAGTTTTATTTTAACCATTATGCTTTGAGAATTCTCTCCATATTCTGGTTTCAAGTCCTTTGTCACACGTGTGATTTGCAAATATTTTCTCTCATTCCGTAGCTTTTGTAAAACAACATTTAAATTCCAATCGAGTTCAATTTATCGATTTTTTTGGTGGGTCGTGTTTTTAGTGTCAGGTCTAAGAACTTCATCCTACCCCCAGTTCGTGAAAATTTTCTCTTATGTCTTCTTCGAAAATTTTATATTTTTATGCTGTAGATAGAGACTTATGACCCATTTTCAGTTAATTTTTGTATAAGGTGTGACTTTGGGTTGTGGTGCATTTTTTTTGGATATGAATGTCCAATTGTTGCCACACCATTTGTGGAAAAGACTATCCTTTTCCATCGAATTGTCTTTGCACCTTTGTCAGAGGCAGCCGATCGCGTTTGTGGTCTGCTTCCGGGCTCTGCTGTGTTCCGCCCGATCCCACGCTGCTTGGTTCCGATGGTTGTACAGGACACTGTAAAATCGGGTGACAGAACCCTTCTGACTTGACTCTTGGTCACAGTTTGGGGTATTGTGGCTCACTTGCATCTCCCTGTGGCTTTAGAGTTGGTTTGTCTGTATCTGAACAAAACCGTGCTTGGGTTTTGCCCGGAGCCGCGTTAACTCTGTAGACCAGTCTGGGGGGAGTGGCGTCTTCACGGTGGCTCTTTGTGGCCTCGGAGGCGGCTCGTCTCTCCACTTACTGAAGCCCGCTTTGATTTCTTCCTCCAGCAGTTTGAGCATAAAGATCCTGTACTTGTTTTGTTAGATTTATACCTAATATTTTATTCCTTTGATGCTACACATATGGTACTACATCTTCGCTCTTTTTTAATTGTCCATTGTTAGTGTGTAGGAATATGGTGGACTAAATGCCCTCTAAGCGACAGACCATTACGACCACAGCATCACAGCACGGTTGTAACTATGTGACCACATCAAATGACCCGTGCGCCTGGCAATCTGTAGCCGAAAATGCTGAGTCCTCCTTCAGTTAGTCTCACCCGCCGGCAGCTGAACGATGCTCCGCGCCGAGCGACCTACCTGCCTGAGACCCACGCGCCGGGCTCTGTGCGAACCGTGATCTCGAGAGTCCGCGTGTCGATTCTTCAAACGGTTACCGCCGTCGCAGGCTTGTCCGGGGCCAGGTGCTCTTCCGCGGCCAGTTCCGACCCCCGATTTCACGGCTCCGAGAGCAAACATGCGACCTACCGACTTCGCGTGTTCCCCCCAGAATACTGGTGACTAATGTAGTCATTAAAAAATGACAGAAATTCACAGTGTTTCTTAGCATTCAAAGCAGACACACGTGATTCACACGCGAAATGCCGTTGCCCACGTCACACGTCGCAAACCGTCTCGCAGCGTACGTAAGCTTTAACGAGACGACCCTGCACGGGTCGACGATGCCTTCGCTTCCTTCAAAACCTCTGCGTAAAGTTTAAGACATTTTTCTAGTTTAATCACAGGATGGGTGAATTAAAGGTACGTGATCCTTCCGTGACTCAAAGCACAGCGCACAGCATGCAGAAAAATGGTACGTAAACTCCAAGGGAAGAGTAAGCTATTCTAAAATTGAGCTGTTTTAATTATTTCGAGCCATTAGAATGGTATCTAATAAATACCTTCACCAGGCCAGTGAGGCACTGAAAGATGTTTGCCTCAAAGTAATTTAAACGAGTTTCCTGGCTCATCCACCGGGTGTTTTAAATCTCAGTTTCGCACTCGCTGTCCCCTGGAGGAGAGCAGGCCAGGCTGGCTGGCGGGGTGACCCTGAGCTCAGTGAGTCCAGAGGGCGCTGGGCAGGGGCAGGACAGGCCGAGGACAGCCAGGCCGTCAGGCTCCTGCCAGCCCCGCCGCCCGCCGCCTGCTGCTCCCGCCCGTCACCCGCTCAGTGTCCTCCGTGCGGGACGTTCGAGTCCCCCGCTGCTCCCGGGCCAGAGGGGGAAGGGACGCACACGCGGTCACATGGCTGGTGCTCCCTGCCGGGACGTGACGGACGCGGTCCGGGGACAGGTCACAGTCGGAGTGGGCCCAGGCGAGCTGGGGAAAGCGTGCGCAGGACATGCCTTGAGGAGGGCTCAGACAAGGCCGGGGAGGGCCCCGCCGATGGCCGGAAGCCCTGGACGCACGGCCACCTCTGGTGAGAGGCAGGGCCACGCAGCGGGACGGTGGCTGCTGGGCACGGGCCAGAGCGGGGCAGGTGCCCAGCAGAGAGGGCGGCAAGGGCACTGTGGCCGTTGTTCAAAAGTGCTCTGGGCGGCAGTCCCCGGTGGGCACTGGACGGGAGCGGAGAGCAGGGACGAAGGCCGTTGCCTGTGTTTCTGAAGCCTTCTGTGCCCCCGGGGCAGAGAATGACTCAGGGACGTCAGGAGGGACGCCTTGGCTCCACGGGACCTGGAGGAGGAAGGGCTTTGCACTCGAAGGGTAAGCGGGCCTGGACAGCCAAAGGCAGGCCTGGCGGGCACGCAGACCCCTGGTCGAGAGGACAGCGAGGTGGCTGGCCCCCGCAGGCTCAGACAGGAAGCAGGGAACTCCTGGACGCTCAGGGTGGGGCAGTGTGGCCTCAAGTATCCGAGGGCCCCCCAGGCCAGGGGAACGAGGCTGGGTTTGGGGGCGCAGAAGCAGGTAGTGGCTATGCAGGGGAGCGGAGGGGACAGTCAGGCTGCCGGCGGGCTCAGACCTCAGGCCATGACACAGGCCGGCCGCCAGGGCCTGGCATGGACTCGAATGGCAGCCGCGATGAGGCGAGCCCAGTGGGGTGCCACCGTTGCCCTTAAATGTCTTAGGCTCCAGAAAGGCTAACTTCAGACTTTTGGGAGCCTAAATGTCTTCTGACGAGAAGGTGCTCTCACCACAAGGCGCAGAAAGCAGGTGATGGAGGGCGTTCGCGACCTTGGCAGTCACCTGATTCAACATGGCTCCCCCAGAAGGTGCCAAGCCTGCCCATGACCTTCTGAACAGCGTCCCCTGCTTAACTCGCTCACAGTGCATGTGTCCCAGTGGCTGGTGTGGGCGGCAGGGGGAAAGCCACCAAGGCCACCTGGCAGGCCGGCTCCTCTCGTGGGACCTGGCCCGGAGGCCCCCTTAGCGCGGTCAGCCGAGGAGGGACACGTGGCGGCTGCAAGCACTTCCCTTACTGACCTTGGAGCTCGTGCTCCACAAAGGATCGCTGTCCACCCCACTTACCGCTGACCGTCCGGGGGTTCTGCTCCGTGGGTCGGGGACAGGCCCTGGGCGCGCACCCGCCCGGCGTCCCCCGCCATGCTCGAGATGTGGACGAGGTCGTCCCGAAGGGGCAGACGCCGTCGCGCTGTGACCCGAGCCGTCGGTTTCAGAGGCTGGCTCACGTGGTGCGACACCGACGCCCCTGAGCTGGCTCGTCTGGGGTCGGGGCTGTGTCAGGTGTCACTCCCGAGTTTTCCTTTGTCCGGATCAGAAGTGGGGAAACGATGTTTTCCTCTCGATGCTTTGCCGACCCCTCTCTTAGCCGGAATCATATTTAAACACCCCCGTCCCCTCTGCCATGCTCACGGGACATCGGGGAGCCAGACACAGACTCAGTGATGGGGACACCTCCGGGCACCGCGAGTCCCTCACCTAGAGATCCTGCCCGAGTCGGTGGCGCGAGCAGCATCCGGCCCGATGCTGCTTCGAAGAGCTCGGACGGGCCGGGAGTGGCGAGGCGGCGCCCCAGGACGGGGCGGGGGGGACGTGGCCGGCCTGAGGACCTGCGCCCTGTCTTCCAGGACACACACCACGCGGTGAGGACCACGCACTACGGCTCTCTGCCCCAGAAGGCGCAGCACGGCCGGGCCCAAGACGAGAACCCCGTGGTCCACTTCTTCAAGAGCATCGTGAGTGGCCGCCCCTGCGGCATGGGCGGGGAGGCGGTGGGGGCACAGCGTGTGGGGGGCTCTGAGCTCCACCCCGGGGGGCGCGTGTCCCAGATGCTCTGGGGTGACGAGGCAGAGTGCAGGGCTCTGTGTGATGCGTGAGGACAGGTGCGCTCAGACCTTTGTCGAAGCCCTTAGAACATGCAGCAGAGGCCACTGTGATCGCAGCCGCGGACTCCGGGCATAACGAGGCGCCGATGGCGGTTCCCAGTGGGAGCCGAGGACTCACGCCCACCAGACGGGGCCGGGGAGCCTGTGCAGGCCGAGAGGGCACGTGGCAACTCTGTCATGCCTGAGCGTTGTTTCTAGGAGCCCGAAACGGCTCTAAAAAGTAAAGTCTTACAAACGAAAGCAAAACCACAGGCTTCTAATCATGAGCTTTCTGTTCAGTGGCTTCTAGAATGACACTCCCCACGTTGATGAGTGACAGGAGCCACGGAGCTGAGGGCACGGTTGTGAAGCTGTGACTGCCAGGGGACAGCTGACTGGCACGCGGAGGGGGCCCTGGCAACGCGCCCTGTCCTGCGGCGTGCCGCTGTGTCACGGGGACACGTCCCGGGGCTCGAACACGGTCTCGATGGCCCGGGAGACCCGCGAGGCCCCGGGTGTTTCCAGGTTCCCGGACCCTGTGCTGGTCACTCCGCTAGGACAGACACGGGAGGCCGGGCGGGTGGCCGTCCCCACGCTGTGGGTACGAGGCCCTCTCAGCACCCGCGAGCTGCCTGGAAACGACAGGGACCCTCGCCACGGGGGGCCGCTGGGACGCGGGGTGACCCCGCAGCTCACTGTCCCCTGTCTTTGCAGGTGACACCCCGCACGCCGCCTCCATCGCAAGGAAAGGTAAGGCCCCCGAACCTCTGACTACCCCCTCTATTTGTGGACCGTCCCCGAGCCCCTCAGTGTGCAGTGACGACGGCTGGGCCCGTGGCCGCCCGACTCCATCCCCGGCCCCTGCGGGACCCCCGGGCGCACGCGCGGCCTCCTTCTCAGCTGCACGGACCACTCTGGGCCCCCGGGCGCCCCGGCCCGAGGCGAACCCCGGCCTCCTGGGCGGCCTCCGCCGAGCCCACGGAAAGGCCACGGGGGGCGGGAGCTGCCATCACGGGGGGTGGGAGCTGCCATCCCCGCTTCTGCTGTCTTCGTCAAAAGAACTTCTTCCTGCACTGACCCAGTGTCCTTCTTTCTCTCCCTCATCCAGGGGCGAGGACTGTCCCTAAGCAGATTTAGCTGGGTAGGTGACGCCCGCGGCCATGCAGCTCCCCCCGCCCTCCCGGCCCAGCCCCTGGACCCTTGTGTTCGTCTCTGTTTCAGCTGCTCAATGGCTCACGCGCTTTGCCGCCCAGCCCAGCTCGCCCGCCGCGGCGTGAGGCCTGCGGTGCCCACGGGTGCCTCCCCCGAGGGGGAGCAGGTGGTTTCTGGGGGCGCCGCACCCCCTGGCATCGTCCACGCCCTGCTTCCTCCCCGCCCGCCGCAGGTCCCACCAGGCTCTCCACCACGGGGGACACACGTGCTGTCCACCCTGGGCCGCCGGGCTCGGGGGCTCCGTCCGTGATGACCGACTTGGCCCGGGAGCCTTCGGCGTGTCTGTCTCAGTAATAACTAGAGCTTGGCCGTCAGCCGTCTGGAATCCTTCTTAGGAGTTCTAGGCTTTTGAATCGGAGGACAAAGTTTTTGCGATGCTTTAAATAGGTCATTTGTTCGCTTTCTAGATACTAATGAAATTTGGTGTGTGAACCAGGAGATGCCAGACTTACAGACCTTAGTGACTAGTATGTATGAGATGTGGTTCCTACTTTATAAAAATTATGATTTCAGAATGAAAAGGAAGAGTAACCAGCAACCTCTAGGCCAGGAATTGTGCCTGTCCTGGGGACACAGAACCCTTATTCTCTAGTACGGGGCCCGTGACACGCGATGCTCAATTAAAAAGCATCAAAAAAAAAATGAATT
>NW_006436810.1:17578651-17581039 GCF_000325575.1 Pteropus alecto | reverse complement strand
GGAGGGAGGGAGGGAGGGAGGGCCGGAGGGAGGGAGGGGAAGAGACCCCCCCGCAGAGAAATGAGAGGTGTCACAGGCCCCATCTGCTCAGTGTGTCGTGACAGTGACTTACGAACAGACACAGTTGCTGGAACGTTTTATATAAATCCCTCTGAGCCTCTCCCTGACCTGACGACTTGGCAGGAAGGTGAGGCCAGTGTAGGAAGTTCGCACGGGCTGGCGCTCACGGCCGGCCAGCTCGCCGGAGCCTTCCGTGCCAGCAGGGACGGGATGAGACTGAAGAGCGAAGGCCACCTTTGGCCCTGCGACCTTCCCTCAGTAACCGCCTGCCCCACCGCTTCCCTCTGCAGGGCAGGCTCTGGTGTCGCAGGGGGTCCTCACGCGGGGAGGGGGCTGCGAGGGCCTGCCCACGCGCGGGTGGGGGCCAGGCCCCTCCGGCCGGCCGCTCCCCAGAAAGGCTCTGCGTCCCTGTCCCGTCTCCATTCCAGGCCCTGCTCACGCACGTGGTTCCTCTTCTTCCGGAGCGAACCCCTCCCCTGTGCGCCCCTCACCCCGGGGCTGGTCTCTGGGGCCGAAGGGCCGCCTGGCGTTCGAGGTCCCCACTTCCTTCCTCTAACTCTGCTGGCTGTTTTCTGGTAAATTCCAGGTTGCCCGAACGCATGCGACCGAGAACTTGAAAGGAGGGAGAGTTTGGCAGATTAGAAATCGGAAAACCAGTCCTTGAATTTCCTTTTTCAGATGCTGTCTAGTTTTGGAGAAAAACCAGTGACGCATAACGACTTAGCATTCGCAGGGGGGTGTGGCTTTCCGCCAGGTCGCGTGTGTCTGTCTGTGGCGCAGCATGCCTTAACTGTCCCCGTCCCTCTGTGTGGTGGCGCGGAGAGGGCGTGTCTGTGGAAGCCTCCGGATGCGAGGGCGGCAGGCTGAGACCTTCTCTGCCACCCAGCCCTGTCCCTGACACCACTTGATAACTTCAAAACCGATCCTCACATGAAAGCGGCCGCCCACGTCTGTCCCCAAGGCCAGGTCAAAGGAGAAGGAACGGTGGAAGCAGCTTGCGTGCTGGGGGCCGGGCAGGGGGCCCCAGGCCAGCTTCGGTCCTGCCCACTGCGAGAGGCGAACGCCCAGCACCCAGCACACGGGCTGCTTTCGATGTCTCCACGTTCCCTCCGCCCTGAAACGCTGATGTCATGAGGACAGACGGGGCTCAGGGAGGTTCTAGGGCCTCGCCCAGCAGCTGGCTTCATTTCATCTGCCAGAGTTCCTGGCAGATGGTCCCCACTTCTCACCGGCAAGACAGGGTGGAACCTCAGAGCCTGTCCCTGAGGACAGACCGTGAGGCAGCGAGACTCCCCTGCAGGGCGGGCCACCACCTGCGCACCCCCCCAAGGCGTGGCAGCCGAGGCGAGAGCCGCTGTCACCCCAGGGGCTGGCCACCCCGTGTCCACACTCCCAGGGGCTCTGCCACCCTTTGTCACGTTTGCGGTGCAGGATGCCGCTGCATACGGCACATTAGCAAGTAAACCAGGGACACGAGTATTGTGTCCACCACCACTCACATCACTCCGTGCCACAGGGGATGTCCCCCGTGCCCCCTGAAGGGGCGGTCAGAGGCAGGGCTGGGCTGGCTCCCGAGCCGTGGCAAGCTCCAAGCATTCACAGCACGATGGCCGTCAGGTCACGGCACCCTCACAGACCCCATGAGGAAGGACCCTTATCGTCCCATTTTATAGAAGCCAAAATGCGCTCAGAGAGGCCCCCACCTTGGCGTGGTCACGCAGCTGGGGGGGGCCCGGGGAGCAGAGACCAGGGACCTGGGCTGTGCCCTGGCGCCCAGACCTGCCCTGTCCCCCCCCGGCCACCAGCCCCAGAGCCCGGGCACTCCCCGGAGCCCTGTCCCCGCGCACACGCAGGACAACAGGCCCTGGTCCCCGTCAGCCCTGGCCGAGCCTCCAGGTCCAGGAGCCGACACTCTGTCCCCACACCAGGAAGTGTCTCCAGACACGGCCTCCTTGGCCACCCTGCCATCCCCTTCCTGCAGCCCCGAGCGGCAAGCCCTGCCCCTGCCCCGCTCCGCTGACAGGTCCCTAATCTTCTCCTGCAAAGCGGCGTGGAGCTGGAAAGTGGCCACTGTGGCCTTTGACATGAAGGCACCTGGGCAATGCCTCACAGCAAGGCCAGCAACAGACGGACCTGGGCAGGGTGGGGGGGCTGCGCCCGGTCAGCACGGCCCCTCGGGCGGGCAGGGCCCCCTGGGGACCTGGCGCTGCCGCCCGGGTGGAGCAGAGCCTGTCTTCTCTCGCAGGGAGCTGAGGGCCAGAAGCCCGGCTTTGGCTATGGGGCCAGGACCGCCGACTACAAACCCGCTCACAAGGGCCTCAAGGGCCT
>NW_006436810.1:17577265-17578565 GCF_000325575.1 Pteropus alecto | reverse complement strand
GGGGCTGGGGGGTGGGGACAGGTGGGGACAGGACATCCTCAGTGAGCAGGCCCCGCCTGCAGGTGCGGGAGCCCGGGAGGGACTGACTCGGTGGGGGTCGCAGAACGAGGGCCGCCTCAGTGCCATGGGGAAAAGGCAGGGAGGCGGAAGAGTTAGGTGTGCCCCGTGTGTCCGAGTGGCGGTTCCCACTCCGGGGAGAGTGGCCAGAGAAGGTGTCCCTGAGCAGGTGGCATTTGCTAGTCACACACTGGGGACAGTGCTCCAGGCTGAAGGACAACAGAAGAGGCCTCAGCAGGTTCCGGGAGGAGGGAGGTGGCGAGAGTGAGTGACACGGAGTGACCGGCAGGGTCTGAAAGGGGACAGAGGACCGAGCATCGAGCATCGGCGTGGTAGGGCAAGGCCCGCCCCCCAGAGGCCTGTGACCCTCCCAAAAGCTTCGCCCTCAACTCTGAGCGGGGGAGTCCCCGGGGTTCCAGGGCAGCGTGACGGAGGGCCGCGTGTGCCTCGTGGCGACACCGGCCGTGTGCCCCCGGCAGGGATCAGCACGGGGGGCTGGATTTGAATGCCCGGGCTGGCCAGGACGGGGGAGACCCTCGGAGTCTGCGGCCCCCCATCTGGGGACTTGGTGACCAGGCCTGTGTTCCCACAACACGCAAGCTCGTCCGGGTCACCCCGGAACCTGCAGCCGAAGCCGTCCAGGGCTCCCTGGGAGCGCGGAACAGCAGAGACCGGGCTTCAGCCCCAGAAGCACAGGGCTGTGTCCTGCGGTCGCCCCCGGGGAGGCGACTTCACAGGCGCCGTGTCTGGGGACAGACCTGAGTGGACTGCGGCTGGGGCTCCAGGCAGGGGACACGCGGGCAGCAGCTAACGCTGTTCCCTCTCCGCAGGGGGGACGTGACGGCCGCTCCGGATCGCCGATGGCTAGACGCTGAGGCGGCCTTCCCGCTGCAGGACCCACCCTCAGCTCCTTAACCTTAACCCGAGGTTCTAACCGTCCCCGTCAGCCCCGTCCTAGCAACAACCTCTGGCCTAACGCCCCGCACGTGTGCGCACAGTAGGGCCAGGCGCACCGCATCCAACCCGCGACATCTGGCCAAAGCTACGCGGAGAAATCACAAACACAACGGCAAAGGTTCCACTGTCAATGCTCTGTGCTCGGAGACGAGGCGTCCGGGCTCTCAGCCCCCGGCGGCCCTTCCAGGCCACCCTCGCCCCTGCCCTTGCTTAGCCCGCCGACGGCCCTCGCGTGCGGTGGGGGGCCGTGGCGGCTGCACTCCCCCCGCTTCTAACCCAGCCTGAC